>NC_092859.1:27563378-27718365 GCF_032062135.1 Pyxicephalus adspersus
ACAGTGTATGTATGATGTTGGCAGTATGACAGTGTATGTATGATGTTGGCAGAATGACAGTGTATGTATGATGTTGGCAGTATGGCAGTGTATGTATGATGTTGGATGTATGACAGTGTATGTATGGCAGTATGACAGTGTATGTATAATGTTGGCAGTATGACAGTGTATGTATGATGTTGGCAGCATGACAGTGGATGTATGATGTTGACAGTATGACAGTGGATGTAAGATGTTGGCAGTATGACAATGGGAATACATTGTGGTTTTCTGTTTCAATTTCTTTATTCATTTTCATTTAATTTCACAGACAAATCAAACAAACAAATATATATCTCAAGCCATTCCAGACAAGTCTAAAGGTCTACAATATATTAATAATAACAACAATATAATACAACTATCAGCTCCTTTCATTGTCCATCTGTTCAACCTACCAATCCCATCTACTAATTCTCTAGCCATAAATATTTATTGCTAATCCTGTTTTCCTTAACCGATTTTTAATATTAACTCCCCTCTTTGGGGAATACATTGTGGTTTTAATGTAAAGTGGTGTCTATATGGAAGTGGCTGTATAGCAGTAAATGTACAGTGGCTTCTAAATGGTGGTGTCTGTATGGTAGTGGATGCACTTTGGTTTCGTCTGACGGTATCTATATAGTTTGGCAGTGGATGCATGGTGCTGTTAATATGGTGGTTGTATGACAGTGGATGTATAGTTGTATCCTTATGGTGCTGGCTGTGTTGCAGTGGTTTTATTGTGCTGTATACATGGCAGTAACTGTATGGCAAAGTTTGCATTGCAGTTTTTCAGCACTAGTTCTTTTTGGTCAAATAAAATACTATTAGGGTGGTCTGGTACCTGTAAAAAGTTATACAGGTAAAGTTATCCTTTTTATAAATACTGCATCCAATACTGCATACATATCCAAACAAATAATATTACAATGTTTAAATAACAATTTATTGATTGTATTGAAAAATCTGATGAATAAGAGTGACAGTGTACACAGTGTCAATAAATGCCATGATCACAAAGGCGTATGTCCATAATATCTTGTGGTTAAGTGGAAGATCACAGATAATTGTTGTGGACTATTATGGGCATTGTTTGTATAATTTGTGAATCACAAGACTGTATGATAGACATTTGTTTTTTTGTGATCATGAGATTTGTTGACTACATTGTCACAATTGTTTACTAGACTGATGTTTAAACAATATTTTCGTGCGGCTTGTTAGGATAAATAGTGGTATAATAATTATTTATTGAAGGATAACCCATTTTTATTATTACCACCCTGTATTTATATAGCACTGACATATGACGCAATGCTGTACCGAGTCATATCCACAATCTAATGTCTCTAACAGACTCAAAAGCCAATTTAGGGGAACACTAATTGACCTACCAGTATGTTTTTGGGATGCAAGAGAAACTGGAGTACGCGGGGGTAACTGATGCAAACAGAAAGACGACATACTAACTCCATGCAGGTAGTGTCTTGGCCTAGGTTCAAACCTGGGACTCTGGTGCTAGCAACAGAACCACTGTAAAACTCTAAAAGTACTGCCATAAAAGGTCACTCTACATTTGAACACAAGGGCTAAAGTAAATTCCAGGTCAAAACTTTTTCAAATCTTTTTTACATTTACATACTACTCTTCTTTACAATAGTCACAAGAACAAGTACAAAGAGCAAATTTCACCTGTAGAGAAAAAAATCACCAGGGTTTGCTAACCTTTAACCATTTTTATTGAAAACTAAATACAAAAAAGTTTTGGCTTTAGATACACTTTAACATAACTAATGTATTAAATACTAAAAAATATGACCTTAGTATAACTTTTACTTTTAAAGACCTGACACACCATGGAGTTCAAAAGACAGTCTGTAAGAAATGTGAATCTTGTCTTTTGAAGAAGGTGCTGTAAATATTTGGGCCCCTCTCCATCACCCAGTGCCCCGTGTGTTCTGTTTATTTTGTAAACTGTAAGGACTCGCTAACATCTCCGCCATACTTCAGCAGAAACATGCGGGATATTTTGGAACAGATTTTCCCCCTGTGTAAACTTTGCTGGTCACATTCCTGGTAAACATAGCAGCATATAACAAAGCTCTCATTTATTATAAGGTGTGTGCAGGTACCGACAGGCCCAGCCAGCTGAGGAGTTCAGAGAGGGACCATGTTGTTCCTGTTTGGGTTTGATACAAGTATGTAATCTTGATCTGTGTACATTCTGAATTGCTCGGTCCCACAATACAGAATGTGCTGGTAAATTTAGAACATTTCCTGGGGATGTGGTACCTTAGATGCTAAAACAAGCTTGATGGGAAATGATGATTTATTTTTAGTAAGTACAGAGTGTGAGCTATTATTGTATTATTGGTCTGAAAGAAAATTTTGTCACTTTTTTATCCATACATTCATCTATCGGATGTGGGCCTAGCTATTTTTTTATATCTATCATCTACTATCTATCTATGTATCTATCCATGTATCTATCTATGTATTCATGGATCTATGTATCTATCCATCCATCTATCTATCTATCTATCTATCTATATTATAAAATTTAATATTTATATATATTTCATATTATATACATATATAATATTTAAGCTATTCTGTATTGATAATTTCAAAGAGAACCTGTCAGTAAAGATCTTTCCAGTAAGGCCCCCATCTAGCCATCACCGGACGAAATTGGAGTAGAATCTCTGCCGCAGACACACAAGGCAGACAGGAGCTTTGTCAGGTATAGGTCGCTATATTTAATACCACAATCTGTAGCCATTTTGTCTGAGCTGGAGAGCAGCAGGAAGGTGACACTGAAGGACTGCTCCACATAAATGATTGTTGTGTTATGATTGTCATAAAGGAAAAAGTTAAATAAATAAAACATGACCTGTGACTAAAACATTTAGCAGTGTTCAGAAACAACCTGTTTTATCATGCCGAGAGCATCAACTTGTAGAATATTCTGTGGCATCTCGCTCTGGATCCTTTCAGCTGACAGCTGCACTAACTCACAAGAGACATGCTATCATTAAATAAAGAATGTCATAACTTATCTGCTTTCTTATTGTGAAGGGGAATTATGAAAGGTGTTTTAAATAACTTGTGTGCCTAAAGCTGAACTCCAGAGTCCATCACAAAACTTAGCCATAGCCTCCCCCCTCTATACCACTTTAAGGCTGCAGTACAATAATAAAAATGTTCTTTCTTTACCAAAAAAGTACAATGATCATTGTTCATCGTGTCTTTACTAGCAGCGATCACAGCACAAATGTAGAAGAGTCTGTGCACTATTAGCATACATCTCTAAGGGTGGATGCGTGGGCACTGCAGAAATTCCAGACTGCCGACTGCCCAATGTAATGCCCACAAATGATGCTGCCCTACATTGATTGACACATTAGGCAGCAAACTGTATAAAAGCTGGGGCCGGGGACAATCGGCAGGATTGGACAGAGTGAGAAAAAAAGAACTGTTAATTTTAATTTATAAAAACTAAGTTAAAAAGTGCTGATATATGAAAGACCAGAACTGTGCAGGAGATGTGTCTCCTGTCTCTCCATCTCATGGAGCGACAAAAGTGAAGTTAGGGCTAGAATTTAGTTGTAACCAATAAACACTTTGTTTTGTGAAGACTTCTACTTTAATCATCAGTAGCATGCAACCTAAATACTTTTTGAAATAAACCTTTTTGTTATGTTCTTCTTGTGTCAAATCTGAACTCCAGGAATCTTTAAATTATCACCCTAGACCACTGCAGGGGTTAAAATTGGAATAAAGTCTTATTCCATGCTCCCATAGGCTTCTCCCCAGCTATACAACTGGTCCCTAAAGCCTTTTCTCACCACCACTTCTCTGGTCCTGAAAAACAGAAGTGAACTTTATGTGCCTAAAGCCTTGTAGCTGTATACCTTCCTTGTGAGATCATTAAAGGGACTTCTGACTACCAGTCTCAGATTTGAGGTGAAATTTCGTGATATTACCTCTGTGCTGCTCACAGTTCTTGCTGGAGAGGAAGCTGTACCTGAGGACCTGCATCTCCATGCTTCTGCTTTAATCCTTCAGTGGATCTATGCTTTATCCACCTGTTTACTTAGTTACCCATCAGTTATCAGATCACCAGTCACTGGAGTGGGGGCTGACTTCAGGAAGCAAAGCCCTGCTCCTCCACTAAGATTGTCAATACCGGACAAGGTAGGTTAGCAATCTGGACAAGGTTAGCTGTAGGGAAAGATCTAACAATACTGGTGACTAGTGCTTTGCCCTTTGCTTGTTTTTTGGGGCACAGCTTCCACAATACAGGTCCTTGTTATAAATGTAAAGTGAATCCAAAGGAATTCCATGCATATGGCTAGAATGCTCTTTTAATAGCAAATGGAAGAATTCTCTGTACTGTATTTTACAGTACATTCCAAATGATTCATTACATTGATACATTATGATGACCTGAGTGTCACAGAAAAAAGCCATATGGTGAGCAAATGTGTTTCAGCGAGGGACGGGGACCTACCCAGTGGATAAGACACATAGGAGACTTATAACTGAACTGCACAGCTGGAAAAACACTCCATGTAAAATAACATGTACAGAAGACATGTGGGGACGGGTTTAGTGTGGAATGTACAGGACTACCAGAAATTCTTCCCTGTGCTTTATCAGGACCTAATAACAGAAGGATTGAGGCAGGGGGTCTACGCCTGCTACTGTCTTGCTAACCTTACCCAGCATTGGTTGGTTGTGTTATAAGAAGTGCAGGTGACCCCAGGCACAATTGCCATAGTAAGGTGAGAAAAAGTCACTAACTTCTGTGACCTTTAGGGATTTATGCAGTGTCAGCCATGTTTAAATGACTAATGTAGGTTAAATGCACCTGTTTGTCCTAATCTGTTCTGTTTTGATAGGACTTTTGAATTTTTTATTTTTAAACGGGAAAACGTATTATGTACAATTACAGGAAAATATCTATCATACAGTATACATAATTTATAGTATGTAAAGTTAATATAGTATGTCTATAGCATAAATATTTTATAGTTATATTTATGCATGGCCTCCTCATTTTTCCTTCTTTTTATGTATGATTATGTTCCATATAAAGATATCTGATATAATAAGATAAACATTCCTGTTTTTTGTGCCTAGTTCCTACAAATTGTGCCAATAAATAAAGGATGGAGAAGGCAAAGGAGTGGACACCACATGAAGACAGAACTTGAAGATCACACAAGACTCCCCAGCTGCTAACAGATGTTTTATGTAAGTCAGAGCTGGGGAGAGGGTACAAAACCAATGAGATGGAACACACAGTTTCCAGATAGTGTCAGAGAATAAATAGTAGGAATGCTGGCACTGTTGACAACAGCTAGTTTTATGTAACACATGGAGCGATGATAGGGTATCTCTAATAGCAGTGAATGTGATTGCAAATAAGCCCTCACTCATCTGTGCAGCTACAGGCATTATGGAGCAATTGATCCTCATCACAGAAAGCACTTTTATTTTAATTTCAGCGGCTTAGTATCTCCTGCTCTACCCTCCTAGCAGAGAGTTGGTAGTCTGCTGGCCACCTAATCTCTAATGTAAATACAGAAAGTGTGTGTGGTTCCCAAGTTTCTGAGATCACTCTTGAAGAACTTTTCTTAATAATCCAGCGTCACATCTACTAAAAATGCAAGCTCAGAGACACAATCACGTATATCATGATGCCTGTGTGGTTCTTGGTTGTATTCTGGCACAGACTGACACAGACTGGACCCTGCTGCAGCTTGTACCTTACCACAAAGCTGAAGTGTAAATATGCGGTTGGATCAATAGGTGACAGAAGACTGCAGAAATACTTCCTCCTGTCTGCAGCAGAACAATGGCAAGTCTCTTTCTAGGCAAGTTACTGGAGATCAAGGAATGTTTTTTAATGATAAAAGATGGATCTGTTCTGAAAAATGGCACTGGTGTATATTGTGACACATTAGAAAACTAATCATGTAAAGTTACTAAAATGTCCCTACACAGTGCATTTGGCAGAGAAGTCAGCATTATTAATACCCTCATTTCTTTCCTAATCAGTGCCACACACTCGGGTGTTTATTTAACATAGGAATACAAAGTATTACCACTCTGTTATATCAAATCATTGTATGCCAATGCCATGTAAAGTAGTACTAAAAATTAAAACATTGCGAGCAAATAAGTTACGTTTTGCAGAAGGGACTGGCAATTATAATATCTCTTAGTTATTATTTTATCTCTTCTGTAATAGGATAAACGTACCTGTCTGTTCACACTAAACTCACTTCTTCCCACTCCTTCAGTGAGACCAGCATCTTCATCTGGTCCTCTTCCATGTTCAGGATTTTTGGCCATCTAGTTTGGCCAGGTCAGGATGGCATAACATAAGTGCACTGGAGTTCATTCATTTCCAGCAGCCAGGTATGCCAGGATCTGAGCGGTGAATCCCCAGTATAAATTAGATTATGAACATGTAGATAAGTTTGTTTTACTACAGAATAAAAATAACCTGTCTGTTTTGCAATATACAACCTCATGATTTTTTTCCTTTTTAAGTTTTGTTCTGCTTTAAGGTCTTCCTCCCACTTCTGCTAGTCATCGGTATATCTTTATTAAAATGGCTTTATGGAGAGTTTGTAGACATCAGGTGAGCCTTGCTGTGATAACAGACGCCTATCCTGGGGCAGTGCAGGAACTATGACTAAAATGCAATATAAATTAAGCTTTCGTGCTTGTTTACATAGCACCTCTTTCAACAAGCAGAGCCCCGTGGAGAATCTTCTCTAATAGCAATTTATAAACAGCTTCATCCCAACTATGAATCCTTCATAAGGGGAAAATGTATCAATGTAATCGGAATGGAAAGAGATTTTCCTTTAACATTTAGCAGCTGATTTCCACCAAAAAAGATGGCAGCAAGAAGCGTCTCTGCAATTTAAAGGAATGCTCACTTGGTTTAATTACACACACAAGGTTACTTTATATAGTTTGTTCCTATATATGTACATTGCGGCTGACATACCTGCTCATTATAAATGAAGGCTTAGCCTCCCACATCACATTACTACCTAAAATTTGTTCTTTACAACATTTGCAAAGAAAATTACAGCCCCTGTGTAGTTGATGTAAAAAAACAGTTGTGAACAAAAAGCAGGGTAATTGCACTGATCAACCAAGAACTTTATCTTCTAGTAATCTATAATCTAGTTTAGGGGTGTCAAACTCAGGCCTGTGGGCCAAATCTGGCCTGCACTGTAATTATATTTGGCCCGCAAGAAAATACCAAATGTCTACTAGAGTTGGCCTGCCGGTAGACAGTGCATGCACCACTAATACTACAAATCCCAGAATGCTCTGCTGGCACGTCAATAAGGACCCACAAGCGGCCCCTCCTCTGTTGATATTCATTACTGACCTGTCTCAATTGTTTTTTTTTAAATAAATCTAGGTTGGCCCGCCAAAATTTTTCATTTTGGCCCACTGTGTATTTGAGTTTGACACCCCTGATCTAGTCAATCAACACTCATGTGATTATCTTGCCACCTGTAGACCTACCTGACTACCTTGGTGCCATTCCGAATTACTTGCATATCCACCATGCAGCCACCGTTCACATATGCCGCTAGATTCAATTCAGAGAATTCAGCCTGGAATTAAACAAAAAAAAAATGTCAAACATTGAGAGCAAAAAGTACATTTCTAATGCCTTGTACTGATATCACATGGACGTCAGATGATTGTCGCTGGAATGGATCTTTCATGATCATTTCTGGTGATTGAAGAACGAATGAGTATTGTACAGCCAACAGACCTACAGCAAATCCATAAGCCTGGCCCCTGATAAGGTAGAAGTCAATGCTCCCACTTATCTCACTTACTCCCTTTCAGAGTAAATTTGAGCTTTAGCTACTGTGCTCTGCAAACAACGGGGATTTAAAATAGTGGTACACAAAATTTCAAATCTGCTTGCCAAAAGAAAAAATATTTTTTTTTTTTATTTAGCCCTGGCTATAATAAGCAGAGAAAACAGAGAATAGTTACACATTCCCTTTATTGGTTACACTGACAGCGGCCAGAAGTTGGAGTGAAAGTAACCTCTCGCCTGACTAGCTGCCTGAACAGAATAACACTACGTCTGTTGCTGACCAGCTCCAGCTGTATGATGTCCACAGGAAAGCCGGGCGATTAACCTGTTCAGAGAGTTTCCTGTCCAGCGCTATATTTAGCAGAGTCAGAATTTTGCTCTTCCCGTTCCAGAAGTTTCTGCAGAAATCTTTCACCCTGGGCGCTGCACCAATCCATGTGACAAGACAATCATTCCAAATGGTTAAGCCTGATGAAAGGGAACTGGCTAACAGTGCACAGAGCGCTATTTACTTTGATGTGATTACAGAAGGACGATGAAGCCTTTAGATTGTCCCATTTAATGGAAACCAACCAAGGGCACAAACTAGAGGCCACACAACAGGAGGGGGATTATAATCCATTATTGCTGAAAGATTTAAAGTAAATGTAAAACCTAACTAAACAATACTAAGTTTACTCTGTGTACTGAATTTCTTCAACATTTGCCTTTTTTATAATACTTAAATACTTGTTTGCTCCATTATTTTATTCCTTGTTCATCTCAGGGTTGCAGATCACTACAGCCTTTTTGCAAATGCTTTGAGCCTGATTTAATAAAGCTTTCCAAGACTATAGAAGATAGACTATGAATATACTATTGTCATTAGCAGAGCAAGGATGTCCAACCAGTGCTGGAGCAAAATTATGGAATTGTGATATTGTGAACGAAAGAGGCCAACAGATAACAAAAAAAAATAACAAAGGCAAAAAAACACATTTGTTTTAAGGCAAAATACCATATTACTTATGATACAGAGTGTTTTAGCAAACTGAATGTCATCTAGTAGCCAACCCTTGTAGCTTAGCCTGTACAGAGCAAGAGAACCTGTATTTGTACTGAAGCATAATACTATGTGACTGCAGTCATCCACGCAGCAGTGACCCCTAGTGGATAAAACACTGTGAAAATGGCATAAGGCCCATTCAGCTTTGCCTGTAATTTAATCCCCATCTACGCGGGAGATATAGGAAAAATGTCTTTGCTGCCACCAAAAGAAACCGGTTTTGTGTTTCATTGTAGGAATTTTTCTTTGAGAAAACAATTTAGATGTATTTTATCTGGATTTACATTCTGATCTTGTCTTGTATTATTTGGCCGGCGCTCTTGCCGTCTCTCCAAGCGCCTCGCCAATGACCCAGAACTTCAAACTCTAAACAAATTTGTGAACACGCCTGCTGATAACCCCGGGTTGTGAGCACTGTACCCTGGACCCTGCCAAAGGATCCGATAATAAAAACTATTCCCATGGGTTTAAAAGGGATTTCCACTTTTATGAGAATGATTTTCCCTTTGAATGCGATTATATTATTTGTAATAAATTATTACATTACATTTATTTTTTGTCTGAACAACCAGATGAAGCTCAGTAGATTGTTCAGTTAGATTGAAATATGTGTGGCCAGGCTGGATATATACAATTCAATATTTTCATATGTTGTACTTTAAAAAACAATGAATTAAGCAAAAATCTATGAAAAACTAGGGCACTCATGATCCAATGGGAATGTTCCTTGATATATACCTAACAACAATATGCTGCTGGTAGTTACAGGAAATAGTGGGAAGCATTGTCATTTGCTAGCCATTCCTCAGGGGCGGACAAGCCATGAACAACCACCAGCCAATGGGAGTGCTTCCAGCTTTACACCCAGCAGCATGATTTTGTTTGTAGTTATGGTAAACACTGGGAAGCACTGCCATCGGCTGGAGGTTTTTAGGGAGGGCTCAGCCCTTGACAACCACCAACCAATCTGACTGCTCCCAGCTGTTTACTATAACAACTTGCAGATCTTTTAGGAATCCATTATTCTTAGGAATACATTATTGAACACGTCCTGCTGTGTACCATTCTGAACAGCATTATTTGATCAGCACTAAATGGTAGATGGAGGCATTCCAGGTGAAAAATTATTATTATTAATATTATTATGATTATTATTATTAATAATAATAATAATAATAAACAGGATTTATATAGCGCCAAGAGATTACGCAGTGCTGTACAATAAATAGGGGTTGCAAATGACAGACAGATACAAACAGTGACACAGGAGGAGGAGAGGACCCTGCCAAGAGGAACTTACAATCTAGTAGGTGGGGGAATTTCACACACAATAGGATGGGAGATATGTAGTGGTGGGAAGTAGTGATGGTTTCAAAAGACAGAGGAAGATGGGTAAGCAAGTTTGAAAAAATGGGGTTTGAGGGCTCTTTTAAATGAGCAGAAGGTAGGAGCAAGTTGAATAGGACGAGGAAGACCATTCCAGAGAGTTGGGGCAGCTCTAGAGAAGTCTTGTATCCGTGCGTGAGATGAGGTTATGAGTGAGGAAGTCATTAGTAGGTCATTGGAGGAGCGGAGAGAGCGGCTGGGGGAGTATTTTTTTACCAGGTCAGAAATGTAAGTGGGACAAAACCTGTGGAGGGATTTGAAGGCAAAGCACAGGAGCTTAAATTTGATTCTAAGGTGAAATGGAAGCTAATGAAGAGAACTACAAAGAGATGCAGCCGAAGAGGAGCGGTGGGAAGGATGGAAGAGTCTGGCTGCGGCATTCATGATAGATTGTAGAGGAGAGAATCGGGTTAATGGAATACCAGAGAGGAGGAGGTTACAGTAGTCCTGATCTTGATTGTTACATTGAGTAACCATCGAGATCAGGAATAGTTTACCTGATCCTGCACATATTTACCAGCGTATGTCTGGCCTATAGCAATCTGCAAGTCATGGATGGTGTCCTTCTCTATATTTCTGACTATATACAAGTCCTCTATACTTTATATGTTTTTAATGGTCTGCAATAGGCACAAGGAAATAGCAGTATCAAATTTCCAGACAGCAGTCCACAATACCCTGGGGTCTATTTATCACTTGTCATTGTGTAATATGGAGATATTAACAAGATGTTGGTGCTGAAGGCCAGTAGTATTTTTTTAGTGATTGCATGTATCCTGGCAAATTATTATTGTTTGTCACTCCCATTACATAAAATGACCTTGGCTCCATTAAGTAATGTTATCTATCCCCTGGGAGCCGGTACCATCCAACCCGTTATTATTCATGGCCTGCCTCGGTCAGCAGTCTTCCTGGGATATGAGCCACCACGTTTATCCAACCATCCCCACCTGGATCCCTCTGCCAAACTCCATGTGTAGAGATGTTACAGTGTAAATAAATGGGAGGAAAAGAACAACCAGCTCTGTGATACTTGAAAGTGCTGAAATGTTAATGGTCCATTAAAAGGCAAAAATGTGCAAAACCAACCCTAGCCAATAAGGACCACTAAAAGGAAACAATGACGGATTATCATATATATATATATATATATATATATATATATATATATATATATATTAATTAATGGGTACGCCTGTGAACTATCATTACATTCACTAAGCTAGAATTATATATATAATATATATATACATATATATATATACCAATCTGACTGCTCCCAGCTGTTTACTATAACAACTTGCAGATCTTTTAGGAATCCATATATATCACAGAGCATTGTTGGGGCGATATTGCCATCTATGACTTTATTGTGGAGATTACCTCACTTTCTGTAGAGACAGTGATAGTATTTATTTCAAATTTCTATTTAATGCACAGCGTGCGTAATATGCTGGCGCTAAAAAGACTAAATCTCTCAAAAGTAGGTAATAAATTTAACTACATTTTTCAAATCTTACTAAAGCAATATCATGCGTTCACATAGAAAAGGTATATTCCTATTGTAATTATTGCCTTGTAAGGGATATTTAGTAAATTAAAAGAAGATCTGCTGAAGGAAGTGCAAGAAAAAATGATTCCTTAAAAGATGAGGTAAGTGAACAACCTAAATTTAGTAAATAATCTCCAATATTTTCTATTGCTTATTCATAGAATCTCACAGAAGACCACAATTATATTTCTTAAAGATGCTATCAATGTAAATCCTGGTGCCTGTGATGGCACAAATGAATAAAAAAGGAGCCCCCCTCCATTCTCTTATCTTACTAATGTAATTACAATGGTGCTATTGTAACCTGAAAAGAGGAGACTGAGAAAATGTTCCTACTACATGCAGCACACTGATGACATAAACTCAGCCTAAGCAAAGTCACACACATCTAATAATGAAATGCAATTTATTCCTCAAGGCTTCACTTGAGTTACACCAAACTCACTTCCTTAGCATGTGTATCTAAAATAATAATAATAATATTATTATTATTATTATTATTAATAATAATATTATTATTATTATTAATAATAATAACAATAATAATAATAAAATAAACCCTGAAAACAAAAGAAATAAACATTCCTTTCAAGCAGTGTCAGCTACACAGTATTGCCTTTCCCACACCCTGTTGTATTGGCTATATTGTTTAGGTAAGAAGCAGTTTGGTATTAGGATATCCTGCTGACGTCCTATTCTCTGATGAGGGGTAACCCCTTAGTACAAATGTTTGCGTTCAGTCTATGGCGGTCAGTTCCTGTGGCTGTAGTCAGACAAGCATTGCAGGCTCCGAGGTTGGCGATGACTTATCTCCCTGGATTGTACATGAACCGTGTTTATTGTGCTAATTATATCTTGTGTTGAGCTCTCACGGTCTGGATCACCAGCGCTCCAGGCTAGCTTTAAGCAGACCATTCTGTCCCATCAGTGCCATTTATACATCGAATGGAAGTCTCTGTTGTTTGTAAGGAAAAAAAAAGTTCTTTGGGAGAGTTTAGATAGAGAACAGGGCCAAAAATAAAACATTCAGAGCTGTAATAACAGCACTTCACTTAAATAAACAGCACTTATTAGGATTAACTCTTGGTACTGAGGGACTTTGCAGCACAATTAAGGTGTCTCTGGGAACATTTACAGAAAAATACTTTCTCTTTTTTTTATTTAGTTTAAAGGGTGTTTTTTTTGGGAGAGCTGTATTTAGTTATGTCTATTTTTTGTACTTTCGGAACATTCACTAGCACACATTGTATAATATTGAAACCATTTACAGAATTGCAAAAGCCATTTTTGATCATTTAAAATCTGCAGGTCTCATTAAAAAGAAATAGACCTAATCTATGCACTCTGTACAATATGCTGTGTACGGCACAGTTTAGACCAAAGTGTTTCCTTTCTGAACAGTTGCTTGTTGTTCTGTAGTTTGCATAAAAAAAAATAAAACTCTCATGAGTTTATTTTTTACAACGATACTCTCATAATACAGTAATTGAAGAGTGTTTTATTTTATGTTTATGTATGTGGTGTTTGCATTTGTATATATGTGCATGCAATGTTTGTACTTGTACTTATGTATCTATAAGTGTATGTGTATACATGTATATGCTGAATCCACCGGAACTCTGCTTTATGCATGTTGAATACTGCCAACCCCTGCAAACTGTGCATTACAAACTCATGAGTAGGATCAGATTTTTTTACACCATAACCCTTTAGGCCCCGCCAACTTTTAGCGCAGTTTAGATATACCCATCATTTACAGGAGTATGCAATGCTCCCTTACTCCCCTAGAGGTGCCCCAGAATAAGTGTAGCAACACCCCTGTGGTGCCCTACCCAAAGTTTGGTTGGGATGGGGGGGCATTGAGAAATAGTTACACTCCTGACTGCAGCATACCGGACTGGTTCTTTGCACTGCTTCTTTCTCCCCCATTCAGAGCTCTTCTGTACAGAGACAAGGGGTCAAATCCAATTATATACAATTTGTTGAGAAGGGCAGTTAACAGAGTTGTTTCCTGGCATAGTACATATTACTGCTTAGAAAATGTGAGGAACTATCCATCTCTCATGGTATTACTATTCCTCCCTATTGTGTGTTACTTCCTCCACCTTCTAGATTGTAAGCTCTTCTAGGTAGGGCCCTCTCCTCTCCTGTGTCACTGTCTGTATCTGTCTGTCAATTGCAACCCCTATTTAATGTACAGCACTCTGTAATATGTTGGCACTATATAAATCCTGTTTATTAACAATAATAATATTATTATTATTAATTACTGAAACAGATGAGAGTATTTGAAATTCAGGAGTTTAACAGGCAGTGCTGCAGTTGCATTATCAGTTTTTTGTGTGGCGTGGAGATGTTACATGCACAGTCTCTTTGGAGGTAGGCTGCTCTACCACTTCCATAGACTTTAGTAGGAATGCTTGCCAAACACCTGCAAAGCAGCTTTAATCTGTTTTTCTTTAGGCCATTGAAAGGCCTTTAGGAAGTGTAAGAAGGATGTACAAACAAAACACACGCTTCCACTTCCTATACACCCCCAAATACTCCTCCGTCTCTGCAAGACAATCACAACAAGTACATTTTTGCTTTAAAAATGCTTTTGTGAATAAAGGTTTGGTTTTTATATGTTTTTAAAGAGTGATTGGTACCTTTAAAATTCCCTATAGCTTTTAGGTGCAATGCTCAGACAACACCTCTAACTTCTCCCCGGCGCGTAGAGGTTGAAACTGGGTGCCCTATATTTCCACTGCCAATGCAGCTGTCCATATCAACAAGCTCTGTCTGGTCACTGCTTATGTTTTACAAATTCTAATGTAATGATGTAATAATAAATACAGAGCTGCAATAATTAGTATATGTAATTTGTGCCTGGTGTGTAAAGTAATGAAAAAGGTTTATGATACACAGCCCTTCAACAAATAAAATGTCACCTGCATCATCCATCAGTCCATCCATAGCTTTCTTTTTTTAAGCCATCTCAGGAAAATAGATGAAACATTTCCTTATTATGACAATTCTGGAGCACTGGAGTGATATCAAATAGAGTAGATGTGGTGTAGACTGGGAAATAAACAGGCAGAAAGAATTTGTCAGGGGTGAGTGACAAAAGGACAACACTGCTGCATTTTAAAATAGATCAAAAGAAGACGAAGTGAGTTGACCCTTATCTTCCACATTGTCGTCCCCTGTTCCTTCCTATGCATGCCTCTCCGCAGAGTTTATTGCTTGACTTTCTGGTATTTTAACATTGCCAAGTTTCCAAGACAAAATTAGGAAGACGGTTTCCGAAAGGGAAGAAAAACTAGACAGGTCTGTGTGAAATTAGACAGGCGCAGAATGCAAGTGGAATAGAAACTATCCAGACTTTAAACCGGTCCAGATGCACAAAGGAGATTTGGGGGGGAAAGGGTCTGTCACATGGATCGAAGTGGTGAGCCTTCTGAGTAGTAGAGCAGCTGAAAATGGTTTTCACCCATTTATTAGGCTGCATAGTTCTCCAAGAATGATGACATGGTTCAGTCTAATTAAATCTAACAAGGTAACTCAAAGCAGTTGCAATCTGTGACATTTTAATTTGCTAACTCTACTGCAGTTTAACCATATGGATAGGTCACTTTACTGCCTTTAACCTGTAATTGGACAGTGAAAGAATGGCAGAATACTAGTGAGCCCAACCTTATTTTTGCTCCACCTAACAGTATGTTCCTGGTCAGTATATTTGCATGCTGCACACCTAATTGAATCAGTGTTGCCCTTCCTTCTATAAGCCTGATTGCTGCTTCAGAGGAGATTGCTACATGTCAATATTAGGAAAACTCAGGTAGTTACACTAGAACAGGGGTGTCAATCTTTGGCCCGAGGGCCAAATCTGGCCGCCAACATCCTTTTTTTTTGACCCCCAGAGGAATCCTAAACATGAACTGCAGCTGGCCCGCCGCTGCATTGAAATAGCTCTGTTACTAGAATTCCCGGCATCACTCACGTCTATAGACCAGCGGACTCTCTGCCTATGGGTGGCCCCACATTGGACTGTTTTATAGACGCAAATAATGCCGGGAATTTTAGTAGCGCCGCTATTTCAATGAAGAGGGAGTTTCAGCGGTGGGCCACTCAATAAGATTTAGCCCTGCATTGGCCACGTCTACCATTTCCAGCACTCCCCCCAGCTGTACTTTCCCTTGCTACTCCAAGTCACGGACTTGAATGGTTGGATTTTCATAGAAGAATATTGTTATTATTATTGTTAGCCTGTGCAGAAAGGTTACCACTGAAATTTAACTCAGAAGGCTACAAATAGAGAAAGAGGCATAAGATTTCTTCTTAAATAAAGTTAAAAAAAATGTTATGCCTCTTTCTTTATTATAAGCTTCTTCCAGATTGAATGTGAAGCAAAACATCTTTGTTTGCATATGAAAAGGATTTATATCTAATGAGAAGGAAAAAATTCCTCATTTTTTTCAATAAATTTCAAGGTTGGCCCTAAGTTTTTAATTTGGCCCTCTGTGTATTTGAGTTTGACACCCCTGCAGTAGAAGTTTACATTTTTGGAAAGCAAAAACATACATAACATATGTGATGTGACTTAATAATAATAATAATAATAATAATATATGTTTTTATATAAAAACATTATTTTTCAGTCCTGTGCCTTTTTAAGTTTTATACTGTATCCCCTGTAAGAACAGGCAGGGTGAATTAGACAGGGAATTGTTGAAGAAAAGGTGTGATTTAACCCCTGATTTATGGACACCTAATGAAGAAAAGCCTTATATTATCATTTCCTTTTCTTCTCACATTTAATGCCCTGCCAGAATGTGAGTCTCCCAAGGCAGATGCCATTCTCTCCTTTTTATAATGTGCCATTAAGTGTGACTATTCTGAAAATAGCTTTGCTGAAATATTAAGGGGATGAGGTGCTAGGAATGAGAGGGACTTGGAAATCGCATTATGTTACGGTCTTTACGTAGGGTGTCATGGATCTTTAAGCCCAAAAATTTCTACAGTAAACAAGCCAGCTTCATTAGTTCGGTGCCAAGACAAAATCTTCCTGCCCCAAAGTACGTTGCTGGCAAGCGGGTCGATCTCAATGAGTTGTGTCTGGATTTGGCAGGGGGAGAGCGTCAAGACATTGTGCGCTCAGTCAATGCGACGATGCTTTTTGGCACCTCAACACAAAAGGGTCAGAAAACACTTTTTTTTCCACACTGCTTTGAGAAGCAGCTTTGTGAGATGTGAACTTTTCCCACTGTCACTAAGCACAGGCTTTACCAAAGGATAAAGAAAAGATGATTGCTGAAATTTCTTCCTGGGACCCGAACAGTCAGACTGCCTAATGGATACATCTTACACTTTTATCAGACTTAATTCCAGCAGACATAAGCCCTAAAATTGTGGTGGGAACGTTAGTATTTCCAATCCAATGCAAACAGTATAAAAACAGATGAAATCACATACTATACATGACCTGTACCAAGGAAAAGTCTTCTGTGGCACGGTGGCTCAGTGGTTAGCACTCCAGCCTTCACTAGTGCTAGGTCCCTGGTTTGAATCTCAGCCAGGGCACTATCTGCATAGTTTGCAGGTTCTCCCCGTGTCTGCGTGGGTTTCCTCCCACATCCCAAAAAACATGCAGTGAGATTATTTGGCTTCCCCCAAAAAAAATTGACCTTAGACTACATAAATGACAAAACACTATGGTAGGGACATTAGATTGTGAGCTCCACTTAGTGACGTGACTTATCAACTTTGTACAGCGCTATGTAATATGATGGTGCTATATAAAATACTGTGTAATAATAATATTAATCCACTGAATCCAACAACACAGCCAGATTCAGTACTCCATGAGACTTATCTGCAGCAATCAAACAACACAGCCTAGTCCTGGACCAGCCTGTGGTTGGATATTTAAGCAAAGGCAGCGACATAATCTTTGTGTGCCATTGGGACTTTTTACTGATTGATTACTGATCAGAAAAATAAATCAGACAGGTTGGCTGAGAACACAGTTTGGCAGTGGGTCTGCTCATGTGTACCAAGCCTTAAAATACAGCCCTTTGAGCTCATTTTTTGTTAGCAAATCCATATTTATGTTAGTGTATTTATTACGTGTTTGGTGTTTAGAGTTAACCATTTGCTTTCATCTAAAAAAAATACTCAAGTCAAATAGAACAACTAATTATATTTCGTAATTACATATAAATATCCACCTAATGGGAAATAAATAACCACCAAGCATGGCAGACCAACCACACATTGTCTTGATTTAGCAAGATTGGGCATTAACTGAACAGGATGAAATCAGAGCTTGTGGGCAGGTTGGTGATGTCTAGCCTTTTCTTCAGTGTTGCACTGTTATACAGACTCATCTGCACTGATTTGCAACACACTATAAGCTTCTCACAGTGTGCACTAGAAATTGTTACAGGTCAGAGAAAGCTTGCATAATTTCTTGGACAGAGGAAATCCAGTATCATCTGGGTCTGGGTTACACCCAGGTAACACTACTAGATGGCCCTTAGGTGTTCTCATGTGTTAGAGATAGTTAAACAGTTTATTTGAGGACACAGCTCCATCTGCTGGTGGCCAACAATAACACAAAAATGATTGTTTAGAAGCAAACAACTGAAAAAGTGGAAAAAAAGGATAAAAAGACAAAGCCCCATGTGATTTTATTTTTTATCAAATTTTGAAAAAACCTAAATCTTAAAAACAACACACCATTGATGTATTTATTCTCTTTAATTTTATTGTCATTTATGTTGATTACTGTTAGTACTGATTACTGTAGTGATGACTGCATTTTGTACCCTATTGATTGTACCAAAGTCAGTGAAGTTTTCCAGTCTTTTTAGGTCGAAGTAGGTACCTCGGTTTATATTTGGATCAGTTTCTATTCAAATGTATATGTATATTTTTTATTGTTGGGTTGTCTGCAGTGTTCCACTTCTCATACCTTTTCTATGACAATAGCTTGCTTTTTAGCCACCCAAATTACCAGAACTGAAAAAAAAGATTAATCACACATAGACTTTAGTGGATTGGCAGCAAAGTCCCAAAACTTTGAGCAAGATTTGAGAAACTGTTTGTGAACAGGCAGATTCTTTCATTCTAAACTTTTATCTGTTCTTGTACCGACTGGAAAGACTTCTCACCACTCCTTGTACTGGTGCAGAAAATAAATAAACACTGACAAAAGATTTATCTTATTTAACCCCACTCTATGAAAAGCTAAATAAAATAGTTGAATTGGAGTTGGGATTTATTTTTCTGTATGGTTACCCATGGAATATGATCCTTATAAATACATTTTGTGTGTGCGTGTTTTTTTATTTTAAATCTCTCTTCATGTGTCAGTACAGATTAGCAAAGCTGTTTATGGGCAACACTCACCTGCTCCACCCGAATTTCATACTCCTTGTTCACTTTCTTCCCTCTGAAATACTTGGCCCTGTCGGGAAGGAAACAACAGATAAACATTAGCCTGGCTTCCATGTCCTGTTGAAGTTATGTTACTTGCCAGTGCGGTGATAGATTACAGAGGAATGTTATGTAAGCACAGGTTTAACGGGACCAGTTTATGTTCCAGAACGTGCCTTTACATCAGCTGTAAGGATAACTGTGGGGCAAATATGACAGCTCGTTTCCTTCCCCTCATCATGCCAACCTTTAAACTCACTTTGCTAAAAGCCATTTTTCGTAAATTGTATATATAAACCCTTGGACAAGCTGGATTAAAAATTCTGTTTTAACAACGCAAGTTACAAAGGGTGAAATATCACTTGTGTTGTGTTTTGATGTAAAGTGCTTGGGCCTACATTTCTTTGATTGCAATTTTGCATTGAGGGAATGATGAACTGATAAGAGAGCCTTTTCTTCCTGATGCCAGCAATCTACAGCTATGGAAGCATCAATTTTCCAATACTTTAGAGGAAGTAATAAAATTATAAAGCCTCAATGAGATACATCCAGCATCATCTAGCCCTTACATTCCTTGACCTGGTTCTTTCATTCATTGGATTTCAGTTCAAGTTTAAAGATTTTTGTCTTGCCTAGTGCCAAAATTGCAAACTGGTGGTCTGCGAAAAAATTTTGCTTACATAAGGACTGAGAGCTCTTTAAAAGTAGGGTACTATGGTGTTTTCTGGAAGCTATGTACAGCACTATGCAGTCCTTCCCATAAACTGGTCCTGTAGCACATAAACTGATTGATATGTTATTTCTTCCTCTTTTACTCCAGCCACAGAAGTTGGGTTTCTAATTCCTTAACAACCACCACCAATGGGAACACGTTCTGTTATTTACATTAGAAATCCAACTTTGGGCTGGTAACTACCAACCAAATTTAGCAAACCATTATCATAGCAACAGATTTAATGTCCGCCACCTATAAACATCTAATTTGAAGAAATGGCAAACACCTAGAATTTGTTGCAAACCCAAGATGGGTTTGTAGAGAGATACAACATGAACAAAGTACATGTATTGCAAAGATAAACTGTATATATATTTATATTTTAGATTTATTTATGAAAACGTAAACCCGGATTTTCCTATTATATATATAAAATCTCCTAGATTGTAAGCTTTTCAGGGCACGGGTCCTCTCCTCCTCCTGTGTCACTGTCTGTATCTGTCTATTAATTGCAACCCCTATTTAATGTGCAGCGCTGCGCAATATGTTGGCGCTATATAAATCTACTTTAATTTATTATTATTATTATTATTATTATTATTAATAATAATAATAATAATAATTATAATAAAAAGTCTTGTGTGCTGATGTGTGTGCCATTCCTCTGATCTTCTTATGGCTTATGTGAGATAGAATTGTCTCTGATGGAACTAAAAAAAAGAAAATCCCCCATGGGAATAAATAAGATTCTTTTTCCTTTGTACATTGACTTATTTTGGCTAGGAATTCTGTGATCCCTCAGTGTGGAGGCTGTTGTGTATGTAGATCATGTCCGTCTGCCTCACCAAGCACCGTTTGTGGGAACGATTCAGAGATACAACACGTCTGGCTGATGTCTACGCTGCAATAATGATCAGGGACAGAGAAGAGTGTCACCCACTGCGAGCATCCCCCGGTATCAGCAGCCGGAGGATCCGGGGGGACAAGGCCCTACTGTATAAGGGCTTTGTGTGCAGATAATGGGTGCCAGACAGCAGCGAGAGGCGCACTGCCTGGGAGATGGCGAGCAAAGATGGAAGAATGTTCTGCAGCCATCTCGCCTGTTCTGTAGGTCAGAGGAATTGCATAGTGACACCGTTCATGGCTGATTCAGGCTTTCTTCTCATCTCTGCTTGCTAAAGATCACCGAGTAATGGTGTTTACATCACAAACAAATCCTAATCCTGGATCTCCGCATTATCTCTCTTACAATTGTAAAACGTGAGAGGGGCTTTTTTAAAACTCTGCATTGCACATAACTGAAATGGAAAAGATGGACAGTGAAGTGGATTTGGCCAAAAAATGCTGCAATGGCAAAGGATGCATTTTGATGCAGTTACAGATACCAACCTAGGACGGGGTCAACAAAGAAAAAATGCTATAAAAATATACATTGTGTAAAGTCCAAGTAAACTTTTAGTTTAAATCATCTATTTACCTTTCAGGTACATAAAAACTGTGGGTGTGCAAAGTCTTACAGTCCTCTTTCTTTAAAAAGCAATTAAAGCCTTAGTAGAGAAGCTGCAAAGAAGAACCTGCGGGGAAGCAATGGAAGTCAAACACATTCCATAATAAATCAGAGCCAGGGCTAGTTAGCTAGCTTTGCAATGACTTAAAGAGTTTTAAATGTAGGATAGCTGTTGAAAAAAGGACATGATTTTAAAATATCACCCATACAAACCTAAAGGGTATAAAAATTTGATATTGCATTCAGGTATATTTAGCATTGAATTAAAAACAAAAACGTTTCTATTTTTTTTACAGTCCTGATTTGCTGTAATTTTCCAGAGCATACTCACCCAATAAAAAAACTTGATTATACCAGGGATAGCAACTTACTTGGTAATATTACCTATTACAATGCTGCCCTCTAGTGCTATGATATTCCATTACAGCTGTTTTCTCAGTAGCCATAGTCCTCATTCATCAAACTGCACTGAATGTAAGAGTCCTTGAATAATTCTTTCTCTAGAATAAACACTTGACACTAAGATAAAAAATAAACAATATTCATGTATCCTGCTGCATGTCCTGCAAACCTTTATTCTATATAAGAGTACTGCCACCAAAACAATCATCTTCAGCATCAACTTTTCCAAAAAGTGTCAGAAGCATAGTCTCTGCATTCTGCAATTCTGACTTTCTTGAACTTCATAACTTGGGAGAACCATTGAAATAACTTTCAGTAAATCACTGCTACAAATATTATATCGTAACGTATCGTATCGAATTATAAGTAAGTTAGTGTGTTGTTTAGTAGGAAGAATGCTTTCTATAGTGTAAGCTCTTCGGGGCAGGGTCCTCTCGTCCTGTGTCACTGTCTGGATTCATCTGTCATTTGCAACCCCTATCCATTTATATAAATCCTGTTTATTATTAATAATAATAATATTAATAGCGCTTGCCAGTGGGTAGTATGCCACCCATACAGATAGCCAAAAAATTCATTGGCGTCACTTAAACCTAAAAGGTCACTTGACCTAAAAGGCACAAATGGCTCATTGCTCATGGAACCCCCAGCAACCTCTGGAGAAATCCTAGGATTTCACCAATCCCTGGTTGAGGAACATTTCTCTGGCCTGTTCTACTGACTCTTATGTCACTACACAGCAGTGATATAGGGGGTGTTGGGTTAAACCACAAAGGGCCAGGTATTTTACACACCCAGAAGTATTGGATGTGGAATGTGCTTCAACCAACCAATGTAGCTCTTCAAGCTAGAAAACACTGACTGCCTTGACAACGAGACAGGTGAGTATTCTTTTTTTACAAAGGGACTGTTAGGTTTTTTATCCTTTCATGGCAAGTATGGTTTGCCAGATGATATGGACTAAGAAGCCCCCTAAGCTTGCCTTAAGTGCACTTCAAGCTTTCCTAAAACTGAACTCTGGCCATTATCAAAGTTCAAAGCTGTTTCCCAAAGAGATAAAAAAATGTTCCTGACACTAGCAAAAGGATGAGGATGTCATGGGTATGACAGAAAATAAAAGTAGTGTTTTGGTATTGGGTTACGTCACTTGGTTTGAAAGCCTGAGTTTGATAAATTATTGAAAGTGATTACTTGCAAATAGTTGTGTCACCATTAGAATATTTACATACCTCTTAAGAAAAAATACAAAAACAGGTGACTTCTAGTACATAGAGAATGGACACACCACTATCACACCCACAATCATATGGACCATAAACAGATCTTTAAAAAGTATTATTTTTATCTGGAGCTTTTCAAATACAACCATTCATAAGTTGGATAAAAAGTTATATATCTATAATGGGCTGATCATCAGACCAAACAAGGCACGACTGAAGGGGAAAAAGGAACTGAGACATTTGGTTCCAAAAAAAGGAACGGTCCCTCCATATGAGAAATAGTTGGGTGGTATTCAGGGTAAGTCAAACTTATGCACATGTTACAGCCCATCTGTAACTAACCATAAATGCTAAATATTGGTTTAGGGTATTGCTAATCTTTCCTTCAGTGTATGGCGGGCTGATGTACAGTTAGGTTCATAAATATTTAGACAGAGACAACTTTTTTTCCAATTTTGGTTCTGTACATTACCACAATTATTTTAAATACAACAACTCAGATGCAGTTGAACTGCAGTCTTTCAGCTTTAATTCAGTGGTTTGAACAAAAATATTGCATAAAATTGTGAGGAACTAAAGCCTTTTTTAACACAATCAAAATACAATCAATGTATTTTGAGATTGGGTTTCGCACAGGTTGATTTCCTTACCAATCTGTGTGTGCATCATCAATCACTAGGAGAATCTTGGGTTTTAGGACCACGGGAGGTGGTGGAGGTCCTGTTTGCTCTACCAGGCCTGCAGCAGCCTGAGTTGTCTGCTTGACTGCATTGGTGAAAGAACTGAAGAGGCTGGAACCTGGTGCAGAAGTCGAAGATGGAACCTGTGAAGGTTGCTGTTGTTTCCTCTCCATGGCCGGGGACACGGGATTACTCGTGGAATTGTCCGGTCGTTGAAGGTCCATCATGTAGCCATTGGGAAGGTTGGCCACAAAGCTGCTGTCAGAGAGACGTCTACGTAGGAAATTCATGTCTGTGGCTTAGAGACCAAACTTCGGGGTCTTCAGAGTTTCTACTTTTGGAGGGTCAGCTGATGGATGTATCTATCTAGTTGAGTTCCCAAACTTTTTCCCAGTATTTAGGCTGTAAATGAATAAAAAGGTTGTGTCAGCTAAAACATATGATTGCATTACAAGCGAGGAAAGAAAACAGGGAATTACTCATAAAAGTTGAGATAGTAAGCAATCTACGTCAACATGTGATGGAACCCAGACAGAGCAGACTTGAAAGGAGCAATTACCCATGGCCAGTAATAGCTTATCAGTCAGGCTAAAATACTATATTCTGTGGTCTAATCACAATCTCAGAACTTTTTTTGAAATACAGACAAAACATAACCTTTTCCCTATCTCAGTTTAGCTAAAACAAGATTATTACTAACGTTCAGAATATACATTCTCATAGCAGTACATTTATGGTTCTGGTTTGGTGGACGTTGCTGTCTGATATTCTACATTGGCTCCTCAGTGTACCCACAGAATACGATGCAGTAGGATTATAAGAATATTATTCTTGTTGACGGTACAATTATCGAATCCATTCACTATTCCCACATAGAGAAATCTAGGCTTTCCAGAAATTCCAGAAAGGCTTTCCTAAATTAGTAAATGAGATGAGGCTCTGCTGACTTCAAACATTCAGTGATGCGCAAAGAGAACGCCTGCATTTTCTATTGGTTTCTTTGCTTGTGATTGGGAGCGAGAAGACTGAGGAAATGTTCCCTCCTGCCTGCAGTAGACTGATGCCATCATCATATCTTAGTGAAAGTTTCATGACTAGAGCTCAAACACTGCTTTTATTGAAAAGTTTTTCAAAAGTGATTCTTCTGTCAGGAATACATTCTTCCACAGACATGTAAAGATATGGAAAGGACCATTGACTACAAATCCACCTTTCCAATAAGTCAACCTAAAACGACGGTGTCCACAGGGTGACAATACTGATGTGTGATATCCCTGCATAACACAGAGAATGGTCACCCTATTCCAGAAAGTGGAAAGGATTAACAGGTTATAAAATTATACTATAGGGGGATTTAGAAAACAAATACTGGTGTTGGTGGTAACGTAATGCTTATTAAATGTCATTTCTGATTTTGCCCATGCTATGCCCGGATTTCACATTTCTGCTTTACTAAAAAGAAGTAAATGGGATTTAAATGATCCGGTGATGCAAAACAAGACCACAGAGTGCGTTCTGGTAATCAGCAGGGAATGTGCCATCTACATACAGACAAATGTTACATCCGCTATCAGGATGGACCAGAAATGCTGACTTTAATATAATCCAGTTTTTGATTCAGTGTAATGTTAGCTTAGCGTGGGAGGAATGTTATTCCCAGTGTAACTAATTCCCAGCTCAGGAAATGTTACCGATGACGCCCAGCTACACTACAGACCCTGGCACGGGGAGAAGCATCCATCACATCAAAGAAGCTTTACTTTCTGTTGATGGTTTTCACAGATTTTATATCTGGGGCTGGCAAAAGGTGTGAACTAGTTAGAAGAAGAGGGGAGAAGAGAGAGTAGACTTTTTATAGCCAAATTGAATTTCAAATATTTATTAATAGTAGATTTTAGCGGTCCTCATGTTAACATAGAACAAACATTCTAAAAATAATTTTCAAACAAAACAGAGAACACAGTGTACAGTATTAACACTTTTCAACAATGATCAAAAAGTATTCCATGTCCCTGTCGCGTTTCGCCTGTAGGCTTCTTCAGCGGATTGTTGAGATCAAAAAGTTGGGGGAACAGTAACAATGGCTAGCAAAGATAAAAAATAAATAAATAGGACATTCACCTTGAACAAGGGATCAAAAGAAGATCACTACAATATGTAATAAAGGTAGATATTTACTTACATCGTGTAATCACTGTACTTCAAATGGAGGTACCAAGGGAACATCCACGCCAAGGAATAGTATGGTGGGTCATTGTCAGTATTTAATGCATGAGGATTTAAGTAAGATGTATGTAAGTACTTACTTTAGAGACTAAAGGCGAGTGGTAACTGTTTGCTGTAGTAGTTGAATGAGTAAACCTTAATATAAGTTGATGTGATAATATGGAATAGAGTCTGTTTGATAAAGGTGACTAAGGATTTTAGATCACTGTCACTTTCAAATAAATATCATAATTTGTAATATATAATTCATCAAGGTTTATATTCCCAATCGGTAATACTCTATTTACTAAAGTAAATAAAATCCTGGGTAGGTGCCATGACAACTAATCAATGAGTCTAAAAAAGTGTAAACTGGAAGATTACATCTAGTAAGGGTTTCAAACAGTAACTGGATAACAACAAATATTAGATTAATTAATCATATATTGGTTATTTCTTAGGGGAACTAGTTTAGTAAAGTGCTAAAAGTGCTAAAGGTGTGAACTACTTTGAAAGGAAACTAATGCCAACTTTGTTATAAAAGCCCAGGTTTCTGAACTGTCCTTACCTTGATTCCATAACATTGTGCTTAATCAAAGCAGAGTGAAATTACAAATTTATACCCTTTCATTGAAGTAAGGAACCCGAAATGGCAGTGAACCACTGCCCATGGGAAGATGCTACTTGAAGCGTTTACCGCTGTCAAATCTGCAAATCTTTATGAAGAGCTCTGTGACTGGCTGGCAAGGTGCCAGCCACTGGGAATGTGGAAATGCTTGTCACCGCTACAGAAGTGAGCCTGGCTATACTATTGCTGTTGCTCTAATGATTAAAAATAGACTGGTAGAAGACAGTGGTGTAGTGTGGTGGGCACAGGTGGAAATACCATGCCCTCACTTTTTTCGGGAATCGGCACACGTGTCCCTTGTTGTTTTGCATAGAATTCTTTGGTGGTCCATTTCTACTGTATGGAATTGCAGGCTCAGGGCGGTGGGCGGGTTTTGTCCCTCAAATACAACCCATCCACTCACCCATGGCAGCTCAGACCTGCCATGGGAGAGTGGGCAGGTTCTGGTATTATGACATCACTCTAGGGGAAGTTTCTTCCCCTTTGAGTGACACATAGCCAGGGGTGTAGTGGGGTGGGCATGTTTACATAACAATGATGCCCGCCCGCCATGGATTGTACTGTGCCCCCTCGTCTTTTTTTTTAATACACCCCTGGTAGTAGAACTCCTTTGATATATACGGTTTGTGCCATTTCCTAGAACAGTTACTTGACAGCTTGGCTATATTGTATATTATGTTTCAGATTTTTTTTCAACCAGTAGGTGGTGCTATCTTGTTTCCTCATCTTTTACATGCTTTACAGCTTGCATTACAGACCTCAATACCTAAAGCTCACATTTAAACACAACTGAATGACTGAGAGCTGTTGTGGTACCTAGCAGAAGGCTCTGCCTGAATTTTCAGACACACAAAGGCAGTCATGATGAAGGCAGCTACAGCTCTACATTGCTTCTAGAATCATTTGATATGTATAAATTGCTTAGTTGTGAAACAAAGATTATATAAATAAAAAACATATAGAATAATAAGAAGACCTTAACCATTGCTGACCCCTTTAATGTTACACATAATTCACCCTTTTGTCCGGCATTCAATAGCTTTCAGCTACAGGCAGATAGTTTTGCTATCTGAATAAGTTCAAAATGCATTTCATTTTCAAACCTCATTGGAATCACTCTTTGTTTTCAAAACAAGTATATTTATTCTGATGTTTTAGTATTGTGAACTGAGCTTTTTGTATCATATCATACAGCAGCAGTCTGAATATATGATTAGGGATGAGAGAGTCTTTCTGCAATTAGTTCCCTTCTCCTCAATACAGAAATCAGATTTGTCCTTCTGTGTAGAATCATGCAATTTGAGGATTTCTGTATAATTCTCTGCAGATTAGACTATGTGCACAGAAGCACAGAAGGATTCATGTCAAAAAAAAAGAAAAGAAAATGTCTCATATGAGATAACAGTAATAGGACTTTTTTAGCAAAATAATAAATATACGCTATGACGAAGTTTGTTAGAAACTATGCAGAAACATTTTATTTTGGTATATCATGCAAACAAATTGTACTACATTTGATGGAACTGTAAAAAAAAAATGTAAGGATCATTTTTACGTTTGACCTCTAGGTGGTGATATAATAGCAAGATATCTGAGATTTATTCCAGCATTGCTGAACTTCAGCCTGCTCCCTCCTTGTATTTTGGATTTATTTATTCACTCTGTACAAAACGATCAACTATGCACTAAAATACAATTGTTTTATTATTTTAGTAAACTGTTGCTTTTAAAACTAAGATCTTCTCTTGTTGCACTTACAGAAACCATTTAGTATTCTTTAGTAGTGCCCATAGCTCCTTCAGTAAACTGATTACACAACACTACCCCTTTGCTTCTAATGCCTGGAATATATTGGAATGCATTATAAATGTAATGGAGCCTAGTGGGCATTCTATTCACTGTGATATAATTCAAAATATCATTTATTTACTTGAATAAAATTTTAGCGACTTTTATTCAAGCATAAATCCCTTTTATTTGCAGAACTCAATATCCTTATTTGCCGGCTAATATCTTGATGTGCACTAAATATATGCTGGCCATACAACAATATACAGCTAGTCTCTGGGTTACATATGACATAGGGACTGTAGGTTTGTTCTTCTTGAGCAAGCTGAGCTTTGATGCACAAAGAAACAACTGTTTGTCTTGGTCATTAAAGAGTTGCAAGAGTTTGCAAAACAGCAAAAGATTTCTTCTGCTAATCATGGAAACTGCCCCCTCCCGCTATCAAGCTTCTGTCCTGCACACGAATGAGCAGGGAAGCCCCGTTTGTATCTAGAAGTCGTCTGTATGTTGGATGTCCTTAACTCAGGGACTAACTGTATAACAGTCAGTAACAGTTTTACATGGTGTTGCAAGGAGACAACACTGCTCCTATGGTGTCACAAAACATATACATGACTAGGGTAGCTCGCACCATGCCCTTCAAACCTCCACCCTCCCCCCTTACCATCCTCTTTACACTTCTCCTTGCCAGCCCCCTCCCTCAAATAAAAACTCCACACCTGCGTGCATTTAAATTGGCTGGCAAGCAGCCGTTTATTTAACAACTTGGCATTTTAACAATACCCATAAATTAACTTAGCATGTAAATAAATATTACAACAGAAACAAACAAACAACCAATAAACAAATAAATAAAATTTAAATAACATTTAAATAACAACCTTATAAATTAACCCCTAATAACCACCCTATCAACTCTCGCTTAAGCCCTTATTCACCAAAACCAAATCCAACTATAATCAACCATTTGCACCCAAAACAACTATGTTGACAGTCTGGAAGGTAAAGTCCGCCACACCACCACATTTCCGTAATAACAAAACCACCAAGCCATTCTGCCCCCCTAGCAGCACAGCACCACCTCAGGGGCCTCCACCGTTCACCACCTAAAAGAGAGGGGGGACTGAAATTCAATCTTACTCCTGCCCCCCCCCCCTTTCTTTTCAGTGCAGCACGGGCACGCCTATCATGTAGCCCCTCCGCATATTCCCTGCTGAGGGCTTCTCTGTATTTAAAAAAAGTGACAATCAAATATCAGCTCAACACTTCTTGCCAGTTTTTGAAATTTAATCATCACTTTTATAGTGCTAGATCTATAAGGGCAATCAGATTTTGCCCTTAAATGCTTTCATCGTTAAACCAAAAGACCAAAATCCTAAAGTGGGAATAAGAAACTCCATATATTTATGTGGGGTAACACAGTTCACCATATTTGAAAGCAGCATGAATTGTGAATTTATTTCAAATAGGGCCACGAATGCCACTTTTTTATTATCAGGATTGTGGTGGATCAGGGTGGCTCCAAACAAACACCACTGATCTCCATTGTGGCCTATGGTATTGTCATCTATAAAAGTGGCGAACGCTACCTGCAATGTGTGGATTGTGCTGATCCTCACTATAAATGCAGCGATACTAGAAAAATCACCAGTGACCAATAATAAAATGGGGTTCATTCCTAGAAGTGCCTATCACGTTTATGAATTGGGAGATGACAACTGCATTGTTATTCCCACTGATAAAATGGAACTGAACATTAGCTTTATATATGTGCCACATGCACTTCAATTTTTTTAATTTTAATTTATTCCTTTTACTTGTAGTGCCTGACTTAGAATTCTGCCTATTTAGTACCCGAGACCTGGAAGTGTTCTACTTTCTGGCTGGGCTCTACAATTATTAAATAAGGAATAAATATTGGTGCAATGTGCAGAGCAAAGGGCTGACAAGTGACACTGCACCTGTCATTTTTTCATTCTTTGTACATGCGGATATCCTGGCAGGGTTGGCACTGTTGTGTGGGCGTCTTGTCAGCGCTTCTGACGGCTACCTCCTCCTCTCCCTCCGAGTGTTTAGCCAAAGGGAGGCTCTGCTAGGTGAAAGCTGTAATATTCACACGAGAGCCAGCGCTGAAAACACTGCTACCTGTATCTTCACAGAATACCTTGTGTGTAAATTACTAAAATTATTTCTAAGCTAACACAATAATATTATTAATATCATGCATGAAATTTTAAAATTTGCAATTTTATTTCAAATAATATTACTATGAGGGACATTGCACTTTGTTTGTAGCAGTGTTTCAACACCGGAGCTCAGTGGAATTCTAGGGTTGCTCCAGAGGTTGCTGGGGGTTCCTGGAGCAATGTACCAGAAAAAGGGAGAGGAATGATTGTGCATCCACTTCCTGTACTATGTAAAGTCCAATACTTTCCCTCAGCACCAAAGAGAAGGTGGGGGTTCGATGGAAGGTGGAATCTGAATACCCTGTTTATTAAGAAGGCTTCTAGATATCCAAAAACCCCCTTCCAATCCAGAGGCACAATGACAGGGGTACATTGGTACCCTTAAAAATAATTTATATTGCCAGAAGTAATACATTATCACTTTGTCCAGCCGTGTAAATCCAGGTTAATGACGGTGATTGCGTATGTGTAAATAATCAGTGTATCCACAACATGGCAAAAAAAGGAAGGCATTACATGTTATCCTCCCTTTAGTGATGAGCTGAGATTTGTCGGACTTGTGTTTAGTTTATTTTTTTATATTTAAAAGCAGAGGATTGATGTGCTCCTGTCATTACAGGATGTTATGGATGTACTGAGGACATTGCCTGCCATTGGGAGCTTTTTCAAGGGAGTTTTATGTAAGCAATTAATTGCCACAAAGTATCGGCGGGGGTAGGAGGACACTGAGATATTTTTAAAAGCTCATAACATTTTAATGAAGCTATTATGGGTAATTAGATTACAAAGAGATTTAGCTACTCTTACTGTAATATGCTTCTATTATATAACCATTCTGGTCATTTTTGCATTTATTTTACAAATAATCTCAGTTATGGACTTTTTGTGGACGTTTTAGCAGCTTTTCAAACCTGCATGAATAAATTCCTGACATGTCACCATATGTCACAATATGTGTATGATTTAAAAAGGATGAACTCTTTAAAAAGTGGTCTTTTAAACATTCGGTACTTAAAAAAAAAAAACACTTTTAGGACATCTTTTATAATATATTTTCATTAGCTTTAAAATCTTTTAACACTTGGAGGTATATTAATAAAGTATTGAATCTGACATTCACCTAAACATTCCATGGGGAATCTTCAAGGTCCATGTGTTTCAATTGCAGTAAATACATAAATGTAAATGAAATGAATTTAAATGTCAAATTCACTGCTTTATAAAAAAGAACCCTAGGTGCAATTATGATACCATATTGGATTGATATAAAACCATTGGATTGATAAAAGCTGAGGAAGAAGGGGAAGGGGGTTAGCCCATCTTTGTATTTCAGCTGGTGGTGGTGAACTACCTTTAGTATACCATTTTTTAGATCTGGGCATAATAAACATCAGAAAACATTCCACATTCCCTTTGCTAAATGTTACATGTGGGTTTAGCACGCTCAGTCAATCCTGTATACAACTAATACAGCTCAGCAGGGATGGGGGGTAGTCAACTATTTATATTTACCGATCAATGTCAAGCTGCTTATTTGACATTAAACAAAAATCTAAATCTAAACGGCATTATGCTTCTTTCAAGTGGACGAGGTCAAATAATAATTATTTTAAGGGAAATGATTTATAAAGCTGTTTAATGAAATAGGAAAGGCCATCAAATTGTTCCATTAAAGAATTTCAGTAATATCAGAGCTCCTTACATCCCTGAATGTAAAATATGTAATTTATCTAATCTTCTAGATAAGACACAGGAATGTGAGGTCATCATTGCTCAATGAGAGTCATAATATGCCAGCGCCCGCCCAACCCTTCCATTATCATCGCCAAGTCACTCTAAGCAGGATAGAAAGTTTCTATTGGAATATGATAGAAGATGGCTTGTTTTTTATTCCTGGTTCGGATATTCCCAATAGGAGTAGGCAAACACCAAATTGTATAAAAACATATAACGCTTTTAGTTTCTTTTTTTGTGGTTAAATTCAGCAAGAGAACTGTAGGGATATAGGATTGTATGTGTTACAAAAGGGGGGGGGGTCCTTTAAATTCTCTATGATGGACATATTTAGACATGCCGAGGGCACAGGTCTTATCATTTGGTTTGCCCAGCCTGCCTATAGCAGTGTATTTTGTAAAAGACGTGTGCTGGATTATGGTGTGTGTATGTGATAATTTTGCAGCGTTGAAACAAATGTAAAATGTGTCAGAAGTGGTGTAGTGCACAAAAAGGTGTAAGGAGGGTCTGCAGTGTTCAATAAAGGTATATGGGGATGTGCAGTGGTGACAGAGGTGCGCCAGGGATGAAGCGTTGAACAGGTGCGATGGGGTGGAGGGTACAATGGCTTAACAGGTGTGCTTAGATATAATGGTAAAATGCTGATGCAGGGGTGCAGTGCAGGAACTGGTACCCAGGGGGGTCTGGAGTGAAACAGCTGTGCAGGGGAAGGGGTACAGTATTGGTATACAGGGGTGCAGTGGTACAGTGGTAAAACCGGTATACAAAAATGCAGTGGATCAGCGCATTGATACAACAGGTGTGTGGAGGATAGGTGCAGTGGTGGGACAGGTGTCCAGAAATACTCTAAAAAAGAGGACAGGTTTTCTATAGGCTTTGCTAAGGTATCTTTTTTTAAAACAAAAAAGCAATGCCCTGGTAATCTCTGCTGTCTTGTTTAGTAGATTTTTACCTCTTTTTTTACAACCTTGCACACAGATATTCTAATAATTTTTAATTCCTCAACAGACAAAAAAGTGCAATAAGTATTTATTTTTTCATCTTTGTACTTTAAAATTGCATTAGGATTTTGGTCATGGGTTCAGCTTAGAAAACAATAATGAACAGAGATGTACTTTATTGCGCACAAAAACAAAATATAATGAGCTTGCCCCATAGTGCTGGGCAGTGCCCTCCTCCTCCCACATACACAGAGCACTTTATCCGCATCACTAGGGAATTCCTGAGTGGGATGTGAGCCGGAGATTTAATTGAAGCTGACAGTGGCGGGATTCTGGCCGCTGTCCATTCATGTAGATTCGTGTTTGCAGATGAATAGAATCAATAGCCAGATAATTGGCTCAACTTCTGGTCACTGCGGGCAGAGACAGCCCTGAATAGGCAGGGGCAGAGCTACCATCAGCACCACTCTCTGCTTCTTTATAGGTTGGGTGCTTGGCATAGTGGCGGTGTAACCTAACCAGTGGGTGGGTCGAAGACACTGTACTGATGGTGTGTAATGTTGGGTGTCATTCAACTCAGAAGACTGAGGACATCTTGTGACGGAACATAGGTATTGCAGGAAAGAGTTTATACTGACAATGGGCATTGTCTACAGAGGAAGTTGAAAACAGCTGGAAGTTGGTCGTTGATCTCATCAGCATTTCCTACAGTAATACAGAGCGATTATAGAGTGCACGGGGCACTATGGTCAAAACTCAGCCATCTGTTCGATTACACGGGTTTCAGGGACATGGCACAAATTCTTTTGCAAGGCAACAGCGGCAAGACTATTGTTAGTGCAATGTTTACCTTTCTGATCTATTTCCAGAATGTGGGCTTTAAAATTAACCTGTCAAGTAAAAGAAGATTCCTCCAATAGAAGAGCTTTTATACTTATATACCTAGGGGTTTTTGCCTCCCCTCCGTTCCAGCCTCCATTATTTGGCTTTGGACATGTTTGGTGTTGCTGAATACCTATGTGCTCCACTGAGTTCCATCCCCGACCCTTACATCACTGAGCAGTGGGTTGCCCTAATATACAAATACATTCATATACCTATGCCTAAAACATGTTTGTTTGTTTTTTAACATTACCACACGTTAAAAGGGTTCATTGCATAAAGCTCAGCACATGTATACAAGTATATCAGGTATACCTAAAATTACTATGGTTCCTCATTTTCTTGTCCCCAGAATTGCACAAGGTGTAAAATTCCATTCCAGCAATGTGTGAGATGCTGGTAATAAAGCCACATACAGTGAAAAAGAAATTCATTCTTAATAGCCATCAGTTCCAAGTATATGGCAGCAGTAATCAATGTGTAGCTGCACCTTTAATGGCAAATAAACTGTCCCTTACAGCCATATTCCTCTACAGAAAAAGCTTGTATTCTACGTACAAAATGCAGTACAAAGACCTCAGCGGGGTTCAGTTCAATTTATATAACGTTAAATCAATCCTAAGTTCACACTTGTGGTTACACAAGCCACCTGAGAATTTGTGTACAGAGATTTGTTCACTTGTTTCCAGGTATTTGCACAGATTTTTATCAGGCCATTTTGCTTTCCATTTCTACATGGTTAGTAGTAAAAGCAGAACACAGAATGTCACAGTTTTGTGTAATGTGTGCACTGGGCCACTCAAATGATTTTAATGATAATGGATAGGTAGTAAAAAACTGCAATGTGTTAATTGCCAATCTGAATTAGCCACCTCCATGATGAATTTAAATATATCACACACGTGAACTACTGTACATATTTTCATATATTTAGTCAGGTAAATGATTGTATGCGTGTCTTTCATCTTCCTGTGAATGGCTTCTGTAGTATGATTCTCCTCGAATATAATCAATTCACAACCCCCTTCACTGAGTGAGCAGAAAATGAAAGACATTTCCAATTTCCAGTGATATCAACCCTCTCCACTTCTACCTCTACCCATACGGCCTGATTTATTAAAACTCTCCAAGGCTGGAAAGGATACACTTTCGTTAGTGAAAGGGGGTGATCCAGCAAACCTGGAATGTGTCTCGTCCAGGATAGAAGACATTTTCTAGAAAATAGCAAATTAATTGAAGAAATATATTCCAGGTTTGCTGAATCACGCAGCTTCACTAACAAAAGTCCATCTTCTCCAACCTTGGAGAGCTTTAATAAATCTGGCCCATAGAGTCTGATTGATAACATCATACTTCTTCATACAGCTGTTGAGTGTTTTGCCCAGCTAATGTCTCCCATTGTCCTGTGACTACACCACATGCTACCAACTTGAGACACTGCAGTGATTCCTCTTCCTGGCCTGCAACTTCGAAATAAGAAGCTGACCAGTGGGTTCAAGTGACCTGATTAGAAAAATATTTTACATGTGAATTTAAAATTATTTTGTTTATAATGCCTTTAATGCAGTGAAGATTTCTCTCTAAATCTATTACTTTATAATAGATATTATACTATATATATATATATATATATATATATATATATATATATATATAATATCTAGTAATCTATTAATATATTCTGTTTGGTCCATATAGATCCTATAATAGACTAAATACAGTGGTACCTCGGTATAAGTCCGCTTTGGAATTATTCCAACTTGGTATAAGTCCTGTTTAGACACGAAAAATTTTGCTTGGAATACAACTTTTGTGCTGGAACTTGTATGGGTCAAAATGAGTCAAAACACAGCGCGTTACCCTTGTTTACCTCTCTCAAGACAAAGCCATGACTGCCCAGGAGCGTCACTCAGTGAACAAGCCGCGCTATAACTCTCTGTGAATTACATAACATCTCCTCCCTTCTCAGCACCATCCTAGTAGGTACTAGACTCTTCTCAGCAAGGTAAAGTCAGGTTACATTTTCATTTATTTCATCTAATTGCTTTCGTATTGATGTATTTTAGTATTAAGCAGTGTTTAAATTATTCTATCCAACCCCATTAATGTAGATTATGCCAATAACAATAGAATTCTTTCATCATGGGAACAGATTAATCAGTTTCCTTTTATTTCTTATGGGAAATATTTGTTTGGTGTAAGTCCTGTTTGGTATGTCCAAGGATCTGGAACGTATTAAGGACTTATACCAAGGTACCACTGTATATTACTTTATAATAGTTAAATAATGTTTATCTATTCCTTAATGCCTTTACCAGTCAGTAATTCATTTATTTCTGTTGCTTAAAGCAGAACTAAAGTTTTAACTAAAAATGCTATATCATACAGGGCATCATTGCAGAAAGAAACAGGCTCTTTCACTTGTCACTTCTGCAATAAGCATTCCTACCTGCCTGATCGCTGCATAAAAATCAAAAATCCCTGCACTTGTCAGAACTGAATGGCTGAAGAGAAGAAGAAGGAGGATGGTGGCATCCTGCCAGGGAACAGGGACAGGTGAGTATAGCTTGGTTAAATTCTGCTTTATTGTTTCTGGTGTATAAGGTTAAACTAAAATAAATACCAGATTGGACTAAAGCCTTGTACAGGTAAAATATTTTTATCAGAATGCTTATAATCTTCTCGGGTGAAGATTTGGCTTTTGGACAGCGATCCCCTGACGTTGTTTGGCCATGCACCACGTTGGATCACTAAATGACCAATAGAATGAGAGCTGTTGTTTCCTAATAGGGAGGAAGCACCTGGGAGCCTCCTGCTTGTCCTCCCCCTCCCTCTATATAGAACAGAACAGCGATGTCACCCTGCAATGTCGCTGGAAATCAACGCTCAGTTCCAGTGACATTAATTGAATGTATGTAGGTAGCAGCTGCGATATATTGCAGTGAATTTATTTTGTATCAGCTCCATGTAGTACCAATCAGTCTTTTGTGCGGTTTGCAAGCAGTCAGGAAATAGACTTGATATTTTTTGTAGTTATTACATATAATAGGAGCTGGTCAAATCCCTTTGGAGTTTTCCCTCATTACCTGTGCAGGGCTGCTGTCACTGAATGCATTTTGCTGCGGGTCAGCACTGATTGATAACTAGCTGAAGCCTTATTTCTCAGCCCTACCATATCTCATGTGCATTAGCAGCAAGAATCAAATCAGTCACAGAGCTATATTACAAAGGTGAGAAAAAATCATTCAGTGTAAAGTGGATCTAAACCCTAACTGGTAGATATGTAGTATTCTAACCCACAGTGTATCATAAGTCATTGTAATATTTTATGTATCAATACAATTCTGGGTTCCTCTTTTTGTTGACCTCCTCCAGCTTTATTCTTTTCCCTATATCTACATGCAGCCACTCCAATGTCAGCTGCACAGCAATTACCTTGGAGCGTTCCTGACAATGAATCCTGGCAGGGCTGGTTGTGGCTTCTACCAGACATGCATGTGGTGGGGGGACAATCCAAATAGATAATTGGGAGTTGTCACCCAGGTAATGCCCAAACAAGGACTTTTTTATGACATGGAAAAGCTTATATGAGATTTTAGCTGCTGGTTTTTAATGCTGTTTATTATGTTTTTACCAGTTCATGAATTGATGTTTTTTTATTATTAGTATGACATTATTTTGCTTTCAATGTTAGCTTACAAAAAATGTTGGTCCTTCTAAAATGTAAACCCAGCATTGCTTGTAAACATTTTATTACCGCCTCATATGCCTCCTTTCCTTCACCCCTTTGAAGCTCCGCCATGATCACCACTCTGCTGCTGATAAAATTTTATTAAGATCATCTTTGTCAATGACAAATTTGGGGAAAGAACAGCCTGGAGCAGCCGAGTGAAAGGAGGTGGGCTGAAGGCAGGCATGGCCAGGGGGCTGGGGGAAGAATAGGGAGTTTAAATAAAAGAAAGTTTTGATAGGTTAATGGAAGCAAGTAGGGGATAGGTTGGAAGTTTGAAAAATGGGGTGGGGAAAGTAGGGGTTAAAAGGGGGAGAAAAGAGGAAGTGGGGGGAAGTTTTAGAAAAGTGAGGAAGTGAGCTTCCCTCCTACCGGCCCTATGTGCTAGGTGAGGAGTTGTAGGTTGGCTTGCAGTTGGGGTCATTTTTAAACAGGTGTGGCAGAAGGGGGAATTATCAGAGGTGTGGGATCTCCAAAAGGTTATGGTTGAGACCACCTTTAAGGTGATGTTAAGGAGGGGCTGAAAGTAGTATACTCGTTCTCGGGCCGGTGGGGTCTGTGGCTAAGAACTGAAGTGATGGTTTTGGGCAGCTCCTCCGGGTGGTATAGTGTGGTGAGCGGTGTCTCTGAGTGCTCGCAACTGGGAAGGAGGAACAGTTTTGAAAGGATACAAATTTTAGAGTTAAAAGGTTCAAATTTTGGAAAAGTGTAATTGTTATTAGGGTTATTTATAGTCATTGTTATATATTGTTGATGTTATTATGCTTGTGACTAAAATGTTTTGGTTATGAAAATGTTTAAAGCAAGTTGTGCCGATAAAGTGGTCATTATGGTTATTTCCCACAAAAGGGGTGTGTTAGTGTTGTGGTGTAGTGGGACAATGGGGAGGGGTGGAGAGACGGAAGGACATAGAGGATGGTAAGTATGGGGTGAGCGTCCTAACTACTTGGGTCATGAGTTTCAGTACGGGGACACTAGTGCTACAAAGCAAGAGCACCAGTCACAAAGTCAGTACACCCTGCAGGTATATCCCAAAACATCAGAGGGTTTAGTCTCTGCTAGGAAAAAGGGAGGTGAAGCAATGTCCCTGTGCACTCTGCATGGAGTATGTGGGTGGCATATTTTAGTAATGTATATACATTGCTAACAACATGGGACATGGTTCCTTAGCTCTGTCCTGAGTCTTATCCTTTGCTGTATTCATCCTTCGGGCGTTCCGGTACTCTTGGCTGAGTGTCAATGGGAAGCAAACCGCTCTTTATTAACTAAAACCCAGATCCATTAAGGCAAGTGGAGCGAACACTTGGGTTCTGCTGCCAGAGCATCCTACATCACTTTCAATCATAATATAGAGCTGGGGGCTGTTCCAGCATATTAGATAAAAGCACAAAGCTTTTAATGAAATCATTTTATGCAGACGGCCTTGTAGTGGCTTCATAAACATTGTTCGGGTATAAGAACAGAGTTTGTAAAATATGTCTTGTTGCTGCGTTAATTTGTTATGTTTTTATATAGCACCAACATACACACCACAGTTATATATAAAGTCTATGTAGTTTCATTTAGATGAAGAGCTCATAATCTAATGTCCCAACTATAGGTCAATTTTTAGGGAAGGACAATAGACCTACCAGTATGTTTTTTGGATGTCGGAGTAATCCAGAATGCACCCACACCAACACTTTGGCCCTGATTTATTAAAGTTCTCCAAGGCTGTAGAAAATACATTTTATCGGTGAAGCTGGGTAATTCAGCAAACCTGGAATGGATTTCCTAAAAGTCATTAGCTTTTTGTTAGCAAATGTTTTTAATTCTGGACCAGATCCATTCCAGGTTTACTGTATCACCCAGCCTCACTAATAAAAGTGTATTCTCTCCAGCCCTGGAGAACTTTAATAAATCAGGGCCTATGACAGCACACAAACTCTATGAACCTGGGACAATATTGCTGCAAAGAAGTGCTATCACACATCCTAATGTATCAAACATTCTTCCTCATGCTTAAGCAAAGGCTGGCATCAATGAAAACTGCTTGTCAAAAAAATTCACAGAAATATTGGCTGCATTTCTTTCCAGATGTTGATTTCTTCTGCAAAAATCTACCTTGACACTTGTCAACGTCCAAGGCCTTAATAATGCAACGTGTGGGTTCCATATCTATCAGGGAGGTAGTGGAGGGGTGATGAGACAGGGTCAGGATAACATCAGATACCTGCCCAGAAATTAGGCTTTTTCTATCTGTGTTTGCAAGTGTCTGACACAGATCAGCTCCTGATGCAGCCTCTACCTTGTGACATGCTATGCAGTTACAATTAAAACATTGCTACGTTTTTAAACATTTGTATTTTTTTCTATCCAGTCCTGAGAATTTCACATCTCTAGCACATGGTACAGCTCTGTCTAACACTGGAGGGGACATTATCTTTCACTGCTGAGGTTTCTCTTTCACTCACAAATCTCCTCAATCCCACTCTCTAATTAAAAAGTAAAAAGATAAGCAGCACACTAATAGGATCAACTTTCTATCCCTTTGTTCTCTCCATCTAGCAGCATACACACTGGAGAAAATCTGATTGGCTCCTTGTGTTGCTTCTCTCTACTTCATACTGGGCTTTGCTAAACAGACTCTACAGGACTGCAATAGGATGACTGTAAATCAAATTAGGGTATGCTCACTGCTTGTAATACAAAAATTACTGTTATAATAATATGGGCTATTATAATATAATAATCACTGGGCTGCATTAATATCTGCATGTTTTATCTAGCTATTAGTCCAGCTAATAAAATAGATCTTTGTGACCTGGGTTGGCCTCTCTGGGGGACATTCACATATATACATACTCCCAAATGCCTTGAGGGGGGATTAGCATGCAATCCCTCTCTCCGTGTTCCTTCTGCAGACCACATGGTACAGATAAGTGATGTTGGCTTCTCAGAATAGCAGCAAGCCCAGATGGCAGCGGACTCTGTGATAGAAGCTGCAAGCTGAGATACGTCATGAGAAGGCTTCATGTCCCCTATCAGAGCCCTCAAATCCTAAATGTCAAGACTCCAGGTAGACCAGGGGGCTTCAACCCCAGTCCTTAGGATCAGAATCCCCATACAGTTTTGGTATTTCTCTAATAGACAGCAGTACATGAAGTAAGGAATGGTTTGCAAGAATTCAGAAGGTTTATACCAAAATCTATCTTGAGGACTGGAGCTGAGGGCCCCGGACAATAATATACTGGCCTCTCTATAATTAGAGGCATGATCTCCAGCCAGAAATGTCTGCAAAATCTATTGCAGGTTTTCTGCCTTATGTATTCCAATCGTGCATCATTGAGTATACAATAGTTAAAGCAAAACTAACTCCCTCCCCCTTGAAAAAAAAAAATCACCAGAAAGAAATATGCCTATTTTGCCAAAAATACCTTTTCCTTTGCTGCTAGTGGCTTCTTTATTTTTTTTACACTACAAAATGCATGCACCTTGCAATGTAGAGCCCGGGCTCTATTCCCGGCCCCTACACCTAGATGTCAGGGACAATGCAACAGCACGTGCAGGAGTTCCATCATCAGTGGCTACCCAATTGTTTAAGAAGGCTCAGCAGCATTTTTTGGATACAAAAATAATTAAAAAAAAAAATAGAAAGGTAAATATGTGCCATAATCAACAAGTATATTGTGCATGCCAATTATGGCAAAGGCTCACCCACACCAATGTTCCAAAATTGCTCCAATTTTTCAGCAGTAGCTTCCTTTAAAGTGTTCCAAGCCAAGAACATTTTTAGTTGAAAAAATGTGATATCACCATAAAAAATAGTTTCAGTATAATGTAAACCTTGGCTAAATAACTCTTAGGTTAGGTTCAGACCTGCCTTGGGATCAAGTGATCCCGCCGTCACACTTCTGTCCCCATTCATTATCTATATTGAAATTCCATATTCCCTGTGAGTTTCAGAGTAAAGAAATGATAATTAGTGATGAACTAATGATAACTAATGATCCATTAGTGACTATTTAACGTGTCTTGTTATAGCCTGGACGTCACATTTACTTTTCATAAAGTGCTTCTGTGGTACAGAACCGAGGGCTGGGAATTCACATTAATAATGTCACCTTAAAGGGCCGCTTGCTGTCACTTCTGGAACTCTTCTTAATTAGCCTCGTTCAAGTCTTTAATAAATGATGAATACCGAGGTGAGGGGTTATCTCTGTGTCACTGTCACACATTATAAACGGCAATTCTATACAATTTTTAAAAACATTCTGTGAACTATTAATGATGGTAACTGCTGAATAAAAAAACTTTTAACAGTTCTACTTATATAAAATGCTCCATGTTACAGCAGCATAAATCAGCAAAGCTTTACAGGGCTTTTTAAAAAGACATGCATACCACCTAACAATTTATTTTGTGTGATTTCCCTGGCTAGACACACATTGATAGGGGCACAGCAAGGTAAATCTTCGATATTTCCTGGATTTTAATAATTTACTATTTGGTTACTATCATACAACTCAGTGTTTCTCAACCAGGGTTCTGTTGGACCCTAAGGTTCCTCCAAAGTTTGTTAACAAATGATCTTTTTAGCTATCTGTATGGGTGACATTCTTTCCAGAAACCAGCAATGTAAGAGGCATTTTTCCAAAAGACCACCACACTAATTGACTGTGAGCTGTGTATAAAGTAATTATAGCAGGAGTTCTCTGAAGACATGAAAGTTATTTTAAGGGTCCCCAATGATAAAAAAAGATTAGAATCACTGGTGTAACTATTTCCCAATCCCAACCATTGTCCAATCAGTGCTGCTCCTCCATACCTTGACCACCAATAGCAGGGAAAGATCCTCCTGCCACACAGTGGGAGGCGCTCTCTATGCTATTGGTGGTCAGGGCATGGGGAGCGGCACTGATCAGTCAATCAGTCAGGAATGCTAGGAATCCCCAATCAGTTCTTATAAATCTGTTTTAAAATTTAATTTAAAAAATCTATTATTAAATTTTATTTGTAAAGAGCCAACATTATAAAAAAACAAATTACTTCAGTTTGTATTTTAAGTTTGATTTGCCTGTGATTTATTGTTTTCCTGCAACTGATTTTTTGATAGAAATCCAGGAGGCTATCATCCATATGAACTGCTTGCTGAATGTACAAAAACACAGCTTTTTCAGGCTTTAAAAAAAGTCATAAGAAACGCCTATAAAAGCCTGTATTGTACTACCTATAAGGTCAAAGCCAGGACATGTATGGAAATCTGCCAACATTCCAGAACTGTGACTTACCTGGTCTGGACAAGGATGAGAAATTTTACAAACGAGTTTGGACAAGTTTGGATAATATATATATATATATATATATAAAAATATATATATATAAATATATAGATAACAGCAGCCTCCGATGCTGGCACACACACCAGGGTAGCTGTTCCCCAGGGAAAAAAATTACAAACACCTAAATTAAACAATAACAAGAAACCTAAGGCTACGTACACACATGCAATAACTGTCGTTGGAAACAAACGATTAACGCCCAATCAATTGATAATCCTTAACAAAAAAGTGAACGACAGGCCAACGACACCAATGAGCGAGGAATATCAACCATCCTGATATATCTGTTTGGGCGACGATCGTTCGCAATCTATTGTGTGTACGGTCGTATAGTGATCGTGGACACTTTCTCTGGTACACTTCACTTCCTGCATCGTTCAAACGATCGTATCTTGTGTGTGCACATTATTGGTGGATTATACTTGAACGATCGTATCGTTACAGCATGTACAGAATCCTGCACTATATGACTGTTCAAAATATTTTTGAAAAATCGTTTATCTGTTGTTAGTCGTTCATTTTCTAGTGACAATTATTGCACGTGTGTACATAGCCTACGAAATAATTATATAGAATGTAAGTATTTTAAAAATAAAATACAAATGATAAATAAAGCAGATAAATTGTATGAACTTGTGACAAGCCAGCATTTTGCTCCTCGCTATAAGGCTGCGCCACAGCTACCAATAGTGCACTGCAAAGAATGATGGATGCACCATTGCAAGGACACATCATCCCCTTCCTGCCGAACTGACCTGGGGCCCCTGTTGGCTACTGGTAGGGCCCTTGTGCAGTGGCATTGTTTGCACCGTGTAGTCACCAAATGCCCACAACAGTAAGTTTCAATTCTGATAAAAGCTGGGAAAGCTACTGGTCTGGCCAATCAGCATTCAACATTTAGAGTTGTATTCTTATTGGCTAGCTAAGATGCTAGTCAATTGGAAAACCACTATATACCAGTACAGGGCTAATATCAAGACCGAAAAATCGTTATCGTACCAGACAATATAGTACATTGGGAGCTGGGCATGGAGATATGTAACAACTCTCAGTACTCTAAGGTATGGGGACATGTGACCCCCACCATACTTCAAAGTATTGTGACATGTGGCCACAACCCCCATAAGCCAGAAACGGAGGCACATGACCAGTACTCCAAGGTATTAAGTCATTTCCGGTTGATCAAAGACAACCTGGGTTCCGTGGAAGCTCGTTGAGTAATATTCTCCGTCAGACTGAGGACTAGTATAAGAAAAAAATACTGCAGCGGAAATCTCAGAATTAAAGGGAAATATTGCGGCACAAATGGCATTTGTTTTTTTTAATGGACCGTCCTATATTATATTTATTTGTGTCTGGAGTCGGTATTAAAAGTAAAAACTTTTAATCATTTAAAGATTCACACAAGACTGGCTGCATCTTGTCAAGGTCATTGCATAGTCATCTGGAGTTGGCTGCTGTGCCAAAAGCCTACCTATGCCAAATGAATGAAGACATTTATCATAATCCAGCGTTTCTCCAGACCTTGTGTGTCTCAGCTACACAAACTGAATCAGGAGTCTTATTCATAAAGGAATACAAATTGTTTTAACTAAATTAAAACGTGTTTGAAATCCTCTTCAGTAAGATGGAAAGTTTGACAGTCAAGGAGGTGTAATTTTTTGGTAAAGTATAAATCTAAGGCTAAAACTAGGTGATTAGAAAGGGGTATGAGGAAGTAGAGCCCCTGTAATTTATTTTTTTTCTTGCTGCCTGTATCCCTTCTGGGAAGATTTAGCTTTTCTTTTTGCCTTGGTGACCACTGTCACTGACTATAAAATAAAACCTTTATGGTTGTACAGAACAAGAATAGAGGAAAAGCTTCCCTGTTCTAATGACAGGTGTCAAGGAGAGGGATCTCACTTCCTGTGTCTCCAAACCAGAAAGTGAATGCTGCAGACATAAATACCTTTGATTAGATTGAAAAATAGAGGCACCGCTCTACTAGTAAAATATGGCCTTATTTATGTCATGTCATTTATGTCATGTCATTATGTCATGTCATGTTATTTATGATATGTCATATCAGACGTGCCAACACATTTCAGGGGCTACAGGGAAATCTTATTATACAGGGTCAAAGTAATAAAGGAATTACGTGGAACCATGGTTTCACACTTAAAAATAGCAGCAGGCAGAATTTTTATTGCAGAAGGGACAGATCACATTCACTTACTTACTGTTTATGATTGGGGTCCTAAAATGCACGCAGGCACTGGAATATTCTGGGTTCTCTGGTATTCCCAGGGGCTGACGAAGAAGAATAAACTGCCACACACATACTCAGGTGTGGCAGTGCCCGTGACGGAGTGAGAACAGGTGAAGGTAATTTTAAAAATTGCAATCAGGCAGGTAAGTATATTTTCTTGCAAAATGGACATCACCTATTCCTTCTGCAAAAATAAGTTAGAATGTTTAGTTCTACTCTAAAGTCAGGGCTGGGCTTAGGGGATCAGTAAAACAAACAGTAACTGAGGACTAAGTATTAATCGTATGCAAGTTTATAAAGCAGCACTCAAGGCACATCTTGCTGACCAGCTTACTCTTACTTCAAATTTACATACATTTTACTTTTAATTTCTTTTCACATTTCCACAGGAATGGTCTCAAAAGGTTCCATAAAACCTGCCTGCTAATCTCTCATCATTCACCATGAGACCATTACTTCTCACTGTCTCCACTATACAAACAACAAATACCTGACAGAGATTAATCCTTCTATAAACTAAGTTTGGCTTCAGATAGCGGCATAAAATAGGCACAAAAACCATGCAGATCTATGATTATCCAAACCAACGGGCAGAACGGGTAGCTTGTTCATAAAACAAATATATTGTTTTTTTTATCTATAATGCTCTTGATTTGTCCTTTTACAGCACAGGCTTGGATATATTTTGTTTAAACCCCTAAAAAGAGAATCCGCAGTGTTCAGTAAACATTATAGCTGGGATTAAAGCTAGAGAATGGATTCTCATGACATAAAGGAAAGTGCATTAAAGTGCTGGCGTTTAATCACATCTGCAGTGATGCGAGAAATTCGGATTCCAGTAGTGATTGTAGCAAAGCTTTCTCTGCATTAGAGTTGTGATGCCCCTTGGTTAGAAGAGCTATTAGCTCCTTGTCATTGAGGATAGACCTCACACCCTTCCCCATCTTCCAGTAACTCTATACATAGACTAGAGAAGAGTATATCTAACATAGTATCCAACCCTCTCCATCTTTAGCTCTCACTGATGTTATTGTATTGCGGTGGAATCATTCTTCTTTCTTGCTGTTATACCCATCAATGATTCTAACTATAATAGCTTAAACAAAACTAAGGCCATTCGATTTTGATTTTAGCACCATTCATCCTTTCAATGTTCTACGTTCATGGTGCTTAAGTACTTCATCCTCCTCTGCCACACTCTTTGGAAGTGAATGATGACTTTCTGCTGTTGGAGATTTTCCTACACTTCCTGTCTGGTGAAACCACTTTTAGACTAGAGCTACATCAGAAGTATGGCTACAGATTTGGTTTCATTGCAATGGTCTTCCATCAGGTTATCCGTCAGGTCCTACACATTGCCTACAAAGAGATTTGCATTGTGATACAGAAACAACTGGAATAACTGGGGAAGAGTTCTGCAACTGGATGCTGTTTTCCCAGTAATACAATGACATTATAATATATTGCAGTATGTTGGGTTTCGGCAGTTCTCACCCCGCAGAGCCGAGGTGAATGATATTCCCTTAGCCATCTATAATTAGGAAGTAATTCTATGACATGGTGGGGAGCAGGAAGTCGGAGGTCAGAGCCATGAAATGTCACAGTGTTGAGCACAAGTTCCTGTTTTAATTACACACAGCGAGAACAATCCATTATCATGCCGTACTGTGAGATTATGCTTACTGCTTGTAGAGACAGTTGTCAGCCTACAATGGGGGATTAAAGGTTATGGGAAAATAGAAAAACTGGACTACAAAAGGGGCAGAAGAAGCACTTGTATGAATATTGCAGAATGTTATATCAGATCGCTAAAATCTCCTATAAGAAATAACATGTTACTTTAATACCTAATATAATAATTAATCTTGTTTAAAACTAGAGATTTAATTGAAACTATAACTGGTGAACCTTCCATACAGAAGCTTTCTTTTCGACATTTCGTGTGACTGTGAAATCATTTTGTCCCCGTTGTGGGGGGGCATATTGTATCTCCAGACCCCCATTTAGTATTTGCACAGGGCCCTTTTTAATCTAAAACTGTCCCTGGTACAGAAGAGTTTGTATATTAAACATTGGGGGGGGGGGGATCTAGGGCTTCCTGGATAAGGAGGGGCGGTGAACTCAAACCCTCTACCTACATTCTTGTTCCAGGTCAGAAGATTAACATAGCAGCCAGGTAAGCACTGAACATATTTTCTTTCTGACAGGTTTCCTTTAGTTCTGAATTTCAGCCTGGTTGGTGTTAACAGGTTTCTTGAATGTTACTGTTTAGTTCTTTTTATAGAACATGCTAATTGAACAACTGCGATTTTGCAGTATGTAACAGGCTGCAAGTGGAAATTACAAATACACACTTAGGAGGGGTGTAAAAAATTTTAATTAAAGAAACTAGGCCAATGTAATCCATCTGTGCCAATATTTATTATTTATATTGATGGCAAACAACTTAGTCCATGATAACTCCAAAATTAACCACACATGTATCTGCTGTAGTCTTATCCTTTATACTAAGCAGAATATGTAGAATTTGTAAAGTGGACCTGCCATAAAAGCAGAACAAATTTGAAGCTATAAGGTTTGATGATCAATTATACCAATATATAACAAGTAAAACTTAGACATGCAAAGCCTCTTTTCTCCTGTTATGTGTATATATTTATATATATATATATATATATATATATTTTTTTTTTTTTTTTTTTCGCTTTTTTACAGTGTATGAGTCATGCAAGGTATCATCTAGCTCTGTTCTCAGCCCTGCCAAAGATAAATCTAGAAACTGGGGCCAAGCATCAGTGGCCGTCCAATGGAGGAACGCAGTGGACCCAAAAGACTTGACAGGAAAGATGGCAGCTCGGAGGATCCAGTGGTGATAGGTTACTTGACCTGCCATTGCTGTAGTGCACAAAAAAGTATGTTTGTCATACTTGCTGATTATGGCAAAAGCTCACTACACCCACTAACAACTTTAGTCCAATTAATGATGGCAATTCTTCATAGAGAGGTCAACCCCCAACTGCAACACAACCCAATCAACCATAGCAAGTGAAACAAAATTTTTCAGGCTTTACAGTTAATACATTATGAATATTCCACATCTTGCATTAACTAAGTCACGATAAGTTCTCTTTAAGCTTTCTTCTAAAGGAGCCTTAGCCATTTTGCTGTCTGAATCGGCCTATGACAAGGCGCCCCATGACTCAGTAACGACTCTTCTTCCTAGTAAATTGATAGGCTGCATCCTCACTAGTATTAAATCACCCTGTAATACTGGATGGCTTCCCTTTGTATATGTGACAGGCTGACATTAACAAACTGCACATAGTGATTATGAACAGACTGTAATGCAGGGGATGTAAAGCTACCGGCTGTACTAGGCTTAAAGCCTATTTTTCTGTGTAAATACACTTTTGTGTGCATTTCTTTTGTTTCCTATAGCAACCCTTGCACAGAGCTTATTATATAGAAAGGAACAAACATGTATTATTGACACAGCAAAAAACTAATTATGTTTGTACTCATTTATCATTTTTGCTGTTTATTGTACAGTAGAAACAAGGAGGCTCATGTATGAGAGGTGTGGAGGAAGAGGGTATCTGTGCATGTACAAGATGGTACTATATGGAGAATTATAAGGGTTAATATTATCCCTAGGGATATTTGCTTTATTGACCAGTAGGGATAAGCCAATAGTTTTTTTCCAACATCTTTCAAACTGATCTAAGAACTAAATGACCCCTAATTAGTTCCTTTCTGCACTGCAGGAGCAGGACCCTGTAATCACTTCCCCAAGGCTACAATATATTATTATCTCCTCCGCTTAGTGATCTCCGGTAATCAGATATCATGATACATGGACCTTCTGCCTTATCAATGGGTGCACACAAAATCCAGTGCTCATCTCCAGAACATTGGTATCCATCAAAGCCAATGGTGGTATTGACCTTACACTGATAAATCTCTAGTGCACAAAGTATAAAAGGTCCAGCAGGTGCTGGAGTTGCATGGGTCCCACAGTAGACTTCACTCCTACAATCCTATGTACAGTTGTTCTTTAAAGTGCATTTAAACCCAACATTATCGTTCCCTACTATTTATTAGGTAAGGGGTTTATTTGTTCTTTTTTCAAGTTCACACTCCTCATTTTATTGTATGTATAGGGGCAGCCTCCACACAGGCTGGACATTAAACAATTTCCCATTAGTTATCACCATTACATTAAGTATTGATGAAAATAGTTTTTACACAAAAAAAATAATGATCTTTGGGCTTTCTTTTCAGTTTAAGTGACAAGGACTCAGCATTACTGGCAAGATCACCAGGTATTTTCTATAATCGCTGAAAATGTTCTTGGCCTAAAAAATGGCAACCAATGCAGCCATGAAACCTAAGTTCTGGTAAACTGCAAAATATATCATTAAAGAAATGCTTTAAGTAACCCCATCACCTTGCAAAATACCTACCTACCCATTCCTGTGGGCTTCCCTGTCCAGTTCAATACCACCCAGTTATTGCAAGTTCAATATTTTGGCTGTCTGTTCTTGCTACTGCCCATGTGCACCACAACCCCATTGACTCATGTTGGGAATCTCTACACACAATGCCCTCCTATGGTGTCAACTACATAATTTAAAGATTCTGGATTTACAGATTTGTAGCCTAGTGAAGCCTCCAAATGCAATTACCCACCTAAAATGAAAACCTATTTTTGGTTTGGTCATTTGCCAGTCCTTCTCTGAGCCCCTATCTCTTCTCCAAACCCACATGCTGCTGCCGGCCAAAAGATAACCAGAAAACATTGAATTTTTTTTCAAGCGCTGTCTCCAGAGGAAAATAATTCCTTACGAGCATTTAATATATTTATGCTGCTGAATCTTGTCTTGTTTGAGTTGTTTGCCACTTCTATTTCTAATGTTCTGCCAACACAACTCCTCCTGGCAGAGGAAGACACATCTATTTAATGAGCGGGTGCCAGGACCAGACAGTCTGTTCAAGATTAGGGCACAGTAAAAAAATTATGAAGACAAAAAGACGATTGCTCATATTATGATTTTGTGGGCATTTTAGGCCTATTTATATTTTGATGACCCTTTGCTGCCCAACTGGACTTGTAAAAAGAGTATTAGAGATATTGGCAGATCAGAAATAGACCTCAAATCAGTAATATCGACCTACTTTTGGCCAGACATTGAGAATAAAGTGGACCTTTCTGAATTATTGAACTCCTGATGTATCACATTATACAGCAACAGTATTTGTTTTGCAAAAAAAAGCTCACTCATCTGTCATCAGTCTGCTACAGGAAAGAGATGGCTAAAGCTACGTACACACGTCAAATTTTTCTCGCCCGATAATCGGCTTCGGACGGATATCGGGCGAGAATCTGGCGTATGTACAGCCCACGTCGTTCATTGTCCATGGATCCATCCTGGCGGATCCACAAACGATGAACGACAAGCGATCCTAATGCAAGGGGAGGGGGAGAGCACGCAGCAGGGTGGCGCTCCGTTGTTGTCCCCCTCCCCTCTGCATAGAGCAGAAGGGTGCTGTATGTAAAGCACTCGTTCATGCATCGTGGGGTTCTTATCATTGGAAAGGATCGTGAAAGATCCTTTCCAACGTCAAGAATTGCACGTGTGTATGCGGCTTTAGTTCCCTCTCCCCTGTAAACAGACTGCAAAAATGTAACTTTGCAGCAAGTGACAAACTGCAACACCAAACACCACTTTAACTCAATTTGGAGTTGTTCTTTAACCACCTCAAACATTGTACCCTAAAAGGAGCGGTTTAGTCACAAACATAATTGTAAAACCGTACAAATTTTCCATCCCAACCTTTTTTTAAGTACATATGGGGTTTTTAATCAGTAGATAACTGGAATAGATATAAATTAGGAAAAACAAATGTATTGTTTTGTTATTTTCCAACCACTGCTTGTAAAAAGTTAATGCAACCACAAATATTTACACTCACGTGTTATCATCTAGTTTAGAATATGAAGGTCATTGATATTTACATCTAAATGTACATGAATATAAAGGATACACCTTCTCTTAAACATGTCATCCCAGAAAAGAGAAAAAAGAATGCACCTTGTAACAAACATATTTATTCAAAAACCAGAAGGACGGAGTGAGTCAGCTTGCAACCAGTTAGCTGCAGCACACCTTTTGGGCAGGTAGGCCTACAGGTTGCATTCATCCCACCTCTCAGGGACAGGGACCTCAAAGTACTAACAGTAATTGTCATAAAAAAAAGCCTGTCACCTGTGTCCTGAGGCTACCAGGATGGTTACAACACAATGGTTTGTAAAAGTGGATTGTATATATATTATTCAAACCATATGTTTTGCTTCATGCAGGATGTCTTCTGTTTAACCTGTTCCAGAATTCCAAGCAATAGCCTTGCATTGCCAGTTTGCAAGTATCAAAATTCAGTAAGAATTTGCAAGAATCACTGAATTCCCTAATCATAAATGTAAAAACAAAATGTTTACCTTAGCTTCACAGTGTCAGGAATGGGTAAAACAGCTGTGAACGGAAGAAACATTCTTTTTAGACAGTTGCCACTAAACCATTTCATCCTATTAAGAAATGTCCACCTACCTTGCTTTCATGACATCAAATGTTAGGATTATATACCCTCCAAAATGGCAAACAAAATGCCCTGAGCAACCTCCTACCTCCGCTACCAGCACTACCACATAGTGAGAGGTGTTAGGGGCCTTTATTCCGCTTAAAGCTGCACTTGGACCTTGCCTATGATAGTGTAGTGTTTGCTGATTGCTAGGGTGAACTTTTATTGCTGATTTTCTGTTGCCAACTGTCTGGCTGACTGACTTTGCATGTATGACCTCTGGTTTGTATTCTTCCAACCAAGCATCTTCTGACCCTTTGCACCCAAGGAGTCTCCTGGTTGTCAAGCGTAACAGCGTAACAAGCCTCTTGAGGTTGAGTGGGGGGCCATGAGCAAAGACTATAGAAACAGCTTAGGAGCTTGGGTAACAGTAATACGGTCTTTTATACATACAGTACTAACTCAACAATATGAAGTCATCTTTAAGAATCCCTGGACTGCAGACAGGCTGCCTCTGTGTACTGCCAGGCATATAAGAAGGTATTTTACAGACCGTCTACAAACAAAAATGGACAATAGGGCAAAGCAATTCGGCAGCATTTTATGAACCATGAATGTACAAGCCGCATTCACTTTGAAATTAAAGTTTAATATAAAATGCTTCCCTCCATATTATAATATATTCCATAAATCATGCTGCAAGGAGAATGAAAGTTTGATTATAAGGCCCGTTTATTTTTGCAAAATACAAAATGGAAAGGTTTCTGCACTCAAGTTTCCTAGTAAGTTTGTCACTGTATATTGTGAAAAAAATACAGAACTTTTATGGCAAAAAAAACATTTATATAATGCAATTAGATTAGTCTATCAGAATACCAAGGGAAAGCATTCCACAGTATCCTTGTGTCATTTAAACATGGGACAAAGAATGTCCCTGGAGAGATATATTGTAACGCTTAAGCTGGCTGTAATTCAAATTGTAGAATTGGGAGGACAGAGGAACACACAGCCTTGTGAGTTCATGTATGTAAAATGTAATAACATAAGATAAAAACATATTTTCTCCTTCTAGCCACAAGCACTATCATGAGCAACATGGTGGGTCAGAGATTAGCACTCTGGCCTTTGCAACGCTGGGTCCAAGGTTTGAATCTTAGCCAGGACGCTATCTGCATAGAATTTGCAGGTTCTCCCCTTGTTTGTGTGGGTTTCCTTCCACATTCCAAAAACATGCAGTTAGGTTATTTGGCTTCCCCCCAAAATTGACCTTAGGCTGTATTAATGACATTTGACTATGGTAGGGGCATTAGATTGTGAGCTCCTTGGAGAGACAGTTAGTGATGTGACTATGGACTTTGTAAAGCACTGTGTAATATGTTGGCACTATATAAATACTGTGTAATAATACTCGGCATGGCTTTTTAAAATGCTGGATTAACAGCATTTACATATTCTAATTCACTAGGCTGTGTACACTTCTGTTTTTTTTTTCCTTTTTTTATCCATCATTACAGTCATTCCACTCAGCAGACACCCACCTTCACCCATACTAGCACCTTTGACTTGTATGTATACATTGCACTCTGCAGCTGAGGCTTTTCATGTTGCATTGTGCAGGAAATGCAGAAGCAATCAAGTTAAAAGTCTGAACAGGACCTGCAAGTGGCAGCCAGCTCCGTGATTCACTACTGCATACACTGCAAAGCCAAAGGCATGCTAAAAAAATGGTATCGAATACAGTCAATTGACACTTATGGAGAGTCTAATATTTTCATCAATTTCTGTCTCAATGATAATGGTGAATCTTCTAGTAAAGGACATTGCCTGGGGTTCCAATCCCCAGTCAATAATTCGATTGAAGCCAATTCTGAAAGATTAAGAAGGATTTCTCTCACTTTGTAGGCAACAAGACAAACTTAGTGTTATTCAAGAATCTGGTTAACATGGACAGCACTGATAAGCCTCTATACAGACTTCTTTTTGTTATAGATGAGGCCCAGTGAAGCAAATGCACCACAAAGCTTTTCTTTTACTATAAATACCACAATGAAAATATAAGATGCTTTTTTTTAAACATCCCCTAAATTGATTGTATTCTGCATCTAATTGAGATTGCCACAGGATCAATATCCCCATCTGACAAGAAGCTTAAAAAGACTTAGTCAATGACCCATGGCCTTTTCAGACTGCCTTTGTTCAGATAGGCCAGGAATCATTAAATCATTTAAGTAGATGTAAACCTAGTTACATATAAATAGTTTCCTAAAGATCTGTGTGCCATAAACAACTGCAATTTTAAAAATAAAATACTATTTTCACCTTTTTTCATTTTTTGTTACATCTTTGTAACTGCTGAACATCTCAGCACTTCTTTGCAGCCACTTTGTGTTTACATGGACTCAATGATAGCTGCAGGATGGATTTTCTGGTGGTGACAAGAGTGGGCCACTACTATATAATATATTATATCTATATCATCTGAATATTGAATGTACCTAAACAAAGTCCACAAAAGCAGGACCACCGCATATCACTTAAATGAAAGCTGCAAATATTGAAATTATTTTAGAAATTACATTACTATGCCAAAGCCTACAAATAATAAGGGAGCTGATCATTTAGTGCACATGATTGAAATCAGGAATTTTACGGCAAATGGTACTAAATACCTAATATAATATAATATTAAGAAAGCAAAGGAATTCTTTTGCATGGATTACATTCCAGTCACTTATTAGCAGACATTTAACTCCTTATTGAAAGCTGCCTCACTGCAATGATTTCACAGAAGGTGTTTGTCATTAGGAGGTTAAACCTTTTTCTGACAATTGATTTACCTGCTACCTGTAGCTCCTGACTAAAAGGCTCGTATTTTCAAGCACAAAATCCCTGTAGACTTTCAGACACAAACGATAATCATAAACACTCACTAAATATTTCAAGGCTGTAATGTGTTAAAGCTTTAAAGTGACAAAAGGTAATAAAAGAGATGACTAATACCCAGGGAGACTGCAAATACAAATGTACCAACTGTACAGTCATATGCTTCAGAATAAGAACCTACGCAGTTAAAAGTCTTGGGTAACAAAATTCCAATTCAAAGAATGTCTGCAATGATGACAATGTATAAATACCAATATACATATATATATATAAGTAGCTGATGTCTTGCAACTGTGAGCTACATGTAATGATCCATGAATAAAACACCCAAATCTATCTGCATGCTTGCAATCAGGAATGCAGGCCACTAAAAAAAGCTCTGCATGCAGAATATCTGCATTTCATAAAATATTATATTATTTACAGGACGGTGTGAATACACCATACATTTACATTACAGAGAGATTTACATTTAGTGGGCAGTTCTATCATTATTAACCTTAATATACTGATATATTTAAAATATAAATACTGTATTTGTTTTCACTAAGTAAGATAGCATATGCACTGTTCTGTTTGGTAAATCCTTGCAGTTATCAACTGCATGCAATGATCAATAAACCAGACACCTAAATCTATATGAATTCATACAATGAAGAAGCTAGATCTGCAATGATCCATAGGGGGGGCTGCAAAATCTGGAAAGGACAGCACCAAACACAGCATGCAGCTACTTGTCAATTAACTGACAAACTGTTTATAACTCATGGAAGATATGAGTGGCTTCATTGCAGTCATAGTGGAGTGAGCACACCATGAAGTGACTGCAGAGAGATATTAGAGGACGCGTGTTTTGTTGAAAATGTATAAACTATACAATTTTATTTTCAAATTCAGTAAAACAAGACATGTAGGCTTGTACCATTAATCCATTAATGTACACATAAATCTGAAAAGAAAAACAAGCCATACCAATAAATATGTTATATGTGCTGAGATGACCTTGATTTGTTAATAGATTATTAGGTTATTTACAAATCTTGGAAGATATAGTCATGTAGTCATGAAGAATGGTGTGATGACTTTGCCATATAGTGACTGCACAGAGATTTGGGATGAACTTTGTTTTGTTGAAAACAGAAATATTCTTGCAGTTATCAGGCGCAGATATTAATCCATTAATTCAACACCTGGATCTATCTGCATTTACATAATAAAACGCAGACTTGATGATCTATAAATGGTACACCTTGTTCTTTCAACATTTACACAATCAGGAAAGCAGGCCACATTAATGAATGGCCAGCATGGAAGGAACTAAGTACATAAACCCTATACACCTTGCTAGATCCCAAACAATAAGAAGTAAGCAGAATAGAGATACATCTAAACTCAGAAAACCATGGCGAGAATAAACTAACAGATCGATTTCCTGAGATATCACATTCCCCTTTCACAGCTACTGCTACGACAGAATACTTAGGAGCAGCCATGTGAACAGTTTCTATCTTGTTCTTTTCCACACAGTGAAAAATACTTGTTTGCTTCTGAATGTAACACTGACTTTTCCTTAAATCAATGTGATGCTTCAGGCAGAAAGAAAGCAATACATTTTATTCCAGATATGCATTTACTGAAAAATAGAAAATACATTGTAAAAAAATAATGCACGCAACTGGTGGAAATCGCTGTATATTGCACGCAATCTGTTGGCAGATCTATTGTTCCCCTGTGTAACATTATTTCCAAGAAATGGTTTAATTCCAATCTCCATGCAGATATCTAAGACACAAAATCAGGTTTGCTTTCCTGCCTGGACTGGATGAACAGAAATACCAATCCCTTGCCAGGTAGTGTACATGGATACAAAATATATGTATTTCACCTGTGTATTTACCAGTTTACTTTAAAGAATCTAGGGGTTTTGCACAATATACACTCATGCAAGCATTGCCAATGCATGTTTTGGATGCATTTATTTCCAATGGACATCAATAGAGCAAATATTGCATATTACCCTCCATATATCACAGCACATATACCAGAAAACACCCATCCTTCATTGGAAAAAAGATTGATGTGTTTTTTGGTGCACAGACTTGCAATGAAAACCTATATGAAATAAATGCAGCAAAGCATATGCTGCAATGCAGGAATGCATCAAGCAATGCGACCTTAGAAGAAGATATCAGAGAAAATGAAAATTAGTGGTATGGCCTAAAACAACCAATGTCAGCTTATTCCAGAATAAGTATTAAAGAAACAAGGAATCTAGTTGCATTCCTGCTCCCTTGGTATCTTTGTACAGTGAAAAGAGAAAACACTGTTACACACAGTATAACAAGTCACAATACACTTTACTCAAGTCAAGTGTATACAAAATGAATTCTGATTAGCCATTGTACTTTTCAAAAAAGCTTTGTAAAACAAATGTCACTACAAAAAATGAATGCTCTGTATAGATTGATGCAATGCTCACAGTATTTTTATGCATCAATTTTCTTTATTCTAAAATATAAATGTAACTACCTACACACACAAATATTAAAAATGTGTTCAATTATTGTAGCAAATACTGGAAATGTTTTGCATCAATGCTTCCCTCAGTCTAGGTTTATTGGATGATATTGCCATTGCTGTTTGCAAGAGCAAAAACCAGGACTAAAAAAAATGCTGACAATTCCCCAATTTTGAAGAAATATAATAACAAAAATTGGCGTATAGGATAGGAAATTTCAGTTATTTGTGCTGGCCCTCAGTCATTTTTCTAATCTCTGCAGACCTCAGTGACCACTTTTCATATATTTGACCAGCACGCTAGGATACTTGTCTCTGAACCACCCACAAGGGAAATACCCGCAGCCTCCAAGCGGCTCATATAGATTAGGTAGATTGTAATACAGCACCCAATCACTTGCCCAATGCAGTAATTATAAAAGTAGTTGAAGAAAAAATAAAATCATGGGAGCCAGTTTTCATCAACAGGTTTAATGTTTGTTCTAATTTGTGGTACAGGTATTACAATGTGTAAATAATAGGAACATATTTAGTATTAGCACCGTTCTGTTTCCTAGTCTTTTAATGGATGTAAGGAGCCTGCTTTCCATTTAGAAAATATCTGGAAACCTGAAATTACTTTATTGATTTGTAATATGGTGTTTATTACTTGGAAGTCAGTGATAAATGCCTATAAATAGCTATGTCTATAGTAAGATACATTGCCCACTATTTACAGGTCACCTAGTTAATAAAATTACTCACTTCTGCAAAAAAACAAAAAATGAGCATCAGAGACTGCAGTTAAGAAAATATTTATAAGGTACGACCATACAAAACTGTAGAAACACAATATCATTCCGAGATAGAACTTTTTATTTGAATTTTAACTTTTGTCAGGTCTCAAAGCATTATTTATTAGTTATGTCTCAGTCACTTAAATCACAAAGTGAAGCTTTAGGAAGAAATGTAATAGACAAACAGAAAAGCTTTTATACTGCAGTAAAAACATACCATGTCTCTTCTGCAATAAAAGATTCCTAACTGCTGTTACCAAACTTCTGTACTGTGTAGTCTGCGCTGTGTGTGCATCAGTGTCAAATTTTGACCTATGCCTAGATGAACTCCCACACCTGCAATATTAAATGCCCCCATTTTTAATAGGTTTTTCTTATATTCAATCTATTTATGTATTATAATATCTAATATGTTGAAAACATTCCATGATAAATACCCTTAAGAGGTCTGACTCCACCACAAATGTACTAACCACATCTAATTCACAAGATATTTTAAATGCCTCCTGCCTCCATTAGCTTCACATTTTAAGGCCATAAATGTATCACTGTCAAATGGAAATCATTGTCTTGGAAATCAACGACAAGTATTATCTTATCAATAGTTTCTAACTTTTTTTTTTCAAAGCACTGTATTGCCTATTTCAGCCTATTTCTGGCCAGATGTTCTGTGCACTTTGCCTTGATATGTACAAATCATACATGCCAGATCAAGAGCAACTTTTTTTTAAATAAACGGTATTCTGAAAATGTATAACTGTAATATCCACATACCTTGTAATATCAGAGTCCCTCCCTATCATACCTAAACCCTAACAAACAAATCATATATATACACACATTTGTAATTTGTGAATACTATTTGTAACATACTGACATAACTGCATACAATATTCCTCAATATAGTTTATACAGTCTTGTAGTATATACCAATAATCCAACAGCTAGCTTTTAGTAGTGATGACCATCCATCCTGCATGCCTTACACTATAATTGGCAGCATGTCATCCAAGCGGCATATGGTGATTGACAAGCCTGGCAGCAAGTTGTATATATACACAGTACTGTGACCGCCTGTGTTCAGTGGTCCTGATCCGCAGGTTGGGTTTCTCAGACAAAACATTCTTGTACATTTTCATCTTTAGAGCAAACAGCCTTATCAGCACAGTCATGTTTCTGTAAACGGTGTACCTATAGATTGTGAGAAGTTCCCATTTATACTATGACATGTGCTGTGTAACCTTCTTACATTTTACGAAGCCTAAAATTGATATTTCACAAACATGCAAGAACACGCCTATATGTATGTATGTATGTATATATATATATATATATATATATATATATATATATATATATTACAAGTATAATCAGTACTTTTATTATGGTTAAACCATTTATAAAGGATTTCTGGTTTCTTTAGAACACCTAACTTTGCTCATATTAAAATATACTGTATCTTGACACTTGTTTGACTGATCTGTGTTTAGTAGCTGGTGTTACCTTCTGACAGTTTTTATTGGCTTTTGGATATTGTATTGGTGAAATCCTTGTGCTGCATACCCAGGTGTGTACACCTGCTGTGCCCATATGGAACACTCACACAATCCATGTGCTGCATTCCCACGTCTGCACACCTGCTGTGCCCGTTATATGCCACTTGCTTGACATGCTGAGTTCCCTGGTCTACTGTGCCCAAAAAGAAGGTTGTCTACCATCCAAGTGCTTAGTTGTTGGGTCTGGACAGATGTTGTGGTCATTCCAACCATTTATCTGCTGTTTTCCCAGGTGTTTATAGCTGCTGTGTCTATTAAAAGGGGTTCTTAATATCCCTACCTTAGCTTTTGGATGTATGTCTGCTCTTCCCATTATGAGGGGTTCCTAATATCCCTAGGTCTGCACACTACTGTGCCCATTTTGTAGGATACGCACTATACCTTTGGTAAATTCCTCAATCTGCTCACCTGTTATAAGGAGAAGGAAATTTTCTATTTTTTTATACATCAGTAATAAATAAAACAACCAAACACCCATATGGTAATAAAGTTAACCAGGAGTTGATCCATCTCACCACATATCACCTATGAAGAAAATATCGCTTTTGAGTGAACCAACCCATTAATTAAGATTAACACATCTGAAAGAGCAATAATTACCAAAGTGCACGGTTGTCAGCTACCTACCAGGTTAATAAACATAAATACCGCTCATTTCACAAACCCAACTCACCAAGATAAGTGTCCCTATATTCAATGTGATAGCTATAGCCAATAATTTGAAAATGATAGTTACATGGCTAAAATAATGATCTTAGCATTCAAGGTAAACCTACAGCAATTTTGGATAGACACTGGAGGATAATGCAGCACCATGACCTCAGATTCCCAGGTTTAGCAGCAGGGAATCCCTGGAATTATATCAACATGTTGACCATCTTGGAAAGCCCCATAGTAAAAGCTGTATATGCTCAGATGGCTATGAATGAACCTGATTGTGCTGTACAGAGAAGAGGTTGCAGGCTCCCCCAGCATCCATACATCTCATCCAGTCTGCTCCTCTGTAAAGTGGCATAAAGCATGTACAGACAACCCTGCTGGCCTTGCTGCATTGCCCTCCTCTGCCTGCACTGTGATTGCCCCTGGCAGAGGTGCCAGGGATGCAATGTGTGTGACACAGCTGCTTACCTTAATATTAATGCTTCCTGTAACATCAGACAGAGCCAGCTCTCTCTCTCTGCAGCCACACAGTGTCCTCATCCCCAGCATCACATCACAAGGAGGATGGGGTGTCAGCCTCTCCCTGCACAGCCCTCCTGTGATTGGTTGCTGCCTGACAGTAGATCCTCCCTCCATGATGCTCCTGTACCATCAGGTCAAGATGCATAATTTAGTGAAACAACTGGTAGGCAGGCTGGATCAACTATCAGATCAACAAAACACAAAAGAGAGTTGTGCTGAGTGCTTCCCAGTGCAGCAAACTTCAGTATTATTAAGGCTACACATATTTCCATGTGATCAATTAATCATTCACTGCTTGTAAAATGATCAAAATAAATATATTGTAAATCCGCAACCTATAGATTTTCTATATTTTAACACTGGCGATTGACTCAGCTGCACAGAATTTTATCAATTGATTCTGATTGATCAATCAAACGAATGTGATTGCATGTGAGTCAGATAACTGATCATAATGCAGATTGATGAAATTATATTTTACATTAGATTGTTTTTAATATTTTTTAATCTATGCTGTGTGCATTGCATGATATTTTAATCATTAATGAATTGCTTGTTTGCTATCATGTGAACCTGGATAGATTACACATTAATAGATGTACAGCCAATTTAGTGCCAAGAGGCAGCACGGTGGCTAAGAGGTTAGCACGCTTTGTGAGCCCCTTTGAGTGACAGTTAGTGATATGATTATAGACTTTGTGCTGCGTAATATGTTGGCGCTATATAAATACTGGATAATATTATTAAATTAGGAGACTCCACAGGTTGTTTTATCCTCCTAATTATAGAGGTGCGGAATTATCAAACAATAATTTGGTTCTGTAGTTAGGAAGAAAAAGGACACACATCCATCAAGTACAACCACAAGACTTGTCCTCAACCTTTACTGTTAGTGCAAATAAGATAAGTATCATGGACAGTACTTAATTCTCTATTGTTAACCAAAAGACTAAAACTACTTAGGGGGCTATTAAAAAAAAAAAAAAAAAGCAGTGAATCTGACATTCACTAAATATTCTTGCTGAAGAATCTATAACTGCCTGGAAGATTCCGCAGTGAAGAACATTTGGTGACTGTCCCATTCACTGCTTATTAAATAGACCCCATAGAGCAGTGTTTCTCAGCCTTTTCAAAAAGGGGGAACCTTTGAAATAACTTCCAGGTCTTCAGGGAACCCCTACTATAATTTCTATATTCACAGCTCACAGTACAGTAGTGTGGTGGTCAGTAGGAAAAATGTCTCTTACATTGCTGGCCAGTGGTGTCACTGAAACTGATCCTAGAGGTACAAACTGCTCATTGCTCAGGGAACCCTTAGCAAATTCTGGAGGAACCCTAATTAAGAAACACAGCCAAAAAAAAATTCAAATGCAGCTTACTGATCCTAAATTACAAAATGCCCTGTGCAACAAAGACACAAGTTATAATAATGTTTCAGTAAAAATGTCATTTTCCTTATTAAAGCCACTAAATTACTAAACTCTCAAAGGGATGTATCATTTTACTGCAGGTTTAGAAATCCTTTTTAGTACTTTCAAATTTTCTGTAAAATAATAGCTGAGGTAATCCCATGAAAGGTTCTTTTTCAAGTGGTTTGTGTTATAAGGTGACAACGCTCTGTCCCTGTCTACCAATAGTGCTGTTGTGTTGTCACCTGCACTATGGTCATCAAATGCAACCAATGCAACTACAAATGGCATTTTTAACATATTAGGTAGCAATGATCCAATGTTATCCTTAATAATCCTTCCTTGTGAAACATGTGCATGCACACAGTAAGTAACTGCGAAGAAGAGATCGGCAAAACGGGGATGCTACAAAGGATGAGAAGAAGAAACAACAGTAAAATATAACTGGCAATGGTATGTGATGAGACAAATGTCAAGCTCAGCTCAGAGTTTGGACATTGGCATTCCCCCAATTAATCAGGGACTTTTTTTTATAAGTGAAAATCGCACTGGTAAATTAAAGTGTATTTACAGCACAAAACTGTTTAGTTTGAATAGAGCAGAGAATATTATGTAATAATTGTTTTTATTTTTTATGTCTGTACAATGCTGGGGAGATGTGCAGACAATTAGAAACTCACACATCCTGGGAACAGGTGTACTCATTGAAAAAATTCACATGACTTTCTGTCCCAGTGACAATAGTCACCAGTACAAAAGTGAGGTATTAATATTATCCAGCATTTATATGGCGCCAACATATTTACTCAGCGCTTTACAATGTCCATAGTCATGTCATTAACTGTCCCTCAAAGGGGCTCCCAATCTAATGTCCCACCATAGTAATATGTCATTAACACAATCTAGGGTCATTTTTTTTTTTGGGGGGGGAGCCAATTAACCTAACTGCATGTTATTGGAATGTGGGAGGAAACCTGTGCAAACACGGGGAGAACATTCAAACTCCAAGCAGATAGTGTGCCCTTATCAATTAATCATTCAGTGCTTCTAAAATGATCAAAAAAAATCTGTATATACAGAGGCAAGGGTTGCAAATGTCTTGCCACTGCCATTAGGTACAGGAACCTAAAGGCAAAATAAAATGAAATAAATACAACACTTTTAAACACTTAAAATACATACGGGTACATTTTTTAATACCAGTGTTAGGAGAAGACAAAAACTGTACAAAATTCAAGGACAGCCTTAGCAGCAGGGGTGTAGTGGGGCAGGCATGGGTGGAAACACCGTACCCTCACTTATTTTGCAAAGAAATTCTTTGGTGGTCCACGGCTCTGGCCAGTCCTCCCCCCCTGAGGGGTGAGGAGAAGGACCCCGCTGTGGAGGCCGCACCAGCCAGGGCTGTGGACCATGTCCCTCCTATGAAATTGCAGTTGGGAGAGTGCGTGGGTTCTGGTATCATGACATCACTCGGGGGGAAGTTTCTTCCCCTTTGAGTGACACATATGCAGGGGTGAAGTGGGACGGGCAGGTACCATGCCCCCTCTTCTTTTTTTACGACTACACCCCTGCTTAGCAGAAACACCCATTGGCAATTTCTATTCAAATATGGAACTATAATTTTGATTTTACAATTAGCTTGTAGCTCATAAAGAGACTTTCTACCAGAGCCTTTAGGAGCAACATACTTTTTACACACAGATTAGTAGATTACTAAATTTGTCCCTGTTCCTATTTATGCAAACTGCCACTGAACAATTTCTATCCAACACTTAAGATTAAAGAGACCACAGATGATAGAGCAGTGTAATATTGTACAGCAGTAGGACATTTTTTACACAAGGAAGGTGGCTGAAATATGCTATAGGAGCAGGGAGGTATTCTACAAATATAAGATGATGTTCTGTACAAATTTAAAAATTAAAATGATACAGCAGTGTAAAATTAATAAGTAGCAGGACAGTTTTCAAAACACCAACCCACTAATACAAAAAATTGGCAGCATCTGAAAGTAATCACTGACTTTAAATCACATATAATACAGAATTAAAACCAAATGACCCCCATTAATAAGAGCTAATTAAAAAAGAATGTTATCAGGCAGGGCACAAAGGGACAGGCAAGGATCCTTTTGCAATAAGCATTCTTACTTGCCTGATGACACTGTGGAACTGTCAAAATTTCTGAGCCACACATGCGCGGCCCAGTGCTGGTTGCCAGGATACCCGGCAATACCAGCTTCCCCTGCACTTGCTGATACTGAAAAATTCTCTTGTACATAAATAATCTGGGACTTCCAAATCTAAAACCTGGAGGAGTCGCCTTGTGGCCATATTAGTGGAGAACCCAAACATCTTCCCACAAAGAAGGCAAAGAACCGCCTGCCCGGGGTGCAGAAGGGTTGGACCTGTTGGGTCTGGTAGTCTATTAAGGCCCGTGAGAAAACAGCAGAATGATCTGCCTTCAGTGTTTTTCCACCAAAAGTTTTTGTAAATCAAAAACAATAATAAAATATTTATTTGGATTTAAATAAAACTGTATTTTGGGATAACCTCTTTGGTTTCGAGAAGACCCATGAATTCCCAGCAGAGAGACCTGTTTGCACAGCCTCATCCTAGATATTTTCTTCTGCCAGATAGACAGCAAAAAGACCAATGGATTTGTCCTGAAAATGTATCATTTTCCTCATAACTGTCCATCATGGAAGTGTCATTGAGACTCTTTTTTTGGAAGTCTTCCAGACTTAAAAATATTCTGTATAACCAGTCTGTTTCTGCATCATTTATGAGACAAGCAGGGAGAATGCAGGGAGGGGTTACCATGGCAACCCATCAATTCTGGTCCAGATTCCAAAATCTCCGATCTGCTCCTTTACTGCTTTGCAGCTTCACAGGGGGCAAAGGGAGGGGAGGTTAGAGATTCGGTAAGCAGGGCAAGTTTTGTACAAAGGATTTGCCCCCTTTTGACATGATGAACACACACTGCTGGAAATAGATGCAGTCACTCCTAGGGAGAAGCAGCCGTGTAATTAATTTCCCTCTGACTCAGTAAATCTTAACTGTTTCACCGCTGCCATATACAGGGGTTTGATTTCCTCTTTATATTTGATTGGTGGACTGGCATCAAACATAAAAGTATATCTAAACTCAAGAACTAAAATGTCATTTTTTTGCTGATTCCCAGCCCTTGTAAATATTTTCACCTGATGATTCTAACAGTAACACGTTTTCCATGCCAGGACTACAAAACATCTTCACATATCCACAACAGGGAGCAATGTTCATTCTTTCTGCATTGCCCACTCTGGTCATAGGGACAGGTCTACTGAAGCTTCACTCATTGCTGGTCTGTAGCCTTGTTGCCAAGGCAGCCTTTCTCAAATAGGGTTTTATGGGACCCTTAGGTTCTTCCAGTGGTGGCTAGGGGTTCCTTAAGCTGTAACTGATTGACCTGCTTTTTCAGTGGTGCCTGCATAGTTCTGAAGCCAATACCACTTGGGACAGTCAGTAGCATGAACCCAAGACGTTTTTTAGCTGTCTGTAGGGGGGCCATCTGACCAACACTGTAGGGGGGCAATTACTTCAACTAGCCATCACTGTAAAAAGCATTCCTTTCACCAAGCACCAATATTTGGTTTAGGCAGGTTTTCCCCAACAACTAAAAATAAACGTAAGGGTACCTTAAAGGAAAGAGGTGGTGAAAGGCTGATGTAAGGATTTGCTGGACCATATAGTTACATAGTAGGTCAGGTTGAAAAGATACATAAATCCATCCAGTTCAACCACAAGGATATCAAACCCTATGGACATAGTTGGTCCAGAGGAAGGCAACAAAAAAAAACACTGGTACAATTTGCTCCCACAGGGGAAATAAAATCCTTCCTGATTCCATGAGGCAATCGGATGTTATCTGTATCAACAGTTTTTGTTATCTTTACTTTAATACCCAGTTATATTCTGTGCTTCTAGAAAAGCATCCAGCTTTTTCCTAAAGCAGTCTATAGTACTTGCTGAAACTACTTCCTTAGGGAGCCTATTCCACATTTTCACAGACCTTAATATATTGAGCTATTCCTGAAGCATAGACTCACCTAATTCTCACTCTCCTAATTCTATCACCACTACCAACATATTCACTCAAGTCAAGTCTTGACTCAAGTCTTCTTCCTAGTTTAGGTATTTCGCCATCTTGGCCAGACCACAATGAGATAACTCCTGTACATCCCAGGTATGTTGAAGTTGAACATTGAAATGCACATGCCCAGCTAAGTATACTTTCAGCAATAAATTCAGCAAAAAACAGGCAAGTAAGTTTGTTTTTTTGCAGAAGGGACGTCTGCCTGCAAGTTTTTGGTTTTAAAGTTTAGCTCCACCTTAAGTTTTGGTAAGGGGGACTATTGTCCATATCTTAATGTTGCCTGAGTTCCTCTTAAGGCTTAGTCTACACAGACGTTTTCCCCAGCATTTAACCTGAGGCTTTTAAAGCCAATGTTTGAAATCCTCATGCATTCCAATAAGTTAATCTACACCAGGACGTTTCCTTGAGGTACGTTTATGAGCCTTAACTTAAACGTTGCCTGCAACGTTTAAAAAATTATAAACGAGGGGTTAAAGCTGGAAAAAGCGAGTAAACGTTTGCATTGACATCAAGGGGCGTTTTCCTGCACTTTTCATCGATGAAAACATAAAAGCGGGAAAAACGCAGGTCACTCCTGGGAATCGAACTCACCAAACTCATGACATACGGGTTGGAAGGCGGTTGCTCTGCCAGCGAGCCACAGCCTGAGGGGCTTAGTAGCTATTGCAAAAAGGAGGGTCTTATAATACAGTCAAGGCAGGCACCTGGCGCTTAAGGCGCAAGCTTTTCTCTTGTCTAATAAGGCCGTTTCTTTTTGACATTTCGCCAAGCAGCTGCTCTGGTGGCTCAGTGGCTAAAGGCAGCGCTTGACCAAATCTTACACCGTGAGTTCAAGTCCCGCTTGTGACTTGCAAGCGCAGCACTTATAGAGGATGTGGATGTAAGCCATCAGGTACTGGTGCTTTGTCAACCTTTCATTTCTCATACTTTTTCCCAATCACCTCAATTTTCAGCCAATGTGGCTCATTTAAGGCAGTGGCATTGCTATTAGCAACAAGGACTTCAGCTCTGCCATTAAATGTGTTCAATAAGTCCGCCTTTTCATTATCCCCGGTTATCAATCCATGGACTTCCTTTAAAGGGCCCACATGCTCAGATAGGATCTGTTTGTCATTAATATCATTAAAAACTTTTTTGCAGTTTGTCATACTTTCTTTTACAATCTTTCTTTCATTTTCAAGTTTTTTTCCCCAAAATTGAAGTTTTGCACATTTTATATCCTTTTTTACATCTTTTGTTCTATTTTTTATAGTTTACAATTGATGAAGATGATCCTTCAATTTTATATTTTTGGAATGCCCCTTTCTTACTCTTTATGGCTTTTTTCAGCATTAGTTGTGAGCCACATCGCTTTTAATTTTAGCCTCTTAAACATATTACCCATTGGAATATATTTTTCAGTGTGTTTGTGTAGAAGAGACTTGAAACATTCCCATTTGTGTTCTGTGTTCTTTGAGGACAATAGTCTCTCCCAGTCCAAGTCACAGAGAGCCGTCCTTAACAATGGAAAATTTGCTGTCTTAAAAACGAATGTTTTTATCTTTCCTGTATTTGCTCCCTGTTTATAACTTAGATGAAATGGAATCATATTATGGTCACTGCTATCCAGATTGTCTTTTATATGCACATTTGTCATAGGCTGCGAATTGTTAGAACAAACTAGGTCCAGCAGAGTATAATTGTTAGTTGGGGCGTCTATAAACTCTACGAAAAAAAGTCATTTTGGATTAAACGTGGATCCTGGGAAAGCAACTCATGAGCTACTGTTTCCTAGACTGTTGCTATCCAGGTGAGCCACCAACTGAATTGCCTATGTCCCCCTTGCAAAAAGCAGGGTCTTATAATACATTCAAGACAGGCACATGGAGCCTAGGGTTCATGCTTTTTTTTGTCTAATAAGACCTTGTCTTTTTGGCTGCTTGACGAGCAGCTGGTCTGGTGGCTCAGTGGGTGAAGGCAGCGCTTCAGCAAATGTTGGACCGCCACTTGGAGTCCCTCCTGTCATCTAAGAAGAGCCTTGAATTTGGGCCAGATGCAGTTACCCTTAAGATTGAAAAAGCCATTTTCCAACAGAGAATTGCGTGCCAACAAGCATCTCAAGGTAACAGTGAGTCCATGCTTTAGATTGTAGCAGGGGCTTAAAAGCGGGTTTGAGGAAATTAGATTGGAAGTCATGATGGAGTTAATAAGTAGTAAGGGAAAACATAGAGAGATGTTTGGTGGAAAGGGGAGCTCGGTGGGACCAACAGATGACATGTTTTTCCTTATCACCCACAACTATTTTACCACCACCTTCCTCAGCCAAGCAAACACAGTTTACCTTCCCCTTTAGCAACCACTGCTCATCTCCCTCCCACAACTATGCAACTACAGACTGACATTCACACTCATCACCGAGCTGACCCTTCTCTTTAGCAGCCATGGCTCACTACCCCGTCACACAAGCACCTATATCTTCTTCACTCAGCTGAACCCAGTTTGCCCTCTTCTGTACTAGCAACTTCCCACCCCCCAGGAACCCTAACATCCATCCCAGAAACTCCTACACTTTCACAGCCAACTCTGTCACCAAGCAACCAACCTTACATATGCCATCCACATGGAACCCCCTTAACCATGTTGCCCTTGCTGACCAATGACCCCACTACACTGATTGGTCAACTTTGAGGCCCATTAAGCAACTATGTTAGCAGTGACTTGTAAGCCTTGGGAGTACTTTGTCAAACACACAGGACAACGGGAGAGATCACTCTTTGGAATCGAACTCCCCGAACTCATGACATACTGCTTGGAAGACGGTTGCTCTGAGGGTCTTATAATACAGTCAAGGCAGGCACCTGGCGCTTAAGGTGCAAGCTTTTCTTTTGTCTAATAAGGCCGTTTCTTTTTGCGGCATAGGCATTTTCCAGTGTTTTTAAAGGCAAGCTTTAAAATGCTGATAAAAGTGCTTAAAATGCATATAAACGCAATAGGAACGTTAACTAGTGTTTTTAAAAACGTCTGTGTAGACCCAGCCTTAATGTAAAAAAATATGTCCAATGATTGGTCCACTGTAGGCACTAACACTCTTTGAGAAAGGACTCTTCTGTAATGAGAATTTCTATATTCTAATCCAATTGCGTGCTAGTGTTCATGCAAACCAGAAACAGCCATATGTTCAGAATTATTCACTAATCAGTTTTATAATAATTATTACAGACATGTGGTGTAGAAATGTTTCTTATTTAACAAGGGACTAACCTAACCACAAAGCAATCTGTTTTGAGGCAAATTCATACACTTCTGTAATAAAAGTGTATGTAAATCCAGAATCAATTTTTTTAGTATGTTTGGCAGCATACCTTACTTAACACATTTCATTTTTTACACATCATTTTTTGCAAGCCTTTGTTAGTAAGCAGGTTATCAATATTAAGTCTCCTAATTGGCAGAAGCACTTCAGCCTCTTGAGGTGACCATTGGCCAGGCTATTTGAATGACCCCTCCAAGCTGAAGTCATGAATGAGCACTTGTATTAGCAAGATTTATATAAGGCTAATTTAGTGAGTTCAGAGTTAAAGAAGACAACATATCAACGCACATTATTAACAGTAAATATATAGAATGGAGCTTTTAAACTAGAGAACAAAAGAGATGAGGGTCGTTTTCATGCCTATGGACAAGACCTGTAATCATTACCTGCAACCTAGATGGCATAATAATTTGGGTGCCCAGATTGCATGATTTATTGGGAGGGAAAAAAGCACATTTGAATCCAATAAGACTTTGATTAAAGCACAACTTATTAGTTCTTATAAATAAATTTATGCGGAGCATTGAAGGAGGTACTTTCTTTAGGGGACCTCTACCCCTTTCTTCTCTTACCAGCCCTTAGTGAACCTACAACCCCCATGTGCTCCTTTGTGTTGCATGCTGAACAATAAAAGGTTTTGTTTTTAAACCCAAACTTTGCGGTGTCTGCTCACTTTAAAAAGGACATGTTAGGGAGGATTATAAAACACACAAATCAATACAGCTGCTGCTTCTTCTGCTGAATTTACCTGCGCTCATGCTGTGGTTATGTTATAGTAATCTGACAAGGCCAATTAAAATTGTTCAACCTTGGGCTGTGGTAATGAAGCTGAACCAACTGCTGACACTGCGAGAGATCAGAATTCAGTTATTATTTGTTATTAAGGCCAAATAACTTCTCAGCACATTATTTTTTTTCCGAATGTTATCTAGATTAAAAGAGTGAAATAGTTCAATATAAAAATTGTCAGAAACACCATGGATCCATGCTTTAGTTTAGTCCTGTTCTATTGCTGATGTCCATTCTGTGAAGACTGCTTGGAGCGTCGTGCAGCACTAGAATATGTGAAGTTTAGCTAGTCAGGGCAATAAGAGGCAAAATAAGGGTTCCAGTAAACCTGTAATACAAAGCAAAACAATTCTGCAGCTGTATATCAGGTTCCCTATGGTGTCACATCTTACCTTGAAATTGTCTGGTGCCTCCATTGTGGTTCTGGAGTCCCTGGCAAATCGTTCCCTAATCCCACAGTATAATGCTTAGTGTCTGAGTAACCAATTTACTGACCCATGCACTGCTATATGGATGGGGTGCATCTAACAATATGCAAACCCTGACTTTCATAAAGTCACTATTTGCATAGGATCTCTAAGTGGCTCTATGGTCACATTGGGGAGGTGGGTTGGTAATGTACAGGTAAGATGTGGTACCACTGAGTGCCAGCTTCAATCTGCATGATTGCTTACCCTTTCTCTGACATGGTACAGCAGCTTTTCTCTTTCAAGGGTAGCTTGCAGTATAATAAAAGAAACGTAAAGACTGCTTCCTGTCTTATAACAAAATGAAGTCTTTATTATTACACAGTATTTATAAAGCGCCAACATATAAAACAGTGCTGTACAAGTAATGTCACTAGCTGTCCCTGAAAGGGGCTAACAATCTAAGGTCCCTACCATAGTCAGATGTCTTTAACACAGTCTAAGGTCAATTTTTTGGGGGAAGCCAATTAACCTAACTGCATGTTTCTGGAATTCCATGGCTGAGATTTGAACCTGGATAGTAGCACTGCTAAGGCCAGAGTGCTAACCACTGAGCCACCCTCATGCCCTTCCCTTGCTCCCTTGCTGACACCTTCCACCATGGCCCATTTACATTCCTATTACTGAGCCTTACTTGTTATGGCTTTTGGTTGCCCAGTGCAGTGAAGATTGGTATAAACTGCAGGAACAGGGGGAAAAATACGATTTGGCCAGATGGGCTGCAGCCAGAGGTTTGGAGGGATTTTCTCATGTCCCTGGTGCTAACACCAAGCCCAGTATTTCAGTGAAATAGTGGGTATTCCCAAGTAATCATTTTTTTCTGGGAAAGTAACATTAAGGGTTATTACCAGGGACTCGAGATGGTAGAGCTGCTTTCTTCGTGGCAGAGTAGTATTCAGGATGTCCTTGCAGTGTTCAGAATGGAAAGTGGAAGTGAAGACCTTATTACTGTCTGTTTCTCTGTTAAACATATTAAATAAATTGATGCCAAACATGGATAACATAGAAAGGGTTAAACACCTATCAGGTTATACCTTACTGCCTATTTTATGTGAGGAAATTTTCTTTGACTTCCTGTTTTGGAGACACAAAATAAAATCAAAATCTCTCTAAATGGAATGAAATTCAAATTTTACATGCTGTCTTGAGAACAGATGTCTCAACTACTGAAAAATGGTCTTCAAGTCACTGTTCATTTATTCCTGAATTCTACACTTAGCTGTACATGCACATTTCACTGTACTTGGAAAAGAAGACTTGCAAACAGAAGAAAAATAATGTTTTATTGCAGAAGGGACATTGCCTGTCCATCCTGCAATAAGAATCTTGCCCGCTCACAATTTTTAAATGCCAAACTATAGTTCTGCTTTAAGGTAGTATAATGTTTTAGTGGAAACCCATAAAGCTAACAGACCCAGGAATAACTGTCTATGAGGGCATTTAATTTAGTTTGGGTAGATTTCCGCCTATTCCTGTTATGTCCAAAAGACAGGAAGGGACTAGAAATCTCCCAGTTCCCCAGCAATCTCTACTGTAAATTTAAATAAAAACAGGAAAAAAGATTTGGCCTTAGATACTTTTTGAAAATAGAGGTGCAGCCTTTGTTATCTCTCGGATATAAGTATTGAGATGGGAACCTATTCTATAAATAAGTCTAATGAAAGCATAATGTCTTGTCTTTGAAGATGTTTTCCTTTAAGAAGAATATAGCGTTGTGAGAAAACAGACATAATCACTCCTCTGTGTCCTCATAGCGTGGAATGAGGAGCTGCGCACACTCTGCGGTGCGTACCATGCATAAACAATGCGTCACCTACATCTGTTCTGTACGCTCGCAGCGTAAATAGTGTGATTCACTCCGGCTCACATCACCACTCAGGAGTCTAGTGGGGACTTGGGAAATCTTGGCAAATGCTTGATATGAGAGCGAAGCAGAAAATGTACAAGTATCCATGCATTGGAAGGTATTGCCAATCAATGCGGAGTCAGGCTGCGTACGCACAGATGTTTTCTTTTTTGTTTTTCAAAACAAGATCAGCAGCAAAAATGAAAAATGAGACATCCACAAGCGCGCCCACGTCTTTGGATCGTTCAGATTTTATTTCACACAGATGAAGGGACTGATCCCAATGATGCTTGGCATGTAAGGCTATCTGAAGGTCTTTTTGGTGATGTTGAACACTGTGCCCCCAACACATGACGAATACATTCTAGGGGTTAGCAGTTAATGATATTAGGTAGTATTAGTGAAGGCAAATCCCCACAATGGGAGACAGACATTTAAAGATAAATTGACAGAGATATTAAAACACCCCTACCCCAAAAATAAAAAGTTTTGTCTTTAGATACATTTTAATTCCAGACAGCTAGATATGCATCTGTAATTCACATACATGAAACATCTCCTCCAATAATTCTGGTTGGCTGATATTGGCATTCATTTACCACATTCTGGCAGGGTGACACCACTTTCTTCAGTATTGTTAAGGTATAAGTGGCATCACCTCTCCATCCCCAGTCTGCTGATCCGATGGGCAAGGAACAGCAACATAAATATAAGTCATTAGCTCTGCTCACTGCTCTACCTCTGGTATTCTTGCAAAAATTTCCTCAAACTCACTTAAAATTCAGTAAGCGAGAACCGCCCAATTCACAGCGAAATCATGTTTTAAAAACTCGCTCATCCCTAATCTACACCTGTCTTTTCACATGTGCATGCAGCGGATCCTGATTGGATCTTCATTCTCTATCCCACATTGCTGCTTTTATCAGTCTAGTAAAGAGACACATTTTGGATGGTTATGCTATATAGAATAACACAGCGTGGGTTTAGATATATTCTAAATATTCTTTTTCAAGGTGACCCCAATAATCGCTAATATGATCATTGTATGTATGTATGTATGTACCCTTTAGCTAAGTTCCAGTTTCAGTACTTACCCCATCTCTCCTACACTTAAATGTCGACCTCATTTATCTAGTACTGAGCAAGTTATGTTGTGAGATTGTTTATCACAAGTTGATGGGTGGGAAGATGACCTTTTAAAATATTTAGTGTTATTGAAGGTATCCGCTGACCATATAACGGGGCCTTATAGGATAATTCTCTAACCCTGGGGCCTTGGGTTTGACCTCAGCTAAGACACATTGACTCTTGCTTTGCGTATGATGTGCATATCTTACCCAAATAACAATAAAGTCTTCAATCTATTTATTTTCCTAATCATATTTATATTCAAGCTTAAAGCAAACATCAAAATGTATAACGTAATGTAATATAATATGTGACATGTATACATAGCATAGTATAAATAAGCATTCATTGGTATACCACAAGTTAGGGTTTAGTATATATTTTGTATCCCCATAAGTTTTTAACAAATTCTCACTCCTTTTCCAAATCCCATTTATTAGATAACCACACACTGTTCTAAGCATTTTATCTTTCCCTCATTTTTCTAAACCTTGTATACATGCCCAGGCTTTGGCATTCGGGCAGCTCTTGCGTTGGATGCCAATGTGGGCGATGCTGGCTAAGCTTCGTTTAACAGGAGGCAGTTTCTGTAATGCGAATATCCTGATTTAAAGGGGAACCTGCTGTACAGTTTTAATAGTGGAATTAGGGGAGGACAAAACAAAACTGAAAAAAAATTAAAGCAGAACTCCAGTTTTTCCTTCAGTCTTGCACAGTTGTAATAGCTCCCTTCCTGTACTTATATTGCTTACTCTTATTTCACTGTATACAGTCAGCTTTTCACAGTGTGCAGCAGAGTTTCATAGAGTTCACCTATTTTACTGACCAGAGAATGTCTAGCATCATCTAGCCTTTTCCTTCCAAGTTTTATTGCTCCTGGTAATTTCCATTCATTCTTTGTATTTCATGTTTCCCTAAAGATTCTGCATATTTAAGGCAGTCTGCAAACAAAAGCAACCTACCCAGAAACACATATTCCTCCAAACTGTGATCCACCCATGAAGGCTTTCAGGATCCAGCCCACTGCTGAGGAACGGTGCTGTGATGGTAAAAGGTAGTTGTGTGCAGCACCCAAACAGGCTTAACTCATTAGGTCTAAAATAAGATAAAAAAAAATCTGGTTTTAATTAAAAATGTAAATAACACGTTCATAGGGGGAAGAAAAAGAACCAGGAAATGGAAAATATAAACAGATTCCAGTGTGTCCCCAGGTCTACCTGAACCAATTATTTAAGGGTAGATTATTATTATTATTATTATTAATAATAATATTATTAATAATAATAATAATAATAATAATATTAATAATTACAATATAGAAGGTGGGGGAAGTAACACACAATAGGATGGGAGATATGTATTAATGGGAAGTAGTGAGGGTTTTAAAAGACAGAAGAAGATGGGTAGGCAAGTCTGAAACAATGGGCTTGAGTCCTCCTTTAATTGAGTAGGAAGTAGCAGCAAGCCGAATAGGACAAGGAACACCATTCCAGAGAGTTGGGGCAGCTCTAGAAAAGTCTTGGAACCGTGTATGTGATGAGGTTATGAGTGAGGAAGTCAGTAGTAGTCATTGGAGGAATGAAGAGAGCGGCTGGGGGAGTATTTTTCTATCAAATCAGAAAGGTAAGTGGAACAAGAACTGTGGAGGCATTTGAAGGCAAAGCACAGGAGCTTGAATTTAATTCTATGCTTAAATGGAAGCCAATGAAAAGAACTACAAAGAGATGAAGGAGAAGAGGAGTGGTGCGAAGGATGGATGAATCTAGCTTCAATTTTTTTTTTTTTTTTACTTACACTGTACATAATCCTTAAAGTGTGTGTACAAGGATAGCCAAAATGTGCCTGCAAATGGAACTAAAACAAACCTGGTAAGGTTATGTTTTGCTCTATGTGTCCTGTTGGAGAAATTTATCACACCTTCCTATCCCAGAGAAGCAACAGAAAAAAATCTCTAAATAACCCCACTTAGACAATTGTGACACAAACAGCTGTCCCTATTGGAAGATTTATGGTTATCTCGTGTTCCAAAAACTGTATTTTGGATTTTCCATCCCATTCTGGGTCACTAGGACAAATAGAGCTAATTTACCCAAAGGGGACACAGACAGTAATAAACCTGAAAGAGGTTCTGTTCTAAACATTATCTGCTCTATCCAAAACTAACAAAAACATTTTAATATACATACACCTTTTCAAATTTATGACATGGCAGAGTGGCAAGGGTTGGTTTTGAAAACTATACTCTGGATTTATACTTTTGGTTCATTTTGGCCAAACAGGCAATACATTGAACTAAGCAACACTATTGGCCACAACCCCAGAACTACAGCTACTAAGAGCTCCTTCCCTAAACACGCAATGGAGCTGATTTACTAAAGGACTATAAACTCTTCAGTTAGCAAAGTGTTTTTTTCCTGACTCCATTTACATAACTTAGCAAATTTGCTTTGCAAGGATTAACCAATTGTGCAAGGAAAACCAGAAAAAAAGGATTTTTGCTTGCATATGTTTGGATGGGTAAAGTCGGCAGCAGGGATCAGCGAGCAAAATTTGTAATTTCAATCTTGCGGCGAATCAGACCTTGCTCGCTTACAGAAAATGTAAGCAAGAACGGCCTTGTGATTCACCACGGAGTCATGTTCTCGCCAAACGAACGCTCCAGGTTCGCGCTATCACTGGGCTGCCCAGTACAGCCCAGTGACCGAGGGAACTGAACTCAGATGAACTCTCAATGGAGAATCTCCATTGAGAGTTCATCTAAGTTCGCCTGCAGTTACAGCTGATTGGAGGCACCCACGTGGATGGATCAAGGAGAAGTACAGTCCAGGGACCGTGGGAACGGGCACTGTGGACTTTAATGGAATTCGCCGAAATTTCACAGACCTATTGGAAGTTCAGGGAAATTTTCCGAGACTGTCAGAGGCATTCTTGCTCATCCCTAGTCGCCAGAGGTTCCTTTACTAAGCAAAGGGAGAGGAAAGCCTAAATTTCTATTGTATATTAAATAGTAAATCTTCTCAGTATGTGATCACGCTCCTGGGAGTCAACATAACATCAATTGCTGGAAAAGAATTTATAGATTTCATATAGATAGGGACAGATAAGGACAGGGAAAGTTTAGAAGGTTACCATCAAGGCTGACAATATTGCATTATATTTTAGTGCAGCAAATACAATGAACTGTCAGCCTAAACAAGGAATTAGAAGCACTCTAGATTTCTGACAGACTATAGGCTATTTTTCAGTTATATGGGGAAATATGTAAGTATTTGCTACCTTGCCCTTTAGTAATAGAAAAACAAAATCTTAAATTCACCTTTTTTTTCTATATATTCTATTTTTTATAATATTTTACATTTGTATACAAGTCTCTTTTTCGTGTTTTTTTTATTGTGAAATAAATATATACCTCTCACATTTCGTATACAAATCTTGCTTCTTGATATTTAGCTCTAAAATATAAATGTATTTCTATCACGGCCTAATGCAGAGGTTGCAAACAGTTCTTGTATGTGTGATGTATTCATTCATTAGGCTGATGTTATTATGGCCATGTTGTACTGGTTGCACTGAGTCAATACTCTGCCATTCACTCTAATTTGTTTAGTTATCCATCGAGAAATTCTCTGGGGACGCCTGTCATGTGATCTCCACAGGCCGCAGATCGCCATTATCTCTATGGGTCACTATGTGCAGTTCTCTGAACACGTAAAGGTGGACGGATGTTAAAGACGATTTTGTAACTGAACTAAATAAGAACACCAACTATATTTCTGAACAGTTTTCAGTTTACAGTTCAGAAATCTGATTGATATAGAACAGCCTGGAGTGGCCGGGTGAAAGGAGGTCGGTGGAAGGCAGGCATGACCACGGGCCAGGGGGAGCATAAGAATTTGAATAAAAGGGAGAGTTTGAATAAAAGGAAGTTTTTGATGGGTTTATAGAAGAAAGTAGGGGATAGATTGGAAGATTGAAAACTGGGGAGGACAAAGTAGAGGTTAAAAGAGGGAGAAAAGAGGATGTGGGAGAAGTTTTAGGAAAATGAGCGAGCGAGCTTCCCTCCAACCTGCCCTTTGTGATAGCTGAGGTTGGGGTCCTCGGAGGATATCTTTAAATGGGTGTGGCAGAAGGGAGAACCATCAGAGGTGTAGGATCTCCAAAAGGTTATGGGTAGGTGGAGTTAAGGAGGGGCTGCAAGTAGTATACTCAATCTCTAGCTGATGGGGTCTGCGGCTGAGAACAGAACTGGTGGTTTTGTGCAGCTCCTCCGGGTGGTATAGTGTGATGAGCAGTGTCTCCAAGGGCTCGCAACCGAGAAGGAGGAAAGGTCTTGAAAGGTTACAAATTATAGAGTTAAAAGGTTCAGGTTTTGGAAAAGTGTAATTGTTATTGTTACTCAGGGTTTATTTATTTGTATTCATTGTTGATGTTTTTATGCTTGTGACTAAAATTTTAATCATGGAAATGACTAAAATGAGTTGTCCCAATAATTAAAAAATAAAATAAAATTTTCCCACTAAAAGAAGTGTATTAGTGTGATGGGAACATGGGCAAGGGTGGAGGGAAGGAAGGACACAAAGAGTGTGATAAGTATAGGATGAGCATTCTAGCTATCAGGGACAGGGAGTAGTGCATGACAGTAATTGAGGTGAGCCATCAATGACTGGGGGATATTGATCATTTATGTGATCTTTCACACACATACTAGTGTATGACCAACTTTACAGCGACCCTTTCTACTCAACCCAACTCAGAGCACAGTAAATGTGCATCATGGGGCTGTGCATGCAATTGGGAGATCTTTTTCCTCCTTTACACTTTTCCATTACATCACAGATCATGTATTGTTAAGTGTATTTGTAACCAAAAACTTGTTTTAGCTTTGAGCGGAGAATAGAAAAGGTTAAAAGTTAAAAGTTCTGATCATTTCTTAAAATACTTTCTGTCCCAGGGATATAATAGGAAGTAAAGAAATCTCAAGGTGAGAGAAAAATGATAACAACTATTTTTATTAATAAATTAATTTTGCAATACTGTGTCCCAATTACAAAAGACAGGGTACATCCTCCAGCATGGACACAGACAGCATGGCATGGTCAGTAACACACTTTCTGTACCAGGGCTATAAAAACTTCTTGAACCCTACTTATCCTATGGTATATAAAAAATGAAGCCTAAGTTAATCTTCCCCTTTCCTTCATAGGGGAAGGTGTTCTTAAGTCCTATATATAAAAATAACTAGGAAGAAAAGTGTAGAGCAACTGATTGGCTTTCAATGTTCTCCCTGCTGCTTTCTGAGTTCTGCTGTAAAGACTGTACAGTAGGCTGCAATAGGTTTAAGAACTAACAATGCTTGCATTAAAAAAATACCTGTACCCATTAATTAATGATAACAGAGCTTCTTTACTGTGTGCTTTTTTATATCTGCTTTAATAATAATCCTAAAACACTTTATAATTTTGCTCCATAGCATTTAGTCAGATTGGCAAATTTTCCCTGAAGTCACACAATTTGGGCAGAAATGTTAAGTATGAAAGTGACCATCCCCCATATACACCTCTCCGCCATGGGTAGACCACCTTCCTACTCTCTCCTCTCTAGGAGATTCCAATGTGATTTAATGAAATGGTTAACTGCAATGAAGTGTTTACTAGAAGCATCCCCAGGAGCTTTCCGCAAACACTCAAATGGGATAATTCAGGTGCTCCGCTTGGATTATAAACCAACGCAGATTACTGCCAGAGTGGGGGGAGGGGTTTGGGCCTGAAATAACGCAGAAATAGGAATCTCCGTGAATTAGTAATGACGGTTTTGTATGGAATTGAACTGAATCCCAGTGCTAAATGATTGACGGCCAATCCACAGCCAGTCCATTCAATGGCCGATGGTGAAGGGGAATGTTATTGGGAGAATACAGAAAAATGTACAATGTATCTGGGACAGGCTGGCAGCGTTAGGCGTTTACTATGTGATAAGATGTGATAACAACTGATAGGCAATAGAATCTTTCTGTGATTACAGCCAAAAGTGTTCTCAGAATAACCTGATTTATTATTAATGTAGCTCATTAAGCCCTGGCACTGGAAGCTAATTCATTATTCAGCTCAGAGTGGAGTCAGATCTCCCATAGAGTGACTGCTCCATACCAGAGGCTGCTTATAGAACTAGGAAAGCTGGAGAATGACAGGTGCACTTAGAAGAGAAAAATATTGCTGTTTATTTATATAAAAAAACACATTATTCACCAACATTATCAACCTAAAGCTAGGAAAAAAATGTAAGTTTGCAGAGAAGTAATAAAAAAAAAGGGAATCATATTATAGCCATAGGCAATGCCTTATCTGCTTTTCTCACCATGTTCAGACATCATCAAGGGTCGCCATCTCGAAGATAACACAGATGTGTAAGCCCTGTTGTCTATGCTAATGCCTGATGCTGGTCAGCACTTGCTGCTGCTGATTTTGCATGAAGTTACAATGTTACACTCTGATCACCCAGGGGGAAGAAACTTAGGAAATGCTTCCCCTGCTTGCAGCAGAATTATGTCACCATCTCAACCTAGGCAAAGTCACTGGATATTTTGTTTATAATAGCAGGTAAAGCTTTTTTGACAAATGATACAGTTGCTGTATTTTATGACATGTGAGATATATATTTATGCCAAATTGTAATTTCCAAAAAAAACCTTGTTGAAGAAGTAAGCTCCAGGTCAGACTCCAGATCATGCCACACTACCCAGTGACAAGCTATTACCTTGTTCCAAGCATGTAGCTAGTGAACTTAAAAATGTCTATAAAACCTACCCTACAGACCAAAGGCTCTCTATGCATGAGAGAAAGGATAAGGTGGTCACTCCTCAAACCTGTCCCTAATGAAGGTATTAGTAGTGGATTCCATATTTTTTTCTCTACAATTTAAAAAGATTTCACAGATTGCCCTGTAAAAAAATGTTATAGATCAGTATTAATGTTGTAAAGTCCGATAGATAAGTCCAATGATCTATCTTTTATTGCAAGCTCCTCTTCCCTCCTCTCCCCTATACTCTCAGGGTGGTATTTATTGATGGAACAATTTACATAATTAGCGTGCATTGATGATGGAGTCACTGAAGAGGATTAGAAGAAACTCTAATCTCGGCATAATCACAGCCTTCTTTATCTTGGCTTGGGCTGTTCTGAAACTTCTTACTGATTCTTGGTGACACAGAAACACGAAAATGCTGTAGCTAGAACCAAACAGAAGACAGAACAAGACCGTTTCGTTTATTTGTCAAGTACTAAACTACAATTAAGTAGTGTAATGTTCTTTAAATGTATTTTACTTGTGATTTAAATTATAGGAACTTAACCCACAATTTATGCTTAATTAGTCCAATCTTACCTAACCTGGTTTACTCCAGAAGTTGTTAGGGGTTTGCTGAGCATTGAGCAGTCATAGATTGACCTTCAGCCTGATTGTGCCTGCAAACTTCCAAGACCAGCTGACAGAGCCATTGGAGTAGGACCCATGCAGCGTGTCTAATAGATAAATATTTTAGGGAATATTTGTAGGGGAACCGTCTTCCCTCATTGACCACCAGTGTATGAGCCATTCTTCTTCATTGACCAGGAAGGAGTGTTCTTCCCTTGTTGACCACCAATGTAAGAAGTGTAAGTCCCTCAATAATCAATGTAAGGGGCATTCTTCCCTCATTGGCCACCAAAGTAGCTGGTGTAATTCCCTCATTAGACACCAATGTAAGGGCCATTCTGCCCTCATTGACCACCGAAGTAGCTGGTGTAATTCCCTCATTGACCGGCAATGTAAGGGGCATTCTTACTTCATTGACCACCAATGCAAAGGGTATCCTCCATTCATTCACCACCAATGTAAGAAGCATTCTTACCTCATGGACCACCAATATAAATGAACATTGAATCCCTCATTGACCACCAACGTAAGGGGCATTCTGCCCTCATTAATTACCAATGTAAGGAGCATTCTTCCCACTAATCAATAAAGTATGTAATATTTTTCCCTCACTGACACCAATGTAAGGGCACCATTCCTCCTCACCCTGACCAGTAATGTAAGGATTCACAAGCTGCTCTATGAACACTGCTTAGAGCTAAAAAAAAGTCCTCTTATAGTCAGTTGTACCATTGCAATGGCATTTATGTAATGTTTGGTTAACATTAATGAATAATTAGCACAACATTAATTATTGATCAGAAGTAGAAAATCATTGAATACAACATTTCTTTAATGGTAGACAGGCAATAAATGTCTGATAGACATTAATATACAATTCTAAAACATGCAAACTTTTTGGCAATTTTCCCACAAACTCACAAAGGTAACACATATGGTTTCTCCCCCCTTATAGTTGGTGTGTACATAGAGTGAACATTGAATAACCTTTGTATAAATGCTGCATAAACACCAAATAACACATAACATGTGTCAACATTTCTGCCAGTGTTGCTTCTGGAATAAAGTCTAACGGGGTATTTCTCCTTACAGTAACCAGCAATGCAAGGTCAGTGACACCAGTGTAAGGTTTATTGTTCTCCCACTGACACTAATGTATTTGTCCTCCATGTTACCACCAATGTAAGTGTTAAATGCCTGGTATCCTTCATCATGCACTGGCTCCATCCTGAAACCACATTTTGTAGAATGGTGAATGTTCCCATAGAAAATGAATGCAGACAGTGCTGACCTGTGCAGTACCACCGATTGTAAAATGTTGTTTCATTGGAAGCAAGGGTAACAGTTGGGCAGCCGAGCATCTGAGCATAAATGGAACCTAAGAAATTCGATGGATGCAGGTGAACCTACAACTGCTGCCTGCATAAGGTTACTATCATTCTGATACATTACTATATATCTATTTCTAAAAAAATATCTGCAAAAACAAAAAAAAAACGCAAATCTCAAGGTGATTTCTTTGCTAAACATCATCATTCTTAAAAAGGCATATATTAAGGCCTGTCAGAGAGATCTCTTATGTTTTTATGAACCTGGCAGGCTGTTTTACTTCTCCACAGGCCCTCCACATTAGATTTACAAGCATGATATTAAAAATCTCTTCCTTGCTGGGAATTAAATTATTTAAAATACTAAGGAGGGAATTCAAATAGCCAAATTCTGTACAATAGCTGTTGGAATAGAAGCCTGAAAATTCTGTCTAATCATCAGGTGGGGGGGAGGGGGGGAGAAAATTCACCCAGGATACTTTGCAAAGGTGAATACTGCCATCCAGTGGGGAATGTAAGATATACAATTTTTCACTATGGTCAAAAGTATGTGGATCCAGTTTAAAGGGATTGGGTAAAGTGTATTTAGTGAAGTGTACTGCAATAAATAAGATATATGGCTATTACAGCCATGCATGGGGAAAGTGGTTGGGGCAGTAGGTCCCAGACAATTGTTGCCAATTTTAGGAGGCTTCCTCTCTATCCCGTGCCATTTTGATTACCGGCATGGCACAGGATAAGGGAAGACTGTGACTAGCCACAATAATAGCCCAATGACCTTGGTTAGCTGCATTTGTCATATCTAGCCCTGTCAACCTAATATGAGAGGACTGGACAACCAGGAAAGCCACAAATGGTGACCCAGGAAGGGGATTTTGTGCCCGATTGCCATCAGAGAGAGATCAAGTAGAGATCAAATAATTGCCGTGATCAGTAGTGTGAAATGCCATAACCTTTTAGCAAACAATCCAATTTCAGAAGAGTGGAATATGATTAGTTGCTGTAGGCTACTGCAGGTTATGCTTTTGAACAAGCTCACATATATTAGCATTCACTAAATGCTTATATTTTAAAAAATTTTTTGCAGGAAGACAATAATTCTGTAATGCGCTTGGGCACACAAACCACAACCAACTCCAGATATCCTTCAATCAGGCTTTATTCAGTGTCATAAAGCACAGCAAGGGTTAAATCCAAACAAGCAAAGTACAAGAGGGTAAGGCAAAGACAGGTCAAGAACAATCCGAGGTCAGGGCTGGCAGCAGGCAGAATGGTCAGTAACAATCCGAGGTCAGGGAAGGCAGAGTTCAAGCAGAGTCAACTTCAGACCAGGTCACTATGGAGATGACAAAAGCAGGTAAACTTAACCAACACAATGACGCACCCAAGCACACTGAGTTCACAGAGGCTTATAGCGGGCAATGGTGTACAGGACAGGATCTCCTTAAATGGCCAGAGCGTCTGATAGCAGACTAACTGAATCCCCTGCGGCCGATTGGCCGCAGGGAATTCAAACTAACTATGTCCCGCCCCGGGGCGAGGCAGCCAAGTGCCACGCCCTCGGGGGGTACAAGAGGGACGCATTGTAGCACGCGCACCTCTTCCCACAGTACCCCTAGGATGTGCACTACTTTGCACATGCAAAGGAGTGCTGAGAGCAGGATTTTCAGTAACCACATCTGAAGGGATGCAAGGGATGCTGCCTGGCTGAACAGTAGTTTGGCCAGGACGGATCCCTCCGCCTGCAGAGAGAGACAAGCTGCGAGCAGAGCAGCAGCCTCAGCCATGCTGCCTGCTACAGCGGCGTCTCCCTCTTTGGCTGGGATCCCCAGGGACACCGCGGGCTCGCAGGATGGGTAAGTTCCTTACAAATTCGTTTTGGTGGCTAATTTTCAGGGACAGTTCTTACGTTAGGTGGCGAGAGGTCTCCTTCAAATGTTTTCAAAGTTTAAATCCTTTTTATGCAGTAAACTCACAAGATATTTCTGATTACATACTTAGAAAACATCAAACTATGTCCAATCAATAAACTTCCTTACAGACACTGAAGAGAAGATAAACAGACACCGATATAAATGTGAAGTGAGACCTGATAAACGTTTGAGATCATTCTATGGTAATCACAACTCAGGCAAAATATACTTTTATATCAATATTATTTTATGTTTTTAATCCGATGTTTTCTATTTAATATCATGTCCCCAGTCTCTGATCATCTCCTGTATCTGTCACGGGATAAGGGGGGAGGAGAGGAACACCAGAATGAAAACAGGAAGATAATGACAAGGGACTAGACTTCCAAGCTAGGGAGAGGGAAATGGTCACCACCTACTGAAACCCTAAATCTAGCCCTGACTCCTGTCAGTATGAATAGACCCTGAGGGTGGGAGGGTTCATACAATGGAACCTAGGCCCTAATAGACCTGAACTGCCCTAGAAGTAGTGACAGGGTATGAGACTACTGGTTCCTTCCCAGATGTACGAACCAGTGTCTCCCTGAGGCCTAGTAACAACAAGCAAAGGGTAACAACCAAAATTCAAAAAGAAGTAAACTTATCTTCAATAGAAAATGGATGAGCAGGAACTCAGGAGAGAACCACACACCAGCTCTTCCACCTCCAAGCAGAGAATATCAACCGCATGACCTGAAGTGTAAGGCCAGGCTAAATAGAGGAATAGTAATGATAACAAGCTGCAGCTGAGACCACAGGTGTGTTCATTATCAACAACAACACTGAAACAAGTGAAAGCAAAGAGACTGTCAGATAACCTCACGTGCAGCCAGTCTCTCAGATCTTTCAACCTCAGTCACAGGAGGGACCGTGACAGTATCATGTCCTCAATTTCTGGCCATGTTCTGTATCATGTCCCCAATCTCTGATCATCTTCTGTATCATGTTTCATGTCTCTGACCCTCTCCTTTATCATGTCCACAATCTCTGATCATCTCCTGTATCATTTCCTCAGTCTCTGATCATCTCCTATATCATGTTCCCAATCTCTGATCATCTCCTGTATCATGTTCCCAATCTCTGATCATCTCCTGTATCATATCCCCAATTTCTGATCATCTCCTGTATCATATCCCCAATTTCTGATCATCTCCTGTACCATGTCCCCAATTTCTGGTCATTCCCTGTATCATGTCCCCAATTTCTGGCCATCTTCTGTATCATGTCCCCAATCTCTAATTACCTCCTGTATCATGTCTCCAAACTCTGATCATCTTCTGTATTTCTGTATTATGTCCCCAGTCTCTGATCATCTCTTGTATCATGTCCCTAATCTCTGATCATCTCCAGTATTATGTCCCAAATCTCTGATCATCTCCTGAATCATGTCCCGAGTTATCAATAATCTCCTAAATCATGTCCCTAGTCACTTATCATCTTCTGAATCATGCCCCCAGTCTCTGACCATCTCCTGTATCATGTTTCATGTCTTTGACCCCCTCTTGAATCATGTACCCAGTTCCTGATCATCTCCTGTATAATGTCACCAATCTCCTGCATCATGCCCCCAGTCATCAATTGTCTTCTGTATCATGTCCCCAGTCATCAATCATCTTTTGTATCATGTCCCCAGTCATATATCATCTTCTATATCATGCCCTCAGTCTCTGATCATCTTATGTATCATGCCCCCAAGTCCCAAACCATCTTCTGTGTCATGTCCTCAATCTTTGACCATCTCCTGTATCATGTCTGTAGTCTTTGATCATTTCGTGGATCTTGTCCTCAGTTTCTGAACATCTCCTGTGTCCTGTCCTAGTCTCTGACCTTTTCCTGTACCATGTTCACAGTCTCCAACTGTTTCTTGTATTATGTCCCCAGTATACGATCTTCTCCTGTATCATGTTCCAATCTTTGTCCATTTCCCGTATCATGTCCAAATCTCTCATCATCTCCTGTATCATGTCCAAATCTCTGATCATCTCCGTCATGTCTCCATTCCAACAATCTCCTGTATTATGTCCCCACTTTGATCATCTCCTGCATCATGTCCCCAGTGTCTGATCACCTCCGGTTTCATGTCTCCAATCTCTGATCATCTCCTTATCTCATCTTGTCAACAGTCTCTAGCAATTGTCTATAGTCTTAAAGTGGTTTTTATCCTGGACTTACCATAGTTTAGTGATGGCAGAAAAAGATAAAATGTTCTATGAAATCTGCGAACCCCTTACTATTTTTTAAATATTTTGTTTTCATGTCTAAATTTACTTTTTTTTTTGCTAAGATCAGCACTTCCTTACCTAGACAAAAGATCCATTCTGAAAACTGCAAATTAAGTTGATGTGGCTTTTATGGTCAATAAAAAATGTAAAGACCGTAGACTGGCTCATATAGTTACATAGTGAATCAGGTTTAAAAAAGTCATCAAGTTCAGCCTCTAAGGAAATAAACATATCCCAGATCTAAAACCCTATGGACATAGTTGATCCAGAGGAAGGCAAAAAAAACCTGGTACGATTTTCTGCAACAGGGGAAAAAAATTCCTTCCTGATTCCATGAGGCAATCAGATGTTCCCTGGATTAACAGTCTCTATTATCTTTACTTTAAAGCCTTAATACCCAGTTATATTCAGTGCTTCTAAAAATCATCCAGCTTTGTCTTATAGCAATCTATAGTAGTTACTGAAACTACTTCCTGAGGGAGCCCATTCCACATTTTCACAGACCTTACAGTGAAGAATCCCTTCCTTATCCGGAGCTTAAACTTCTTTTCCTCGAGACGCAAAGAGTGCCCTCTTGTTCTTTGTAATGATCTCAAAGTGAATAATGGGGAAGAGAGTTTTCTGTAGGGACCGTTTATATATTTACACAGAGTGATCATATCCCCCCCTTATACATCTTTTCTTAAGGAAAAATAAATTCAATTCAGCTAATTTTTCCTCCATTTCTTTTATTGGTTTAGTTGCCCTTCCCTTCACATCTGGACTGCAAATTCCAGATGTGGTCTGACCAATGCTTTGTACAGGGACAGGATTATGTCTCCATCTCTGCAGTATATTCCTCTTTTAATATAAGCTTTATAAGTATATATTATATAAGTTACCACTATTGTTTTTTGTTGGAATGTCACTGTGAATATGACGACTTTTACTAGTCAAGATAGTGCTGGGTTTTTTGGTTTTAATTCTCAATTTCAGATCTTTTTCTGTGATATTGGTAGAACTTTGACGTTCAAATGGTGCTTTCTCACTTATGGAGCCATACCCAGATCCACCTTACCTGACACGACTTAGGATAAGATGGAATCTCCTTGCCATTCTTCCCTCCTCTACAACCTTATTAACCAAGTCCATTGATGATGGCTCAAACGGGGCAACTAGCCAGATCTGACTTATCTGACATTTTATAGCTCCATTATAGACATAAAATATCCACTCCTGATAAAGTGGCTAAACTTATTGGTGAAACGCGTAGAGCCCATCTCTCTTTTGGATAGTAACAAGCAAGAAAGCTTGACGTTTTAAGCTTGACGTTTTAACCTTGGAATTTATTTGAATTGTCAGATTGTAAATTATTGGACATACAACTATCCCTTGTATTTAAAAATCACGTATGGATGTTTTTAATTGATATGTAAGTAAATGTTGTGGGGTTTTTTGTTGTGTTCTTTTATGAAAAAAAAACATTGAAGTGGAATGATATATACCTTAAATCCTATAAAGAGCTAAAGGAAAATAAAGTCTTGAAAATTAAACTAACGCAGCCACCACATCTAAGGCTGATTAGCTACAATGTTTTACATTATTTTTTTTAGGTTTAGATATGCTTCAACTATTTTACAAAAAAAAACAGCCTCAACATAGCTGTAAATTCAGTCATAAAAAACACATATAAGCTTTTTTATGTTACTGTAATGTAAAATGTCATATCTTCAATCTTAAAAGTGTTCAATCCTTTTAAGTTTGTAGTTTGTCAGGTGTTAGCCAGGTGTTACAGCACACACTCAACAACTTTATAACAAAACAATAAACAGTAGCCTGGCTGGGCAACTGGCTTGGTGCCCTCTCTTCCTATCACATACACTGTATCAGTACTGTTAACTTACAACTTTGTAGTACTGTTTGGCCGCTGGCCTTCCTGGAACATGCTGGCTCTCTCTCAGCCTGGAACCTTCTGGCTCTCTCTTAGCCTGGAACCTTCTGGCTCTCTCTCTCAGCCTGGAACACTCTGGCTCTCTCTTCAGCCTGGAACCCTCTGGCTCTCTCTTCAGCCTGGAACCCTCTGGCTCTCTCTTCAGCCTGGAACCCTCTGGCTCTCTCTCAGCCTGGAACACTCTGGTTCTCTTCTACCTGGAACACTCTGGCTCTCTCTAAGCCTGGAACGCACTCTGGCTCCCTTCTCAGCCTCTTGCTGATCACTTCCCTCAGCCTTTTGCTGATCAATTCTCTCCCATTGCACCTGTGTGCAGGTGGATATATCCCAAATCAAGGTTGGGCCAAGGAACCCACCCTTTCACTCCCTTGGCCGGCTCCAGGGCCCTAACGTCCCTATCACTTTCATTTCTCTGGAGCCATTTTAACACTTTTTTTTTTTATTATTTTTGGTTGAATATTTACCTACTAATCTCCTGTAGTCTCATTTGCAGCCATTTCACCTTCTGTCTACGGGCACTCCAGCGATGGCTTAATGATATTTCCCAAAGCAGATTTTCCTATAATGACAGCAATAGACTATACCTGCTTATTGGAAAAAGATACTGAAGTAGATCATAAGCCTCCTGTCTAAGCGCTGTAGCATGAAATACATCAGGATATTTGGCTGCGCTAAGCGCTTTAAGTATCCTTTCCTTTTGAGCCATTGCAGTTGACAATGCTGTGAAATAAACCTGTATTTCTGCTTGGTCAGATTTAGAAAAGTATTCTCATGTTAAAGTATTTTTGTAAAAGGGCATCCAAATGGCAAATACAAGTTAAAAATCTTTCCTTTCTAAAAAATTGTTTCTACAAGAAAAATAAAGAAACACAAAAAGTTCTTAAGCACATAGTGGTATAGCTTGCAGATAAGACCTACCCAATGCATTGGGCCTGATGTATAAAAGCTCTCCAAAATTGGAGAACATAGGCTATCATGGGAGAACCTGGGTTGTCCAGCAAACCTGAAATGAATCTGGTTCAGGATTGAAAATATTTGCCAACTAATAGTGAATAAATTTAAAGAAACCTGTTCCAGATTTGCTGGATCACCCAGGTTCTCCCATGATAGTTTATTTTTTCCAGTCTTGGAAAGCTTTATTAAATCAAGCCCAATGACTCATCACTATGATGGGCTATCTCACTAGACAAAAAATAAAAGGCCAGGAGGAAAGATGATATCCCAAAGCTTGGCTTTCAATTCTGTCTGCAGGACTGCAAGAAAATGCCATGTACAGGTATGTGACTCAAAGCTTTTTGGCCAATAAGCAAAGTTTATTTTTTATCACACATTTCCTCTTTTAAAAATGTAGGTTCCTCTTTTTTATAGCATAGGTTTTGATTTACATTTTTGTTTCAATCCCTTTTAATTGAATATTATTACATAACAGAACAAGAACAGAAAATGACACAGATATAAACCCGGGGGCTTTCAGTCCTTACTTGCAAAAACACAGTATACAAAAAGTGACATTTTACATTGACATATCAGTACTTAAAATTAAACGTAATGGGGTCAACCAAGGAAAAAACACATAGGGGTTGGGGTGGAAAAGCAACCCAAGAAGAAAACACCCCAAATCAAACTTTTTCTTCATTTCCCTTCTCTAAAAACTGGTGCGTCTTATGGTCCAGTGCGTCTTATGGTCCAGTGCGTCTTATGGTCCGAAAAATACGGTAAATAATTTAGTCGGGTCTGCCGTTATAAAGACCCCCAGGTACTTGAGCTTCTCGGTACAGAGTCTAAACTTCGTATGATTCTTAAGGTAATGGACCTGGGGAGGCAAGAGTGAAATATTTAGTATTTCGGATTTGTCAAAATTCACTTTAAAGTTACTCAGCAACCCAAATTTCCCAAACTCTTCTAAAATCGCTGGTATAGAAGACTGAGGAGACGATATGTACATTAGGAGATTGTCAGCAAATAGGGACAGCTTGTAATGGTATTTCCCAAACTTTATCCCTTGTACTGACTCATTTGTCCTCAATGCCACCGCCAGATGTTCCATCACTATAGCATACAGTAGGGGGGATAGTGGGCAACCCTGTCTGGTGCCATTAACAATAGGAAATGGCGCCGACAGGCTCCCATTGACCCTCACCCGGGCTGAAGGAGCTGAATAGAGCGCGGCTATCCTGGCCACCATCAATGGAGCCAATCCTATCTGGCGCAAGGCCTGATACATAAATGTCCAGTTCACCCTGTCGAACGCCTTCTCCGCGTCAACCGAGCATAAAGGGGTCTTGGACATTTTGGTGGCATGGGTAATCAATAGTGTTTTAAGCGTATTATCCCTGGCCTCCCTTCCATTAATAAAACCCACCTGATCGGTGTGGATCAGGTCCGGTAAGTACCGGGATAATCGGTTGGCTATCAATTTAGAGAAGAATTTGGCGTCCACGTTAATTAAGGAAATCGGTCTATAGTTAGAGCACACAGAATGGTCCTTACCTGGCTTAGGGAGAACAGTAATATGCGCCTCTAGACTTTGAGCAGGGAAGGGGTTCTCACCCGATATAGAAGAAAATACCCTAGCCATGAAAGGGGCTAGGACCTCTACATGCATTTTATAGAATTTGGGTGTAAACCCATCTGGTCCTGGACTCTTTCCAGCTGGGGAATTTTTAATTACCGCAGACACCTCTGCCTCCGTGAAAGCAGATTCCAAACTGGCAGATATTGCCGGATCTAGTTCTGGCAACACAGTAGAGGCTATATAATCTTGAAGGGAAGGAGTAGAATGTGGTGAGGTTTGGATATTGTACAGATCAGCATAATATTGTTGGAAAACTGATAATATTTCCTGTGGGAAGGCAGTATTGTTACCTTTAGCATCCCGTATTTGTGGGATATATGTAGCCGCTGGTCTGGGGTGTAGCCCCCTCGCCAAAAGACTGCCACACTTCTCACCGTATTGATAGTAAGATTTGCGGAATTTATCTCTAAACTTTTGGTGAGCTAAATCGTAAAGTTCAAGTAAACGGCTCCTAGCGGAGGTTAGTTCAACAAACACATCTGAGGACATGTTACTTTTATGCAATCTTTCAGTGCCCTGCTGCCTTCCAGGAGAAGATAGGATAGAGGATGCTGGCCGGAGCCGGTCCGGACGATCAAGGGATCCAAGAGGTAGGGAAAGTGGTACACCTGGCCAATCCGGCAACTGCACATCAGGAAGCTGAAGGTTCCTCAAGAACTGTGGTAGATCCGCCGGACCTCTGAGGGAATAATTCTTACCCCCCGATCTAGCAATAAGATGAAATGGGTACCCCCATCGATAGGAGATATTCCGGTCACGGAGCACATCTAGTAAAGGTCTAACAGCCCTTCGTAGATCCAGTGTATGTTTGGATAAGTCCGGCATCAGTTGTATTTGGGCCCCAGCATATTCAATAACATTAGCAGCCCTGGCTTTTCTCATAATGTCCTCTTTGGTTCTGTAAAAATGAACCCGACATATCACATCTCTTGGTCGCTGCGGGTCCCTCCCACGAGGGCCCAGAGACCTATGTGCTCTATCGATTTCAATATCCACATCTGGAGGGATCGCCAATAAATTTGCGAAAATAGTATACGCAGCATTAAATAACTCAGAATTGGGTACTGATTCTGGTAAGCCACGAATACGGATGTTGTTGCGCCTATTGCGGTTCTCCGCGTCATCCTGCATAAGGTATAGCATATTAGTTTGCGCCGCCTGGCGCTCCAAAATAGCCGCATGGGAAGACATTTGAGAAGAAAGATCCGTATAAGCACTCTGGAGCTCTTTAGTAGTACTAGAAACCTGTTGCAAAGTCTGTTGAATATGGTGGAATTCCGCCTTACAACTTGCCTCCACACTTTCTATGAAGACACTTTTTATAGTTTACAATCACTACAAGAACTTAAAATATCTAGAACAAATTTTTCATTAATCAAGTTTTTAATGTTTAACCATCTGCATCATTTGGACCATCTAATACTCTACAACAACAGTATAAAGCATCTGTTGAAAGTAACAACGTCACTATGAAAATGTAACAACTTACTCAATTTACACACATTGCCCCTGATTCATCAATAAAATCCGCGCTCGCTGGAAGCGCGAAAGTACGCGCGGCCATCGATCGCAGATTACCGCGGTCCGGACTCGAGTGTGCGCGTACACTCGCCTCACTGCCAGCCGGATTCCAGACTTCACAATAGGGAGCGCATCTATTTAGAGATTTAGAAAAAATGAACATGCTCATCATTGAAAATCAGAACATCCAAGAAATGAATGAAACAGTATTCATCTGGATGCCCAATTTAAAAAACATTCATTTAATACAAACAACATTCCCCTGCAGTTGTAAGTTCAGTGGGTTATTGTTCTGGTTGGAATCTGGCACAAGGGTATCCATAAACTTTCTCAATCAGGAATGTCAGATTCACCAAAATCCTTAAAATCTGGTTTCCTTTATTCACAGTACCTGTCACACTGATGTGGGTGCGATCATGTTTGTGTTGACCTTTGTTTTCTCATTACGGTTCATGTGTACCTCCCTCATCTATGAAAGTATCTGGTGGTATATCCTCTACATGATCTTCATAGTAAAATGCTAGCTGAACTACAGGCAATGGGATGGAGATCAATATGAAAATGATGTTTATGTCTCTTACAATGTATACAATGAACTGTGTGTCACTGAGCAGCTTCTTCCCAGCCTGGAACAAACCGGTCCTCCTTTCTTCAGAATGTGTATCCATAACCGAGATTTTGAGATTGGCAGAGACATTGTGGAGAATATCATGGACAGTATCTATAACAGTAGAAGGACAGTCTGTGTTATCACCCACACCTACCTGCACAGTAACTTGGGATGAGGATGGCCACATACAGGCTAGCTGAGAGTAAGGACTCTCTCATCCTGGTGTTCCTTGATAGGATCTCTAGAGAAGAGCTGCAGCATTACCATAGACTGACCAAGCTGCTGGACAAGAAAACCTACATGGATTGGCCAGGCGATATAAGTGGACAGCAGCTGTTCTGGGGCAGACTACGTAAAATATTGCCAAATTTGGTAGACAACATCAATAAAGAAGATCCCAATTTAGTGCTACAGATTTACAGTGGGATCATTTATGAAAATATAAAACAAAACAAAGTGCACCTAAGCTGGAGCTGTTGCTCTATAGCCAACCTTTTCAGACCCATGGACCACTTGAATTACCGGCTATGGACTGCGCATCTGTGGGGAGCCAACTGTCACTCAAAGGGAAAGAAATTTCCCCCCATAGTGATGTCATGATGCCCGAACCTGCCCACTCTCCCATGGCAGGCTCATACCTGAGACATAATCCGCCCACTTCCCCGAGCTTGTGAGCCATACGGGGGACATGGGCCTCGGCTCTGCCTGGTGCACCCCCCAAGCGGGGTCCTTCTCTTGACCCCCCTCAGGGGCGCACGGACTAGAGTAGTGACCACAAAACTTTTCTAGCGGACCACCTGGTTATGCCATTTGGGTTATGCAATGCCCCAGCAGCCTTCCAGGACTTCATTAATGATGTGTTTCGGGACTTTCTTGAGAAATTTATAGTGGTTTATTTGGATGTCTTTTCACCTTTTCTGGCTCAGCATCATGTTCATGTTAGGGCGCTTCTCCAGAAACTTAGGGATCTAAGTTTCCCAAACAATGTATCCCAAACAATGTATTCACTGATAGAGGCGTGCAGTTTGTGTCCCAATTCAGGTGCTCGTTTTGTGCACGTTTGATCCCAATGATCCCAATGGTACAATGTAACGTTTCTTTCCTCTTTCTCCTAGATCTTTAGCTCTAGTTTTGACATTGCTCCTTTCAAATCTCTATCAATAGTAACTCTTCTTCTCCCACTCCTCTACCTGTTGATGTACCCAAAGGGTCAGTCCCTGGTCCTATTCCCTTCTCCCTTTACATCTCTTTACTTGTCAAACTCATATTCTTTGTAGCCTACAATACTATATGTATTTAAATGTCACACACATTTTCCTGTCAACCTCTGACCTGCATGCCTTTGTCCTGGATAAAATTTCAAGCACGGGCTTTAAATAGCTTTTTTATGGTTAAGGTGACAGTACACAAATAACATGCAAATACACAAAAAGGGGAAAAAACATACAAAAAAATTAAACTCTAAATAAATAAATTACATTATATTTTTTACTCAGTGTATCCTGTGAATCAACTAAAGGGTTGTCCAAGGGAACCTTTTTTTTCTTGGGTAAGGTTCTATAATTTATATACGTTTCCTGGTAGGGTCAGAGAGACATTTGAGCCTCTTGCATTCTTAATTTTGTCCAGCAGATGGCAGACATAACATTTCAGCAGAAGATCAATGTTTTCTGAAAAGAAAGCCCAGCTGATACAAGGGAGTCTGTGCTTTCTGATTGTAAGTACAGATATAGCTACTAAAAACATCTTAGAACAACTTGAGTGGAATTTACGTTGAAAGCATAATTATAAATTAGGTATATGTACATCCAAATGAAACAAGGTGTAATTTATAATTTAACTTTTCGCTTAAATACTGCTCAAGTAGTTCTTCATTCTTTTTACATATATAGAGATATTTTGGGGGACTGGGATCAGAAAGGATAACAAAATATCGGCAGCAAAACAAAGTCCCAACCTGGCAAAAGTCTTGATAACAGTGCCAGACTCAGGTTTTGTAGCCTACTGTGAACTTAATTATTATTATTAATAATAATAACAGAATTTATAGAGCGCCAACATGTGACGCAGCACTGTACATTAAATAGCATTAACTTAATTAACTTAATGATAAATTTCAACTAACAACTTAACACACAAATGAAACACATACAGTCATATAAGAAAAAGTTGACTTTTTCAAAGTTTGAACTGGCAAATAATTAATCTTCCTTTATACAGGACAAACAAAATAGGGGATATGCTTGAACAGGTGACAAAGTGACATTAAAGCGTTAAAATGTATATTTCACTGGGGTCAGCATTGTATCATCAAACAAACAAAATACAAAATACTTGTGGTACAGCTAGTACTGTTCAACAAATATCATGCTGACCATGAAACACCCCTCTGGGTTGACATTAAGGTGTCAGCATTACCGATCCTCCAATCAATATTCTCTGTCTTAACCCTAAAGACAGACAAGTCACCACCACCATTCCAATCTTATTCTCTGTGCCTTTGAGATAAAACCAAATTAAAAGCAAAGTCTTTTTCCCAGGACTTTTCTCTAAAGAGTCTTCTCTTTTTTTGGAGATCCCAAGAATGCACAAACTTGAGATCCTGACAGGCATAGAATATTTCCCTCACTTGTGTGATAAATGTCACGTGCCCTACCTTGAACTCTCCTGCTAATAATAAAATTAAAACTTTGTTCTCAGCTCACGTAAATCTACCCCCTCTGCCAATACCATGACTCAGTTTCAACCCATCTGCCATACCAACCCTCACCCTAGAAGCCCCATATACCTGCTTTACTCCCCCCTCTTGTCTACCACCACCTGTCTATCTCTCCTCCACATTCAGAAAAGGGAAACAGATCTGGCAACAGATATAGTTTCTTTCTTGGCACGGGGGCCCTAGGAACCAACTACAATCTGTTCACTTGATGGTATATGATGCCAACCTAATTGCAAGCATTGTGTATGGAAACCCCCAGAAATTTTGAGGTTGCCCACACCCTCATGAATACTTGGTGTGTGTAATTGCCTAATACTGCCCTTGCTCATAAATAAGCCTGATCTTCTTACCTCCAACCAATTCTGCCTCATGCATATCACTGCTGCCAAACAACACATAACCATATCTTGGAAATCTCCTACACTCTTTATTTCGGGAGGTGAAACAGCTTGTCTCCTGGAGTCTTGCATAAAAGAAAAACAGATGACTCAAAAAATGCTTTTGTTCTAGCTCACAATGTTTGACATTTGACTTCAATGTTGCCTGCAGACCCCATGAGGAAATTTTGGGGTACTGGGAGATGTCTTTGAGCGGTAAACAATCATTTATCTTCACCAACTAGTCCTAGATGAATTGGCAGCCATCTGAAACCTATGTCATTTGTAGATTATTTTCCTTACAAAGGAACGATTTCTAAACAATTTGACAACAATTTTTAAATGTCTGGCTGGACTCAAAGACATCCACAAACTTGATATGCTGACACCAAAGACGCTAGTAGCAAAGGGAAAACTATAACTATAACAAAGTTTACCAACTATATATTAACTATAATATACGATGTTAACTATAATATAATAATAGGTTCAAATAGGACAGGGTGAATCAGCTTACATCCTAAGGAGGTTCTTATAATTAACACCTAATCTGAAACTCCTGATTCTAATTTCCTAAGTGTGCTTACTTTTTCTATTTTACAAATCTGCATTTTTATCTATGTATAAGCTAATGAGTATAAATATACCATATCAGTTTCATGTGTCATTTGTTCATGTGTATTACACCATTGAGTAAAGAATGAGGATCCAATATATATATATATATACACACACACACACACATATATATATGGAGCATTCAGGTGTGTGTTAGCACAATGCCAAAAATAAAAAACTTAGACAAAGTCTTGGGCCAACCTTGAAACTTATTGAAACATTTTTTTCCTGCTAAAAAAAAGAATAGCAGGATAAATAATAAACAGTGTGCAAATATGAACTGATTATGTCCCTAAAAAGTTATTTAGGTAAGAAGGTCATTCCGTTATTTCTAACAAAACCAATACGTGCTTAATTTTTTTAATTTTGGTATTAGTTTTTAGGTAATAATGACATCTGCTGAGTAAAAAAATCTTGTATCCTACATAATATCTCAACGAGTGAAAAAGATTTCCATTGACTTCTTTCCTGGATAGAGCTATCAACACATTGGGCCTGATTTATTAAAACTCTTCAAGGCTGCAGAGGATTCATTTTCATCAGTGAGGCTGGGTGATCCAGCAAACCTGAAATGGATTTCTTAAAAGTAATTTGGTATTTGTTAGCAAATGTTTTCAATCCTGGACCAGATTTATTCCCGGTTTGCTGGATCACCCAGCTTCACTGATGAAATTGATTGTCTCTCTTATTTTTCTTATATCAATATATCATATATATTAAAGTTAAAATATTAGATTTTAACTTCAATAATATTAATAACTTGTATTTATATAGCTCCAACGTATTACGCACTGCTTTAACAAAGTCCATAGTCATGTGTCATTACCACAGTCTAAAGACAATTTCAAGGGGAAGCCAATTAACCTAACTTCATGTTTTTGGGATGTGGGAGGAAACCCACACAAGCATGGGGAGAACCTGCAAACTTCATTGTTTTACTTTAAATAAAGGAACTTGAATTTTATTTTCCTTATTATGTGTATTGTTGTCTATAAAAATCCCAGTGTGAGGTATACCCACAATTTATAGATTATGACATTTTTTCTGACTTCATATGTGGACTAACATTTGGTTTCCTTCCTTCGCATAAACTGTCACAATGATCTGGATCTGATCAAGTTTGTGTTGACCTTTGTGTTCACATTACTGTTCATGTGTACGTCTCTTTTCTATGAAAGTATCTGGTGGTATATCCTCTACCTGATCTACACAATAAAATGTTGGCTGAACCATAGACAGTTGGATAGAAATTAATATGAATATGAAGTTTTTGTCTCTTACAATGTATACAATGAACTGTGTGTCACTGAGCAACTTCTACCGAACCTGGAGCAAACCGGTCCTCCTTTCTTCCGAATGTGTATCCATAACCCAGATTTTGAGGTTGGCAGAGACATTGTGCAGAATATCATGGACAGTTTCTAAACCAGCAGATGGACAGTCTGTGTTATCGCCCACACCTACCTGCACAGTAACTTGGGTTGAGGATGGCCACATACAGGCTTCTGGCTGAGAGTAAGGATTCCCTCATCCTGGTTCCTTGATAGGATCTCTAGAGCTGCAGCATTACCATAGACTGACCAAGCTGCTGGACACAAAGACCTACCTGGACTGGCCGGATGACGAGAAAACACAGCAACTCTTCTGGGCCAGACTACGGAAGTCCTTGCTAAGTGTGGCAGAAAGCCTTCAGTGAGGAAGAACTGAGATGAGAATTATAGAAATACAGCAAGCCTGAAATCTTAAAATTTAGAGCAAAGTAGACTGCAGTAAAAGTGTAGCTGTGCCAATAGTCTCAGAAAACAACCCTAGCGGCAGCTATAGGTCCACTTCACTCCACATATAAAAATTATTTTTAGTGACAGATTATAGAGAAATATTCTTGTTCTATTAAACATTGTTAAACATAATACTTCATTGGGGAAAATCAACCTTTATCATTTCAGTACAGCACCATGCAATTCAGATCCCTATAGATGTCAATGCAGCACAAAGAACAATAATGACTTGTAAAATAGCCCATAGCAACCACACTGAAGGTATCACTGATTTTCCTATCAACTTCAACTATTAACTTCCAACTTCTAAACCTTATTCCTTTAAGTATTGCTAATACATGACATAGCGCCTACCTAAATATGACCATAAAGTCTTATAGGCACTAGAGTTAAATCCAGTGCAATCAGTAATCAGGGCTCAGTAACAGACCAAGTCAGACCCCCTCTCTTAATTTCACTGTAAAATAAGTCAATGTTCTGAGGAGTATGATTATTATTTTGCTTTTCTTTCAGAAAAAAAGTATTTCTAGCTTTAGAACTCATGTTGGATTTCACTGCTATCCTTCGTTACTGATTGAAGTTGAAGATATCCTCTCATTCCTCCTCTGGTTGTTAGCTGGACAGGAAATGAGAGGAAATCTCTCTAAGACTAGGTTCACACTTGTGGTGAGGCTACGGTACTTAGATATTGCACAATTACTTTAGTTCATTTTCTTCCAGAAACGGCTGATTATCAGAATGTTTGTGTAATTTTTTTTTAAAGCATTTTTATCTGAAGCTGCTGTTATGTCATATTATAACTGTTATGTTATATTATGCGTTTATATACATTTGTAGGACTGCTAAAACAGTGATGGGTGATGTCCTCTTTGATCATGAACTCCTTGAATGGATTCATATTTCCATTTCTGGTCCTAGGGTACAATCGCTACAAGAAAATGGGGGGAAATCTTGATCACAATCTATTGCCTGCAAAAAAAAATGATATACACACATACATATATCATGTACAATGCAGGACCAGAGGGAAAAGCAGTAAAAGGAGCAGGTACATTTGCTGCAGTGCTAATGTGCTAAGAAAGGGCATACTGATAGGTAGAGGAGAGTAGACCTGTCCAAGTGCAACTGAAATGCACCATTATAAAAACATATTTTATGTCCTGCCAGGCAGGGATGTGCTGCATATTAAAGCTGTGTAAATCTCACAACTGAACAGACTTCCAGAACTGAATGGTATGTATATTTCCATGTATTTAGCTGTTTTCTCAAATTTCTGCAGTTGTATGCTCCAATGAAGTGTCTGGCAGAAAAAAATAAAACTAATACATTGAAAAGTTTTGTTTTTATGCAAAAAAAAAGTTCCACATCCGCTAGTTTTTGCAATGCAGTCCAGAATTATTAGTTTTAAAAAAATATATTGGGGTTATTTGCTAAAGAATCTGGTAATACACAGTGACACTGATGATACTGCAAAGCAGAGAAGCATACTATGCCTACAGGGTGCTTTATTTAGGCACCATACCTAGTGGGGTGAATATTATTATGAGAAAAGGTGACTGTAAAATAACAATAAAAATATACAATTAGCTGGGTATCAGTGTGCGTGGCATACATGCATGCTATGGACAAAGCAAGTGAACATTTACAGTTTCATAGACTGCTGCCTGTTAACATTTTTATGATGTTTTATACTTGTGTCTACGATACACATTCTTGCCAGTTGGATGGCTCTAGTTCTGATTCAGCAGGGGCATGCCAAATCTCTTTGGATGGACCAAACAATCAGCATAGTTCCCAGCAGGGGGTATATAAGGATCTTTGATATAAATGCTTGTCAGAGATTGCTATTACTGTAAAGTTACTGCAGACCCAAATGGGTTATTGGGTATTTTTCTGGCCAATTCAGTGGATGCAAGAAGCCCAACCTACACTTGAAGATTTTACAAAGGAGTCTGTGATGAGCCACTCACACTGAGCGGTATATATATGTTGGTAGTTTCATTTATTATCAATATTATCTCACCAACACTATTATACATATATGACTTATTACATACATACATCCTTCATGAAGTCATTTTAGAGGAATGCATCTCATCCTTTATCTGGCATCCCACTAATATATGAAGCTGGTTAAGGAGGATCATTGGTCAGTATTGATCAAGGACTGGCCATGGGAATTTAAAACACAACTCCACACATAACCTGGAGTCTCAGAACTTGTTGTATGTAATGTGTCTGTAATCATCTGTGTTATCTCTGCAGCCTGTGGGTTACTATTACCTACAGACTGCAACATAAAGGAAATAGCATTTTACATTTTTACCCAGAGTTCTGCTTTTTAAAGATTTTTAAACATATGCCTTTCAACCTTTTTATATTGCAGAAACCCAATAAAAAACACTTTGATAAATGTCTATAGGACTTTTCAAAGTTTCTCACGACTTTCTAATTAGAGATTTCTAGAGATTGAATGAATAATTTTGATTCCAAGGTCCCTATACTGAACTACATTAATGTCTTGTTATTGAATCACATGCAAATTATTGTGTAGTACAATAAGTGAAAGGAACATTTTTTCTTCAAGGCCAAGTTTTAAGTACATTTATTTTTACAAGGATTGTTTCCTTCTAACTGTGAACACATTAGAACATTAATATGACTGGCATCTGAATCAAGTGCTATTAATATTTCATTTTTACATTCAGGGACATCAAACTAACTCAAACCTCTATAGCTGCAGATGGATGGTTCACATTACCACCCGCACTTACCTGCACAGTAAATGGTGCTTCCTGGAGATGAGGATGGCCACATGCAGGCTTCTTGCCATACAGAAAGGACTCCGTCAGCTTGGACTTCCTTGACAAGATATCTAGTGAATTTCAGCATTACTATAGACCGAGTGCACTGCTGGACAAAACTTACCTGGACTGTCCACATGAAGAGAACAGAAGCTCTGCTGGGACAAATGATGGAAGGTCATTGCCCAGCCTATTAAAAAGACCCAACATGGAGCTTTGAACAAAAGATTATGGACTAGTGGGGGATATTTTTTAAAATGTGCAGCAAAGCTATACTGCAATGAAAGTGTAATTGTTGTCTATATTATAATTAGCTTTCTGACTGGCACTATAGGTAGGTGCTCCACTCCAGATTTCATCAATACGCCTGGTCTGATAAGAATACTGCAGTCTAATCACTACCAATCAGGGGTTATGGGTAATCTTTTATAGCACCTGTCCATCACCACCCTAAAGGTTTTCTTTTAATTTAAATAGAGTGGAGATTGATTAGGGCTTCTCTAAATGCTGTGTTCCTATAGATAGGATGTGTCTTCCTGTTCCTCATCCATCATCTGAAAAAGAAGCAAAGGGAAATCTTTGGCACAGTAACACAGGCAGCAACCTTCCCACTGCTACTAGAGAATTTATTTATGTCAATGTGTCACTATAAGGTGGAAATTTCCCCATACTTCCTGTTCTGTTCTTTACCATGCAAATAGACAGGGAGCAGTGCTCCTTCACTTCCTATTCGGTCTGAATGACAGTATGAGGACACATACCATAATAAAAAGGTTGGAGCACTTTCCCACTCACAAATGTTTTTGGTTGGGCAAAATAAGAAAACAAAAAAATATATATATTTTGAAACGGGATATCTTTTAGGTGGGGGAACTTATTTACTAAAGCACTGCAAAAAGCAATGACGATGGGGCAATGCCATAGCCCAAAACAGCCAATTAGAAACAAGACTGACATAATTACTGTAAAGTGAAATTTGAGTGGATGCTATAGGTGCCTGCAAATTTACATAATTGATGTTTAGTGAATAAGCTGGGTAAGAATGTAATCATTCATACATTTTGGTTTAATAAAACCAGATATTCTAGAAGTGTACAAAATGTGTTCCCAAGTGTATCATTACAGATTATCCCTGACTCCAAATAGGCACAGATATAGGAGACAGGACACACATAATTATTTCACAATTTTATTGCACAACTGAAAATAAACAAATTTCCTTTAACTTATACACAACCCTTAGAAACCCATAAAACACGCGGTGTCCTTCTTCTCATCCATGCAGCTTTACAGAATATTGAATGTGGGTATCTGGTCCCCAAAAATGGGTGAAGATTTACCTATTTAGATGCAGGTGTGTTCCAGTTTACAATTGACTAACTGCAAATAAAGTACAAACTTTCCCCGAATTGTGCTCCTGCATTGTCATGGTCACATCTGCACCAAGTGAAGACAACATGTGGCTGTGCCAACATACATGACACAGGTATGGTCCACTGTTGTCACTATCAGAAGGCCACTCCAGTGCCATTGCTTTAGTGCAGATGTAGCCAGGAGATGACAAAATGAGATTGCAGGAGATCAGCATAACTGACGGGGAAAAATAACATTGATGGACAGCAGATATTGTAAGGAATTCAGCTCAGTGAATGTATGCTTCTGTTTTTAAGTTAGTGCAATTATCATTTAGCAATGTAATGTTTTTATTTTTGGGAGACAAAAAGGGATGTGGTCAGTGCAGAGCTTGTGTTTAGTTAGATTACAGTTTAGATGATTCTAGTCATTGGCACTTTTTTAAAACAAAAAAAAAAAAATGGAACACAGAGCATTGCATTTCACAAATCAGAAATATATACTTTATATAATATCCTATTATGTACCAATTGCAAATGTTTTCGTAATTTTATTGGAGCTTACAGAACAAACTCATATTGACAAAATAACTTTTGACTGCTTCAAGAAAAATTCTCACCATGAAAAACAGATTCAATGAGAAATTTTCACATTGAATGAGTGAGAATGCCATCTGCGGTGAAATGTAAAGTTCACTGACAAATGCCAACTGATTCTTCTCAATATTTCCAGACAGCTGCCAGATTTGCCCCAGGGAATGCCTAGACAAAAGGATTTAATTGTAAAAGAAAACTTTGAGAGCGCTGAATACCTGTCATAGAAGTTTCTGACAAACTCCTGGGCTGAGGCAACAAACCAGTTCAGGACTCTGTGAAGGAAGGCACTGCCCTGGAGGTGGCATTCAGTCATAGAGCAAGAGAAGAACTGCTTCTATCAAAGGCTCGTGGTTTACAGGTTAAACTAAACCAGTGAAAATTGGATGCATGCAGAAAAAATAATATTTTGTTTTAAATTAATAAACCCGACTCCTTAAGGATTTATGTTTGTCTTTTGTTTGTATAGATAATGGCCCTTGTGTAACTGCTGCTGCACTCTGGGCTCTGACTCACACCGCCAAGGACTGGTAACTGTCTGACCCAATGATACTGACACAGGAAGTCTCCGGCTTCTGTGTTTGGATAGGGCCAAGGGCTGTCCTGATATCTGCTTAGGATTATGATGGTATCACAAGATGCCTGCAAGCATCTAACCTGGATAACATAATCAAATAAGACCTGCAGCTAGGGAGAAAGCCCATGCCTGACTTCTACAATTACCCAGAGATGGTATTTATCAAAATGTGTGGTCCAGGTGCATTCCCATACCATTCAATCTGACCTCTCCTTTATTCATGGGTACTATACCTGAAGAATGAAAGAATGGATCAGTTTTCTAAGGAGAGCTTAGTGTTTTCTCCAGACATTAATTACGAAGGACCTAGGGAGTTATTTTGCTAAAGAATATAGAAAATGGGCCATAATACTGATACAGATCAAAGTCTCAATTGGTTTCTCTAATTGAAAAGTTTTGGCAAACTTTATTTTCCAATTTGTACTATTCACCGTGCTTAAGAAATGCTTGCCTCACCTTATAGGTACTTGAGCACTCATACAAAATCATACAAAAGCTGTACCTGCATCCCTTTAGACATGGATGACTCCTAAATATGAAACTCCTATTAAATGCCAGACTTTTAGGAACACAAATTCCTCTCGCAATTAAACAATATTTGTTTGGCCCAAAGTTCAGCTATAGGGGAATGTAAACTGATTTCAGTTTATTTTCCTGTGTAAATTTGTAACTATGTATGCATATATGGGCAGTAAAACATGATGCTCCCTATTATGAAAGTTTATGTGGCTGATATCTCAACGACTGTCAAGAAGGGAGGGAGAGCAACTCCAAAGTGAGTGTTTGCTCCCTCTAGTGGTTTATTTACAAATCTCTATGTTCATTGTAATAAAGCATAGAAAAAATGTAAAAGTCCAATTAAAAAAACAAAATAAATTGTTTTCACAAAAATCTTTAAACTTTTTTAGTAATTAGAAATAATATATTTAATTCAAGAATGTCTTTGCAATTATTGTCGTCTCCAGTTCAACTTATAAAAAACAATATGTACTTTTCTTTAATCCATAGCCACAGTACTGTCTGAGTACATAAGTGATATAATAATAGGAGATATATTCATACTACAGCATTTTCTATTACAGTATTGGGATTATTTGTGACAATAAAGCAAACTCAGACCCTCCTACTTAGCAGTAAAATTAAGAAGATGCACAGTCAAGCCTTTTTCAAACTCTGCAGGACAGCAGCAGTTAAAGATCTGCAGGTGTTCCAAATTATTAAAAATGTTTTAAAGTTAAATTTTAAAATATTTTTAAGCTTACCTGAATGTTTGGTAAAAAATAAAATAAACATAGCATGTAGGGGTGTCCATTGTGATCACCTTGCATTGGTGTCTACCGCCTTACTGTCTAAGTGTGATCAAATTCAGAATGTATTACATTACAAATGATAATAAAAAAGAGTAACTTTCAAACAAAATTTTACTTTTAAGAATCACCTTGATATTCACTAAAAATGATATTCACCTACAGGTAGAGCTGCTGCATTGATTCTTTTATCACTTATATACTCCAACAGTGAAATCTCCCTGCCAGAATTCCCAACTCAGCGTCTGCCTAACCTGAAAGTTTGGGTGCTCCTGTCTTCCTGTTAAATTTTCTATAATATAAAATAAATACAAAATCCAGCAGGAATGACAGGGACCACAAATAATGGGCACAGCAGGTTTGCAGATCTAAAACCTCAGCGCAGAGATCTCACAGAGTTCCTAAGAGAATAAACTGTCCATGTATCCTCTGCAGCATATATGAAATATTAGTTTTGCATGAACCGACCCTTTAAATATTATACTTTTAAAATTAGAAAGTTGAGTTTTCAAAAACCATTCTGTTTACTCATTTCTCTTTGAACCTCACTACTTTGATCTAATGAGAACACCACCAAATCAAATAACATTACAGGTAATTAGGAAACTAAACAGAATGAAAAGGAATATTTAGAATGTGTATTTGTTGCTGCAAATGGGTGAGAAGAGGACATGGTGTGTTTTGTGCCTCCTTCTGCAAGAAGCCTGGTGGCATGACTAGTGCATTGGACTTAACGTTCCCTTTGTAAACATGACAGATAATACTGAATGGTATAAAAAAACAGTGGTAAAGTCCTTTGAGGTTAGGCCTCCCAACTTCATAAATGAAAAGGAGATCAATCATCTTCTGGGCATAACCTCTAGTAGTCATAACAGCAGTCAACATTTTGTTTGCGCTTTGCTTTATTTTGGGGGCTTCATAGATACCCGTTCTGTATGTCAATCTTTCCATTCTTTACTATCGAACTCAGACAGAACTGGCAAGAACTGACCCTAACAGACCTTGTTTTTCCAGGAAAACATTGCATAGTAATGTTACTCTGGGCTTTCTGGACAACAAGGGGTTATAATTTCACAAACAGAAAGTGAACATGTTGCAGTAAAGATGGCGTCTTCGCATGTCCAGCCTCATCACTGTTTCGTAACTGCCGGCCTGCTCACAGTCCCATCTCTAATTACAAAAAAGCATAGACCTTTTGGCAGGACAAGGAACAACCAGCTTTTCACACTGCAAAGGAAACATTTTTTTATCCTGAGGGTGAAACTAGCACTCTGTTACTTCCAAAGACGAAGATGGAAGCTTTCAACGACATAGAGAATTCTGCAATCACTGCACTATGGTCACTTTCAGAAGCAGTCCACAGGCTGCCAACATCCGAGAGTTGGGCTACTATGGTCATACGTCAGCTCCTAACTTCAACAGTAAGTTTGTTGAACAGCAAGTGTATAGATAACATGGCATGTCTTTTGAATTCTTGGGAGGGGGGGATAAAATACAAAAATAGAAAGAAATGCCCTTTGGATTTTTACAAGGTGAACACTGCTATTATGTATATGTTTATTTGTCTTTTGCGTGAAGCATAAGAAACACAAGTAGTCCTTCAGTTTTGCCACCTGCAGGTCAGCAGTGGGAGAACATTTACTGCCTGAGCTTCAGCGTTGTATTGTTCTCCAACACAGTCTGCTTTGGCTCTGCACAAAAAGGAAAATAATTCATTTTCTCCCTGTAATCATTTGCTGTTATGGCAATTTGATGGAAACAAAGAGCTTGGCCAAATTTTTAAAGGACAGGGCAGCACTGGCACAAGCTGCCCAGCAATTCTAGGGCCAAATCTGTCAATTGTCCCTTCTGCATTTGTTGCAAGTCTTCCAGAGCCAAGTCCCAGAATGTGGTTCTAATCCTCACCGCACGTGATGCCTCTGAAGTTAAATGGAAGGTTAGGTTGGCTGCCCTGTAAGTAACTCTCAAGATAGGACAGATGAGACTAGGTCTCTTCTTAGAAGACCAATAAAACATAAGCCTCAGTCTTTAGATCCAGTGCAAATCCAAATGTTGTATGCTCCAGATTGTCGCTTTACTACATTCTGCAGCTGCCTAAGTTCCATTTCAATGATCTCACCTGGGAGAGAAGGGACAGAACATAAAGTTTCTTGAAACCCTAAATTAACAATCCAGGGTCTCAAATAAAAATGGCAACCTCCAGCCAACATGGCCGACGTAATGCCCTCCAGTTCCTTATCATTGCAGACATCAGGCACAGATAATCCCTCTTCCCCAGTCTCATTAGCTGTTGTTTTCAGCAGTGAGGTATTTGAGTGCTGTGAAGCCGTAACGACGGGACATGTCCTGCTGAAACTCTTCTTTCAGTGTTTTCAAACAAATTCTATATTGCTTGTTGGAACGGAACTTGGTGATGTCGAAGCTTGGAGCGTGTGGCATATGGATCATGTAAGCATTGGGCAGCACTGTAAATTCAAATTCCTATAGAAGGAAAAAATTAGTGTAGAGCATGTAATCATTGTGAGGGTTAATATTTTAATCAGAGATTAATATTCTGCATAATTAATTAAAGCTAAACTCCAAACATAGAAGAGAAAAAAACAGTTGAGGACTTGTGTCAAAAGGCTTTGGGCTTTTGTTGATAGCATCAGTTTTACACTAGCTTAAAATGTTTCCGAGATCATTCCGAAAGTACTGAATAATGCACTGACCTGCCCTGCATTTGACTTGCTTCAAATAGGTTTTGCATTTCTAGGCTTGTATGGGAACCAGGTGTTTGGGCTAACAGAGTACATTTTTAGCAGGGAAGAGCAAAGTGACCAAAAGCTGGGCTCAATTCTGCACTGCTGCTGCGCCTTTACTTTCCAGTCACAAGCTATAAGTGGGGATGGGACAAGGCTGTACTTAAAAATCAAATAAAGAAAACTCAGGTCATCAGCATGTATGGTTGGGCTGTTTATACCTCAAGACTGGATGGACAGAAATACAAATTGTTTTGCTGGTAATACAGCTTCTGTATATGTATTTTTTAACGTTAGTTTTAATGGTTGGCATGAAGTTCCCCTGGCAAACTTAACAACCAAAAGATAATTAATAAGTAGTTGTACATCTAGCAATTATGACTTCTTTTTGAAAAGATGAGTTAAAGTAACTAGGGTCAAAAATGTGAAAAAGCAGGACCTGAAAAAGAAGAGGGTTTGTACTCATGTTTTTGTGTGTTCCTGCTTTAGTATGCCTGTCTGCATGTAGTAGGCATGGAGGGGGCAGATTTATTGCTCTGGTGTCAATATCAACTGACTAAACATATATATATTTTTTTCAAAATCATTACACTGTCTCTTCAAGTGATACAAATCAAACCCAGAAACTAGAAAAAGATGTTTGGAGTTACCTGTGCATCCAATTCCATAATATGGGCCACTTTGTTCCACCCAAACCCAACAAATCTTCGGTCATACTCTGGGCAGTTCCGCCTGACGACAACATAGGGTTCAAAATCAGCTTCCCATTCTACACGATAGGGGGTCGTTGCAGTACGCCACTTGGCAAAGTTGGTGGGAGCATGGCCTTTTGTCCAGACATGGTACCTATAGCAGAAAGTCCATACAGTATTTTGTCATTTTTAATGCAAAAAGCCTAAGCTGTTAATTTTACCTATACAATGAGGTCCACCTGGCACCTAGACAAAGCCATTGGGGTGATGTGGCAGTGTCAGACAGCTGGAATATATTACACATTGCTATTGTTGTTCTCTGCATCTATATGAGCTCATAAACCATAAAATAGACTTAGCACTCATGGCACGTCATGGCTGTAGCAGCATCAACTCTTCTGAGATTGTGCCCATTCACCCAAAAGTGCATTTGTGAAGTCAGGTACAAATATAAAACAAGAAGACCTGGCAAAAAAATGGCTTTCTAGTTCATACTAAAAGGGGATTGGGGTCAGAGCTCAGTGAAGGGTCCTCAAGTCCCTTAACCAGATTTTTCAATTCATGTCTTTATGGAGCTGGTTTTGTGCATAGGGGCACACTCATGCTAGAACTGAAGCAGGTCTTCTACATTGCAATGCCACAAGGTTAGAAACAGTCAACTATCTAAAATGTCTTTGTATGCCTTGGTACTTATAGTACCTCAACACAAAAATTTGCAAAATTAATACAAAAATAAGTGACCACTAACTTACCCATGGCCCATACCCAATTAACTAAACATGTGTACATCCACTAAATAGTGATATTATGATTTTGAAAATACTTTTTGCTTTAAAAGAATTTAGACAATTTCTGGTGTGAAAAAAAAATCCCTCTGATTTTTTCCCTGTAATATACTTTAAGGCGATTGCCAGATGTTGGAAGGAAGCAGCTAAGCTTTAATTTGTATCAGAATTTGACAGCAGCATCTTGCTGAGCTGCGCTAGGATCCTGGCTGTACATCAAGGTCTGGGGAGGTAAATTGTAACTCTGTCACCTCTTCCCGCTGTGGCCTGTACAGACCTCTGCTAATTACACCCAGTGCCAGGCTCGCCAGCTGTAGCCCATGCTATGGAGGCATTCACTGGACACGCTTTCGCCCGATAACATCAGGAGGGTTGGGGATCTGTGGCATACAACATGCCTTCTGGGCTGTAGCCTAAGATAGGGAAGATGTTTTGAAAGCCTGAAGCCCGAGAAACATTTATTTGGAGCCAGGAATAAATGACAGCATCTGCTGCAAATATGTAAAATCCCAGATATTTTCCTAGGGCGAACATATTTCAGTGCCGTCATTCAAAGATGCAGCTGAAGTCTTTGTAATCTGTGAAAGTTTCCTAATCAGTGTGACAGCGCAGCTTGGTTTTTTGGCATCACTTTGCTTTGTGCCCTTTTGTATATAGAAAAGAACACAGGATTAAAGGACATCCCTATCAGGAATGTATTATTTAGTTTTAATTGTTAACTCTGGGTTCGGTCCTGTTGTTTATTATTATCACCTAATAGCTTCAGAGGTAATACTTCACTGCAACAGTTTGTATCCCCCTTACTCTCCAGGGGGGAGGGTGTTCAACTCTCCAGCTTCTACCACACACTAAAATATATACACTAATAATATATAGTGGGAATGACTCTCAAAATGCATGAAAAGGAATGTGGATAACCCTTATTATTAAGTTCAGGTGCACAAAGCCTGGACCAAAAAGATACCATGTTTAGTTTGGTGCAGAAAAAGTAGTTTGCACACAGCCCTGTCTCTAACCTATATATTGCTAATTGAAAACCATGTCTTCTCATCCAGCATCAGTACCTGTGACCTTCCAAATGTTTGTTTTTGGCTGCATTGGAAACATTTCCCACAAGCAGACTTCTAAATCATGTGTTAATTCTTCTCAGAATAAAGGAAGCTGTTATATCCATGAGGTCTCAACTCCATATTAACTCCCATGGTTTTGACATGGAATACCCACTACAAACTTTTACCCATATATTATACCACCTGCAAATTTCACAGTGGAGTTCAACAGGCACATTATAAATTTTTTTTTAACCATGTGGGAGAGACATAGATAATATTTACCGCTAGTACATTGGGCACTTGATACCCTTAAGAAACAAAAAAAAAGAAAAATACAGCAGGCACCTAATTAGCAATTCGATTTTTTTTCCTTAAACCTTTCTAGTCTAACCCAAAACATTCTGTCCTTGGAATACTGACTTCAGACAACAGTTCAGACATAACCTGGCCTTGAGGTATCCGTTATAGAACTAAAAGCTGTAAATCACCAAACATTCTTTCATTAGTACTAAGTGAAATGTAAGTATGTCAATTTTTTGGAGGAACTATTTAGAGCCATATACTAACCTGAAGGTGAATAGAGTCCCCATATCCAGCATGGACAACAGTTCTGCTTTAGACTTTGGGAACGAGAGTCGGTAGCGAAGAGTCTCAAATGCTGGAATGATCAATGCTTTCTTAGTGTTCGCCATATCTAGCTGCACAATAGATTTCCTGTGATGAAATTTGAAGAGAGGGATGAATAATATGAACAAACTGCTTTAACACATTATGCAACCCAAACTTGTCAAAAAAAAAGATAGCTCATTGCTTTTAAGATACGGGGGGATCAGATTCCTCTCCCATATCATAGAGCTCTTTTTGGTTCTATGTTCCTTAATGATGGACCCTGCTACCAATCAACCGCAAAGAATAAACACCCAGGCTACTGGGCATCTTAGATATGGACATTTTCTTTGGCCTAGGATTAGGTTTATATTTCTAATTGCTCCTCAAAACTTACCTGTGATCTGGTCATAATGCCCCTTGGATAAGCTAAATGCAATGCTTAACCAGCAAAAGACTTAGGATATACTAGAGATGTACATATAAATAACTTCAGTACACAGGATGCATGTAGTACCTCTGCACTGGTGCGGATTTCCTTCAGACTGCCTGACACCATGTTTAGCAGTAAAGTAACAACAGTTTTTGAATGCAAAGGAAAGCCATAGTGCATAACTTTGTGTTGCACCTTCTGCTACATCAAAAAGGTGGGCAATACAGACGGTGCAGGTATGCTATAATTTTGTCATAGGCAGGAGCCACTGTACAGTCCACAAGCAATCTGCATGTCAAAGAATGACAATGCTGCTCTTAAAAGTGCACCTTATTGGTGGGATGCACTATTAAAAAAAGCAAATCCCTTAATAGCGTCAATGGAAGTTAGTACAAGAACCCTTTTTTTTAGTACATCCCCCTCCCCACACACATGATCACACACAATGATCACACAAACACTCCACATATTCTGACTAAATTTTAGATCACAATATTGAATTACATGCAAATTCAGTCACTCTAAGCTGAAAGTGTGCAATCATTGTTACTGTATGTACTGTGCAGAACTAATACTTAAAATAAATTGGAGACTGGCAGTTCAGGTCTATGCCACAAGTGGGCACTCTGGGTTAACAGAATAAATAATATAAACATACAATTTACTTGTGCCAGACATAGTTATATAATTGTATTTTCCCAAAGGGCTGAAGATCAAAGACAAAATGTGCAGAAAAGCCTGGGACTGGCCTGAGACAATATTCTGAAAATGTGTTTTGTCTGTTCTAACTCTGATTTCAATATGTGTTTACAGACAAATTACTGCTAGTGGAAAACATCAATTTCCAGAGTAATCCTTCACTAATAGATAATTACATAAATGTTTTTGTGTCTACAAAGTCTCAAACCATTTGCTGGTAATGTTACATCTCCTTTACGCTCCTTCTTTACCTTTATAATGCTAGAAGTAAATATTTTTTCAGCTGTAAAGAGTAAAGTAAGCTCTAAGAAGGGCTGAATGGAGTAAATACATACATACCTGCAACCAGGGCATAGGGCTGTATGAGGTTCATACCCAAAATTTCAGCCTGGGATAAAAGCTGTATCAGTTTCATATCCAAAACAGCAATATGGGTAAAGGGCCTTTATAGGGAAAGTACCCAGAACAACACCCAGGGCACATGACTATACGAGGTTCACATCTAAAACTGCAATCAATGAAGAGGAATGTATGAGGTCCATCCTGAAAGCTGAAACCACACATCTGTACAAGGGCCATATAAAGAGCAGCCAACTAGAACATTAATCATGGTAGAGGGCTGTATTCGTTCCAGATCTAGAGCTGCAATCCAGAAGGATGGTTGTAAAACTAAAAGTGCAACTTGGGCAACTAAAACTACCTTTATAATGCTAGAAGTAAATATTTTTTCAGCTGTAAAGAGTAAAGTAAGCTCTAAGAAGGGCTGAATGGAGTAAATACATACATACCTGCAACCAGGGCAAAGGACTGCATGAGGTCCATTCCCAAAACTTCAACTGAGCAGAGGACTGGTTGAGATCTAAACTCAGAAATGCAATCTGGGCAGAGAGCTGTATCAAGTCAACATTTGAGAATGCAACCCGGGCAGAGGGCTACAAATTCAGCAGACTAGTTGAGGTCCATACCTAAAAATGAAGCCTCCGCAGATAGCTGTGGAAGTTTGCAACTAAAATGAGCAGAGATTGGAATAAGGTTTTTTTTACAGACTAAAGGGCAAGGAGCAGGTGACAGATTTTGTAAATCTACAGGAAGAAGGTTGTTCACAGTCTTTTATGGTAATATTTAGACATTGATCTGGTTTAAAGATGCAGAAGTTGGAGAGCTGAGGGCTGTCCTACACAGGGAATGTATACAGAATACCAAAGGTTAAGGAGTGTTTGAATATACAAATACCCTGGTGGCTATTAAGTGCTAATTTGCTGGACATTTCAGCACTTAGTCTGCATTACCTGAGGCTCTCATAGAGTCCATACATTGGTAGAAAGTCTATGTCCGACAGGAACATGTACGGAGTGCTGACATGTTTCATGGCTACATTCCGAAGCAGGTTGACCGGATAGAACTGTCCCTCTTTGTATACAATATGGTAGCCCACATTGCGACGGTTAAGGAGCACCTCAGAACCTTGTGCGTAGCGGAGGAATTGCTGGGCCTCTGCGTCTGAGAGGTACAGAGCCAAGCTGATAGGGCCTTCCCAGTGTTTGCAGATAGCTTCCAACATCTGAAGTCTGCAAGGATAGATGAGAGAATGAGACAAAGCATTAAAGTACATGTACATTACAAAAATGTAATATATTGCAGCTAACTAGGCCTCCTTATGTGTGCTGTTTGCATTAGTTGTTTTTGGTCTTTTCTTTTTTTATTTTCACTTGGTGTTTCTGTCATTTCCTGTCCTAGGGTGACAAAGTTTACTCCCTGTACTGTGTCTTTGAAGGTGCAGTACTGTAGTGTTAGTACAAAATAGTAGTAAAAAATTCTGACTCTTTTGATCTGTTGACAACTTTCAATGGTATATTTAAAACACCCAAAGGTAGCACATAAGTGAATTTTATTGTTAGGATATACATCCACTTTAAAGCAGATATATAGGTTATAAAAAGTGTGATGCAGTTTAAAAAACAAAAAAAAAAACAATATAAGCATTAAATGTATACAAAGTATACACTCGCTTTCTCTTTTGGGAAGTCCAGGAACTGGTTTTTGTATGTCCACTTATTCAAGAATTGTGGTGACGGACAGCACAATTTACAAGTATAGCAGAGTAAAAATGTATCATAAAAGAAAGTTTAGTGATAATAGGAGAAGTAGGCATATATTGGTCTTAAAGGAAAATTGTCTTTACATTTAAATATAGATTTTCTTTTATCTCTTTCAGTCAGCTTTACCTCTTTAAATGTATTTACCTAACTTTTGTTTGAATATGCCTTAAAATATGTGAGAATGCTGCCTTTTCTCTTCCCAACCCCCCCTCGCTCCAGGAGTGCTCTGTGTTTGCAAAGGTGAATACCAGTCATATCTCTCAGTAAAAGTTTCCTCATGTAGACTTGTCTGACCTATCTGATATATCTGACCAGATGCTGATTACAGAATGCACTGGTCTAACTTGGGGTCCGAATCTCAATGGAAAAACACTCAGCTGACTGTAAGTTTCTATGCATTGCAGTAAAACACACAACAAAAAACTTGAGGTCTAAGATTGTTAGTACAATGTCTGTGACCTTTAACACTATTTTAATAAGCTTTACATTTTTTAAATCAATTCACTTTCAATTTGTAACCTGTGTTTACCAAAAAATAATTTACCACAAGATAAAAGATTCTGCGTCATCCTGCTACAGTAACCAGTATTTCTAATCACCAGTGCTTCAGACACCAATACGAACCTGTCCATGGAGAGTTGGGCCACCAGGGTAACATCTGTGTTGTCCGGTGCTGGCTCATATTCATAGTGCAGAAAGTAGAGGTGTGTGCGGTGGACTGTGAATCTCTCCCGCCTAAACTCATAGCACAGGTCATCCTCATCCAGCTCAGACAGTTGTTTCTGGAGCTGCAGACGGGACATTCAATAAAAAGAAAGGTATCCATCACACAAAGATTTTCAAGTGGTAACATTTTTGTACATGGTTCGATGAAAGATCTTTTAGACAGAAGACCTTATTATCAGCTTCTATGGAAGGCCTGTACTCTCCAATGCCTGGTCCCTGCATGACCAATGCTTGTGTATAGACCAACCTAGTAGAATGCATTTTGACCTATAATATGCTGGATCCTTGGTTGACTGGTTTCAGTAAAAATCTAAGGTAAACAAATAATGTTTAAAAAAGAGCCCTATCAATTCGTACTTAAATCTTTTTTGATGTTTTTGGTATTTCTCCAGGATCCAAGCAATAATCCCACATAAAACTCTCCACAGTTCATCTGTACAGTGGATGCTGCTCTCTCTTTGGCCTATGTGCTGACTTTGTGTTTGATTTCTCTGTAGACTTTTGCAGGCACCCTGCAGAAGTCAGGGGACATTCTGGGCCTCATCAAAAGTTTTGATTTTTGCAAAGGTTATGTAAAGCGTAATGTTGAGGAGTAAACTCATCATTGCAAATCTTCTCACAAACCCAGTTGCCTGGTAATTATACTGACTCCTCTTGCTTCAATACTTTAAGTCAGTAAAGCTCAAGTAGGAGAGAAGTCAAGAGTGTACACTTGCTCTGATTAGGACAAAGATTCCAAACATTGAAGGCAGTGGGTCTGCAACCGTAATTTTTAGAAGAAATATAATCAATAGTATCAGCCTCCATGTTTCCCTTAAGATATCAGTTTAACTGACACAGCTTAGTTCGGTATACCATTTCAGATGTGTTCGCTCATAACAAGTTTCCAAGAGTGGTCAACTTGGCCAATTCTCAAAATTCTTTCTAGGTTAGTCTCAAGATAGCCCAAAACCTCCACACTCTTAATGGCCAACATGACTGTCTATTACGGTAATTGACCAATAAGGAAGGGTAGTCTAGCTTGTGACCAACCCAAGAAGCATCCAAGAGTTTGTGAACCTGCTCATCATGAATTGAGGCACCCAGGACACTGATAAAGATGTCCAACAGTATGTCTACTAATATGAGCAATCAGCAGGAATTTAAATGGACAAGAACAATTTAAATAAACAATATCTTGATGCAAAAATGAAAATAAATACCACATGAAGTTAAATAAATATATATTTCTACAGAAGCCATTCTTGCAATTAAATGATAATAAGAATATTGTGTATACACCAACAGTAATCTGCAAATTTTTCATTCTGTCAGAAAATTCTGTTCATTTTGCTTCTATTGTAATTCTGGCTACATACTCCTTGTCCCTCTTCTCATGTTACTGGTTCATCCCTTTTCTCAGCAGTGAGCCATGAATTTACATGAGCAGAGGGCATCTCTGGTGATAATGTTATTTTAGGCAGGAAGCTTTTCCTAGGGTGCACTGAACAGGTCACAAATATGTATTTTGACCGCATATTTTATCCGTCTACTCTGAGTTTAAATGTAAATTGCCATCAAAGTTCATTACAGTTCTTAACTTGTGGCCAACCAAACATCTCCCTTCTTTGATGTTTTATGCATGGAGAAAGATCTGCTTAAAACTGCAATAACACATAGAGGCAATGCAATAATGGTTCAGACCCAGAAATATCTACCACTCCACTTCTGTACATAATTATAGAGGAAGACTTAGATATGGACATTTTTGATGTTGAATAAGTCAGCAATTAAACTCATCTGAACTTTACTGCTTCAGCCCTGAGCCATGTCTCAAGCAGTCCTCATCACATACTGAAACCAACACATGAAAACAAACCACGTTCCGCATACAGGGGCCAATTTTTCCAAATCTGAAATCAAAACACCTCTGCTTTAAAGTTTATCTAAAGCCAAAACTTCTATAGCCCTGGATGGGGTGTAGGCGGTTTAAGACCTATGTATGGCTGGTGTCTGGTGGTGCTGAAGGTGCCAGGGATGAGAGGGTGGCATAGTAGGAGGAAGCAGAAAACTACATAGGCTGTCTGGGGTTTGGGGATCCAGAGGAGGGAGGGGGCATTGATTTCTAGTTAGGGCTCTGCCATTGTTTGTGTCCCCACTGGGGATATTCACCATACCTATTTGTCCTAGCTACCATTTTTATGAAGAGGGGTACTGATAGCAGGCTGCAGTTGTCACTGGAACAGGAATAGCAGGACAATTTTCTAATAACGACATACATTCTTACACAATTGTCTAATACAAGATGTCATTCATCTTGGGGAGATCTCTATTTTTTGTCTCCTGGGATTCTAACTTTTCCACAAAAACGTTTTGGTGTTAGATATGCGTCAACATCTTTGATATATATAAAGACTTTAAAAAGCTGCTCTGGCTAATGTCTCTACCCAATTTGTCCGCATTTTACCTCAAGTGAAAACAATTCAGAGAAATAGATTTTGTGAATAGGTTTTGACAATTGTATTTCCCTGGGTGTTGTAGAAAAGCTTGCGGACAATCCTTATTGAAGTGTAATCTATTATTTTGAATTCGACGGAAGCTTAGGAAAAACTGTCCTCAAAGTGCCATCATTTTTTTTCAAAAGTCATTTTGCAAGTTGATGATGTCCTACCAACTTCAAACTTTGTGTTATGTGCTCTACTTTATATGTAGAGCTACTCAGTAAAGCAGATCTCCAGGCAACAGCTTGACACACTTCTGAGATACATAAAAGGGGTTGTTTTACCTGCCTTAGAATTGGTATTTCTGTTCATACAATAATGACACTTACACAGCTCTGCCACTGACTTGGAATTATTTTCTGGCAGTCCCTGTATAGCAGAGTTCAGATGCGTAAATGCAGAAGCAGCTCAAAGTGTCAATTATTTGTGGTAAAGTAAAACAGGAAACATGATGATATTATTAGAGAGCAGAATATTTGAGAGATGAGCTGATCAGTTCACTCCTTCTCCTTTCACTGTCCAATCACAGGATGGAGATGGAACATGACTTGTAAATGGTAACTGCAGCAAAGAAAAATCAGGTCGCCTGCCCTGCCAGACAGGGTTGTGTAATTTGGCTAGGCTGCTTAAATATCAGGACAGAAAGACAAATCCTTTGGTAGGTTAAACAATTATGGTTTTGCTGATTGGTTGCTGTGGATTTAATAAAGCAGAACTCCTGCCATGAAGGTACAAAGGGGTAAAATACACATATGTGATCCATTGCTAAATATTTGTCATTTTGTCCAGCCCCTACTGGGATTCACACAACAGGGGTATCATATTCATTCATAGTCATCAGCTCTGCATCCTTTTTTATAACCTCTTTAACTCCAACCTGTTTACTTGTGATCTATTCTTCCAATGTGCAATTTATACAGCTCCTAGTACCTGCAATGTGTTAAATCATCATCACTGTGCCATACAAAATAGCCTGACTGGCTCTCCGTGCCCCTCTGCTCATTTGCAGGAGATGATCGGAGGTTAATGTATAGGTTGATTACATCTAATTATTTTTGCAGTTTATGAAACAGTTATGAAACAATGCTAGGAAATGCATCCCTGTTTATGGACGGGTTTTTTAGGCTGAATGGTCTTTGATCAGTTGTGCATTGTACATGGTGCCCCGACTGCTGTGCGCAGCGACAGGAAGCAGAGTATAAAATCACCCTGTCATGAATATGCATTCTTGCCATGTAGCTGAGACGCTGGGGGGCCATGGGGCACTACAAGCAGATGGCACTGTGCAGGCTCGGCTACGTCTTTGTGTAATAAAATTTCAGAGGTTGCAGCTGGTCAGAAGGTGCATTTGTTAAGGCAGAGATTTGTCTGATGGCCTCAACGGGACCGGACAGTGACAAGAAATTCACAGCATGTCCGGGGCTAAACGAGAGACAAATGTGATCAGCTACAAGTGCAGCTTAATTAAATCATTACAGGAGGAATATGATTAGGAAGGGAATTATCATCCTCAAAATAGCCTGCCAGTGGCCAGCAACTGGCGGATAACAAGGAACTGTAATGGCAAAAGATTTTTTTCTTGGTATTGGATATATTGTGGAAGGGTTTGAGTGTAAGTAGGTTGTATTGCTGGATGTCTGAAAAAATTAGTTTTGGGGGTTCAAAGGGTCCCACACCATCAAGGCTCAGTACTGTTACACTCGAGACCGAGAGACCATACAACTTTTACTAGTTTCCCTCCAATTTTTTTCAGTCCAGTAGACACTTTGTTGAAAAGGGACTCTGTGAACCCCCAAAATATGTTGATTTTTCTTAGCCACTGGTCTTGGGAAAGCTGGGTCATTTATTATACTGAAGACTTGAATCCCATACCATTTCTAGTGAATATCTCTGGAGCTTAAAGTGATATAGGTTAAAACTTTGTTTGAAGTTGTTGCTGAAAAACAACAAAGGGGAAATGTTTCATGGTCTAAATTTCCACTTACATTTTCATTGTTGACGTCAGTTTCACTGGGGCAGCCAAACAGCTCTCTCCGCAAGAGGTTTCCGTCATACTCCAGGAAGGTCAGATAGAGATTACGGAAGAACTCCACATGCTTGTTTTTCACTCTGAGCTTTTTCGGAGAGTTCCAGTGGATGACCTGCAAACAAAATCTATAGTAAATTTTCTGACATAATATTACTTCTACCTGGGCAAGCATCCACAGGTGTGTGCTATAGGCAGTAGCATGCTGGCACTCTCTGTAGGAGCTGTATTATCTGCAAACCAAAAAAAAAAAACTTTTCCCTAGGCATAAAAAACCTATAATATCATAAAAAGGGAATTTCTGAGCATGCAACTTGTTAATCAGTTTATTTTATCCACCTCCGCTGCCTCTGTCTGGAAAGGGGTGGAAGACAACAAGATTTACTGGGACAAGCCAAATGGTCCTGATGCTCAAAACATAATGGGATGCAATGACATCTTGGCAATTGGGAGGAAGACAGAGATGCTTGTCTTGTGATCAATCACTGAGGCCTGTGCAGGGAGCACCTGGGATGGATTCCAACGCAGGACTTTAGGAAGGTTTCCGCCACCATTAAAATAATGATACCCTCAAGCGGCGTGCTCAGACAGCAGCGCCGTGATCCACAGGCTCTCCAGGATCTGCAATGTTTCCTTTAAAATTAACCTTCTGCCTGAAAAGCCCAGTTTCCAGTGACATCTGTGCTTCCATTTAATCAAAACGGAAGCTAAATTGTGCTTTACAGGCTCCAACAAAGCTGCTTGAAGATGGATGAAATATGCAAATGTTTTGCACAAGCTTTCTGTGCACACAACTCTTATATAAGATGAAATTATATGTTTAGGGGTGCCTTGTACCTTTTTAAAAAGCAGGCATGTACAGAAAGCATCTACCAAGCATTTGCAACATTTTCAGCTTTTGGAGGCTATAGAAAAAACTTAATTTTCAGTATTGGCTTGTTAAAAATAGATCTTAACAAGAGTGCTGACTTTATGCAAGCAGCTAGCAGCCTTTTAACAAGCTTCAAGCAGGGCTCAGACTGCTTACACTGACTTATTTAGTGACTCTCCTGGTAAAATCTTTTTTATAGTTAAAGATTGCAGAGTCTTTTTTTTTTGAATATCCAAGAATACACATTGTTTACATAAAATACACTTAGAAATCCAACCACGTTTTATATTTTCTGAAAGCAGAAGCTCTGCAGAATTAAATAGGGATAGTTGCATCTTTTTATGTAACGGAATATTTGTGTTGTATATCAGATCTCGTATCTGTTAACAAACACAATTAGTTGGTAAAATATAAAAGATGAGGTTGGAAAAAGTTGAAAATTAATGATGGCACCCACTATGCTCTCACTATAGCATGTACCTAAAACTTGAGGTGCAATTGGTGTTTTTAGCACTTGGAAAAACCTTTTTGAGTACAAATTGAAATAATACATTTTATTTAAACTATTTTTTTTAATCTTTGCTGTTATATTATACCAAGGTTCATAATAGATATTTGACGATCTATTGATGCTCTCCCTACTGACACAATGGGCCTGATTTATTAAAGCTCTCCAAGGCTGGAGAGGATACCTGGAATGGATCTGGTCCGGGATTAAAAACATTTGCTAACAAATAGCAAATGCTTTTAAAGAAATCCATTTCAGGTTTTCTGGATCACCCAGCTTAACTGATAAAAGTGTATCCTCTCCAGCCTTGGAGAGCTTTAACAAATCAGGGCCGAAGAGTGGGGGGGAAGGTGGAGGTAATTTTTATGCTGATGTAGAGTTGATTGGGTGGCTGTAAATCACTTCCATGTAAAAGCTGGCCACGATAGGAAAAAAATGTACACAGTCAGTATTAAGCTCAAAGGTATTTTGCAATTAAAAAAAACTAGAACTATAGAAAGAAATAGTGCTTTATAAAAGGCATTTAGCTGCAATCTGATTTGATGAAAGGGTCTTTTTAAATCTTCCAACAAAGCTGCTCAATAATAACTATGCTTTGCTAGTGTTTGCAGAAGTTTTCTGTACCCACTGCTATTGTACAAGCTGAAGACCAATAGCAATAGCTTCAGTATTAATGAAACTAAAGATCTTCCACAAAACAACAAAATCCTGGGCTTTTACATATTTAATTCTGGCTCCTATTAAAAATAAAATCCTGTTATATTATACCAAGCCTCTAGATGGCAGAAGCATTCCCTGGATGGTGAGCATTCTCCTGAATCTTGGGCAGAAAAAAATTCAACTAACCTTCAAATCTCCCTCATTTATCTGTAAGTCACTATTATACAGAGCTGTCAACCTCAAGCTGCAAGACTGAAATCGGAGAGATCTGGGCTGTTTGACCAAGAAAATTAAAGTCGTTTAACCTCTTCATGGCTGGGAGCGGAGAGGGGTTTGATGGAATGTGGTTGTTTGATCAGTCAGCTCTTGTCAGCCTGTATTGATGGTTTGTAATTAGTACGAGCTGATGGCTGGTCAAATGTTCAACCGAAAAAAAAAAATTTGAGTACGCCAAGAGCTTTGGGAATTGCGCAGCAGAGTTTCACTATAGTGATTTTTTCAGTAGCTGGTTTCTCGAGACCTCCATTTTTTTGTACAGAGACATTTCTCTGTTATGCTTGTAAAAACATACTGAGCTACTTGTTGACAAGATTCTATTTAATAAGCGCTTCTGTGTATTGTACAACAACCATTATCGCTGTACTGTGTGTGAATAACAGGATACCAGCTGTATTCTAAAAGTCAGCGTAGTTATACTGGTGATCTTGGCCAGGGCACTATCTGCATGGAGTTTGCAGATTCTCCCCATGTTTGTGTGGGTTTCCTCTGGTTTCTGCTCACATTCCAAAAACATGCAGTTAGGTTAATTTGGTTCCCCCCAAATTGACCTTAGATTGTGAGCTCCTTTGAGTGACAGCTAGTGACATGACTGTGACATTGTAAAGTGCTGTGTAATATGTCGGTGCTATATAATAACTGTGTCCCTGTTCATGTGTGAGCTTGGAATGTTCTCACCCCTATTTGTGTGCCCATTTTACATTCTCCATATTACAAAATGAATAAATCCAGCAGAGAATCCTTCATGTGGACTGGCCTGGGGACACAGGGCATGGATTTCACCAAGCAAGTCCCCAAGAGATGAAAGGAATCATCAGAAAATGCAATCATATAATACTAAAATGTTTGGTTTTGAGTAAAACTTTGTAGGTATTTAGAGGTGTAGTAAGATATTACTGGGTCATAGAACAAAATTTTGAATGCCCAATCCCAAGGAGATGTAAAACAGACATATAGTACATCATCTAAGATTAGGCATGTTTCTTCCAAATGTAGTCTGCCTTGAAAATTAGATCCAAATTAGATGCTCTAAATCAGACGTGCTCTGTCTGAAGAACCCACAATCACCATCTATGTGGCCCATTGGTTACTGAAGATCTCCTATTTATTGACAAAAAGCATGCATGGCACATGCACTCTACAATTGCAGAAATGTGGTCCCTGCACATTTCCAGCAGCATACAATTGGTCATGAGGAAGGCACCATATGAGCCTCTGAAGCAAGGAGCCCGGTTCCAATTGTGACACCACAGTGTCTTCAGGCATTGCCCTGACTCTGATCCGCATAGAAGCTTTCTTTGATCTCTACACTACTCTATATACATAATGATGTAGCTTTAAAACACTATAGCTTCCATGTTTAGATAGACAAACAGGTAAAGCAGATACATGCATTGTGGTCCTGGATGCCCAGTTGGCCAAGGAATGCTTTGAAGGTCTCTGCCCACTCTGCCTCTTAAATACCTAACTGCAATGTCTGCATGGTATTTCTCAGAATTAGATTCTGAATAGTTGAAAAAAAAAGGCAAGGCCTTAGTAATATGTGTAAAACTATTACCTTTAGTATCTAGACTGACAACACAGGAGCACAGCTGGAAAAGGGACACTGTCACCCTGTAATAGAAGGTGAATGAACAAGAATCTTCCTGGATCACTAAGTATTTTGTAATGACAGCTTCAGATCTTAAAAACATATTAGCAATGACTTCTTTTTGAAATGACATTTACATAATGAAGCTTATATAATATTTCAGTGATTGGGTTAACATATACTTTGGTTATTAGATTTGTGATAGAAGTGAGACAAGATACCTTCTGTTTTAAAAAGGCTTCTCTATGCTTCAGGCACATATACTAGCAGCATTTCAAAATGCCTTTCATGGTTCAATGAATATATAATTGTAATAAAGACTTTTCTTTAATCTGTTATTATTCTTTTCGGTTACAAATTGGACTGTGCAGTAATTACATCTTCTATGAATTTCTAGGAAATGGTAGTTTCCTTCAGTTAGATGCACAAAGAGGGCTGTAGAACAAAGCTTAAGTCTTCTATTCTTGTTGAGTGAATAATGCGAGGTTGGCAGACGGTACCAGATTCACCTGGAAGCGCCTCGCAGCTGGCAGGATCAGGGAAATGCTTTGCAGTATACTTGCGTATTTATTTGGAACTGTTCAACCCAATTCTTGCAATTACTTGAGGCTTTTAGGCAGAAATTAGCAAAGCAATTAAGCTGCCTTTTTTGCACTGAAAAATCAGAGTTGCCAATGTGACATTGAACGCTCTCAGTGTGACACAACAGTGATAATAAACATCTCAGCACTTCTTACTGGTAAACTGAACCCAAAAAACAATGTTTGGGTTCATTAACCTTGTAATATTCAAGTTGAGTAATGTCTATGTTATTTTTGTTACAGGGTTTTGATGTATTTTAGGTTTAAATTGTGTCAAAGCTGTGTGACTTCTCTGTGGATCGATACACACTCATTAAACAGAAACAATTCCACTTTCAAGGCCGATCGTGTTTCTTCAATAACATCTGTGTGGTCAAAAAGTAATTATGGAAAGTGTTTTTGTGCACATGTTAAACATTAAAAGGCGCAATGTTATGTAATATGTTACATCAGTGAATGTTGCAGCATTGTAGTTTAATTTTGCCTTGCAGCACTATGGCCTATTGTTAAGCTCAGGAGCATGGCTGTAAATTGTTTCAGTGACAAGCACTGAGCATTCCATTTACAACAGGGGTGTCAAACTCTGGCCCGAGGGCTAAATCTGGCCCTCAAAGGTCCTTTTTTTTGGCCCCCCAAATAATTCCGAAAATGAACAACTGGCCCGCCCGTGTTACCACATCATGATTTTCAATACATGCAATACATAGACTTTATTCCTGTACACCCATCATGTGACACAAAGCCTAGGCAATGATCACATGGTGCCTGACTACCAGGGGCATTGTGTTTGTTTCAATCCATTAGAGACTGCATAGTCTAATGTTTAGTGTCAGACAAACTTGTGACGTCAAGAGATGAACAAAACACAGGCTGCATAGATAGATAGAAAATAGTCTTTTCAACCCTAAAGTGTGTGTAGAGGGGTTTGTTTTTTATGAATTATGAATAAAGTAGTGAACTTCCTCAGTTTGTTCAATAAATTTCATGTTTGGCCCCCGACTTGGTCTAAGTTTTTAATTTCCTCTCTCTGTGTATTTGATTTTGACACCCCTGCTTTACAATAGTCAGGGAGAAGTCAAAACTCTTGAACTGCATAAAGGTCCCAGGTCAGTGCCTTTGACAGCTGTCATTAAACCAGCTATCCATATTGGATGATTTTCCCTTGCCTACTGTTCCATTGAAAATTGGACAACCATCATCAAGACAAGAAGTGACGATATAACCCAATCCAAACACAGAATACAGAAACATTGACAAAGAATCTAAACATTCTTCAGAAATATAAGGAATTACGTTTGGTGTGCTATTTCAAATGAAAAAAAACATGGAAGGCAAAAAAACATGTTCACGTGAAAGAACAAAAATTTAAAATATTGCAGCTTACCAAACCTTAAGTAAGGGTAATTTACTTTTCCCAATTATTTACCCCTGGTGATGCTGCCTGCAATGCCCCTCCGGTCCCAGGGTAGCACGGTGGCTGAGTGGTTAGAACTCTGGCCTTTGCAGTGCTAGGTCCCAGGTTTAAATCTTCAGGATCAGGACACTATATCTGCATGGAGTTTGCAGTTCTCCCCGTGTGGGTTCTGTGGGTTTTCTCCCACATTCCACAGCATGCAGTTAGGTTAATTGGCTTCCCGCAAACTGACCTAAGACTGTTAATGACATATGACTATGGAAAGGGCATTAGATTGTGAGCTCCTTTGAGAGACAGTTACTTACAGGACTATGGACTTTGTAAAGTGCTGTGGAATATGTGGGCACTATGTATAGTGCAATAATATTATTAATAGGGTGGCAGTACTTGTCATACTATATCTATGGAGAAGCGCTGTTGTCATCTTAGGCTGCTCACCTGAAATAAACTGCAAACACTCACCTCTTGTACTGTAAGCTGTGGATATAGTAATTATAGCAGGGGTTCCCTGAAGACCTAAGAATTAAGGCTATTTTAAGGGCCCCCCCATGTAAAAAAGATTGAGAAACACAGCTCTAGGATATTATTAAATAATAAACTTATCCTGATAAACTGGACCCTTACGAACTCTAAAACCCCATATGTAAGTGGAGTGACCCTTTAAATCTATTATATTCAATACACTGGGACACAAGCTGAGCCTCTGTGTGAAATCCAATTACTGGCCAGGTTTCATTATACATATCTATTCATAAAGTTGCCAGTGAAACTATTCATTCTCCTCCTCATTAATCCTGCCTGAGTGTTTCATTATGCTGCTTATTAATTACATAATATCCCTTATTAGCTAATAAAGTGTAGATTGAATGCACTGAAACCTACTTTAGGTGTAATAAGTCTGCTTGTTAATGGGGAGAAGTGGCATTTACCATTTGAAAGGTGCACACTTTCTCTTATGCCAGGGTTGCTCGACACCAATAAAACACCTTATAATTGGTGCCGTGCAGTCATCCTATATTCTTTGTACCTTATTATTCTGCAATATATGTAAATAACCAGCTGAAAATGTGTAGGCCATGCTATAAACACTGCAGAATTATTAGTCTACATCAAAAAGTAGTAAAAAGCCTGCATCCTGATCAACTTTCTGACATTGCATTAAAGGCGACTTTACTTCCTCTACTATTTTTCGGAAACATGGCAGCAGGTCGAGTCTTGGGGATACCTAAGGGGTAGTACATGCGTTACTGTTTTTAGGGTCCAAACAAATAGTAGGGATTTAGCTATTAAACATGACCCACTACTTGGCCAGCAGGGAAGCAGATGGCAAGTACTCCTTCAAGGCTTGTTCCAAGTTGTAGCTGAGACAGGTTAGGCCAAGCCCATATTAGCTGACTGTAGTCACATGGTGAAGTGCAATGACGGTAAGGCTCCTCTTTGGATTAGACTTTCTTTTTTTTTTTTTAAGTAAATGGTTACTAGGTCAAAATTACAGTTTAATAACCCCCCCCCCCCAATAAGGAACTTTCCCTATTCTATTCAAAACCAAAAAGTTTTGGTTTTGGAAACCTTTTTACTATGGCTTCTATTTGTCAATGTTTTCACCCAACTATCACCTCTTACACAAGAATCACACATTCTGCCTTTAAATATTATAAAATGTGTAAATCTTATGTAAAAGAGTGATGTCATTGATGAGTATTCTTCTATATCTAATATACAATACTACTTACTATACATTTGACAATATTGTGTTTTGTTTATTACAATACTAAGAAGTCACTGGTCTATGTAGCAGAAAAAAAAAGTTATGGAACAAAATAGCTTTGTTACACTGGGGTCACAGTTTTTTTTAATGCGGTATAACACAGAAAAGCACTTTACACTGACAGCAACACCTCAGCCATTCCATGGAGTGCTCCGCAGGCATATAACACAGCAGCATCAGCCTCCTCATTGCATTCACACCTCACCTTCAAATCGGAGACGTCTCTGTAACATTGCTCGGAGCGGGTGTGATCTGACAGCTGCACATTCCAGAAACAAGGGAGCTGATGCACCAGGAATGGGTTCTGCTTGATGACAGCATTGAAGATGTCCTGGGGAGAGAAGACAGCTCAGCCCTCCGCACTCACAGCGCAAGCATGTGCATCCAAAACTGCAAATGTCTGTCTGATGTTGTCAGGATGAAAGAAATTTTGAAACCTCTTAGCTGTTCATTTAGGGAGAGTTGGGCCGGGGTAAACTGTTAACTTTTTAAAAAATAAGCTGGAGGATCTTAACCCAGTGTGGACCAAAGAGCTGAATGAATGTGTAAATAAGGTTTTGGATCTTAGCGGTCATCACTTCTTTGATTGTCCGCTCATATTACACTACATGGATTCCATAACTGGATAACATTTAGTTTGTTAAAATACTCACAATCAATTGGCGTGTGTGCTTTTTAAATAAAATGTGTTTTTTTCCTTTTTTTATATTGCTTTGATACATCTGATTAACTTTAGCTTCCTGGTGAAATGCACTCTAGTATTCTCTGCATGGCCTTGCCCAACTTTCATTTTGATAACTGTGTGCTATGCCTGCATAATATGTACTTGTAATCTCTATCGGAAGCCTGTCACAGGGTGACAACACAATAGCATGGTTTGAAGATGGAGAAAGACAGTTGTTTCCTATAATAGCCTTAACAAGAGTCTTCAGAGCAGGAAAAAAAAGTATTATTTTAATTGAACCCACAGTGTAGAAACTGATAAAATAACATAAATAATTTGATTACAAATGTACTTTAAGCCTATCTAAAAAGTTTTGGGATTTCTGACTTTTTCTTTTGGGATTACCAGAAGAAAAACTTATTAGAATAGTCAGTCAAGCACAAATATTACAGTGGAGCTGCTTGTGTGTACTAGGCCTAAATTTCCTTATCTGTCCTGGTGATTGTCTCCTCTAGGATCAAAACGTTGCATAATAATAAAACAAATGGGTGCCACGAGAACTGGAACTGAGGGGACATGGGACAAGGAATCACTAATTTTGGAGAGATTTATTCTCAATAACCCGGTACGGAAAGTGAAGAAAAAACTGACAAGTACTTATATAATTATACTCCATCCAAAGCTCAAAAAGGTTAGGCTTTTATTCTCCCGCATCCATCAAAAATGTATATATCAGTTTTTGAGCCAATTGACCATTCACTAGAATAAAGTTAATCTATAGGGATTGCTCCCTTATCATATGACCAGAGTATTTCCATTCAATTCCAAGTTAACAAAGCTCACAGGGACATATACTGAACTAGTATAATGTGAAAAGCAAAGCATGGCAGAACATTTGCTGGCCTTGGCGATTTTACATCTACCTTCTGGCCATATAATTAGCATGGTTCTTCCAAATTGCTACTAACACATGTGTGCTACTAAAGGAACATCTGGACAACCCACAACTCTTAACTTTGAGTGCATGTAAAACCCAAACTTTTATTTTTAGCTGTGTGAAGAACTAAAACATATCAGGTAATTTCTTCCTGGCTTCTGGGGATTTTTGTTTCCTTTTTCCTCTCTTAGAGACACAACAGAAAATAAGGAAATATTCTCAAAGTGAGAGGATTTCCTGTCTTAGATATTTTCCATTGGAAAGATTGTCCCCCTTAAAGCTTTCTCCTCACTTTATTATCATAACATTTTGGATTTCCCTCCACTTTCTATCTCAGTGTCATTGGTCACTAGGACAAATAGAATGATAACTTTAATCAATAGGGATACAGACAGAAAAAAACATGGCATAGGGTCTAACTCTTCCACACTCCAAATCAGAAATTAAAGTTTTGCCTTTTCATACACTTTAAAAAGCAGTTTTTGACAACTGAGCCTAAGAAATGTCTATCTTCACAGATCATTAGTGTCAGGACAATGTTAATAATCCCCATCACCTGATCCATAAAACTCTTTTTTATTTTTCTGACAGCTTGTGATGAAGTGTACTGGTCCTTCCTGATAACTGGTTCTGCTCGCTTGAAGCATTGTACTTTGAATTTGTTCACATTAAATATTAACACCTTCTCACTGGGTTATTTTAAGTAAAGAAGACACATCTTTCTTGTGTTCCCAGCAAGGTGTGGGAAGATGGAGTAGGGAGAGGTGGATTTTGCTATCATTAAACTTGTCACTGGAGTTTTATTATAATACAGCTGCCTATGACACTATGTCAAAATGCACTGAAGAGTGCAATTCACATATGCCACTTGTGGTAAGGACGACATCCCGCCAAAACCTTTCTATTTCAAAATTAGTAGGAAGAGGAAGAGGTAAAATCTCTGGCTTATTTTTGAACCTTGTTGTGGAGCATTACTTCCCGTCCCAGGGACACAAAAGTAGTAAGACATTTCTCTAAAGTGAGGAAAATTTTAGAACAGGTGTTGTCCCTGTTGGTAGGTGTTCCCTCCATGGCTGTCCAGTGGTAACTATAAACTTAGAATTCCCATCACATTCTATAATAGTGACAATGGCCAAGTGGGCCTATTCACACTTTAACAGTCTGTTATAGTGCCTTTAAATGGAATTAAAATCTATAGCCTAAAATATGCCACATGGTAAAAAACTTAAAGAGATATCAATGGGCAAAGCAAGAATATGCGAGTACTAAAAAAGAAGAAAGATAATATGATAGCTGTAAGGACCTCATATTGTGGATGCACAGAGCTTGGACCTGCTATCTTTGGAGGACAGAACTATTAACCATTTAGAATTCTATTGATTTGAATAGTGCTTTCAGTGTACACCTACATACACGTCACCCAAAACGAACACCTCAAGTGAAAATATAGCGTGTGTACAGTGATCCCTCAATGTCGTTCATCAATCTGCCCTGGGCAATTGGTGAACAGATGATTGGGAATGATCACTGTGCTTCCCATGGAGAAGAACAGAGCGGGCATCAGCTCATTCTCCCTCCCTCTTCCATCTGCACAGGACATATTAGTGCTGTGTGTACAGTGCTCCATTGTTTTCCTGTCACTGGTAACAAAGATTATTTCTAGTGACAGTAGTCTGAAGTCTATCTGACATCTGTATGGGGCTTAAGATAGTTAAATATACACTTTGCTGGCTGGCGTAGGTTTATAAACCAAACTGCACTGCCTGAAAGCACTGGAGGCCAGGTACCTGGCTACACTGTCTGGCAGTGGGTTTCATTTTACTGGTAAACTGCTCACATATACTGTAAGTATTTAGTTCATGTCTATTTGTCACAGTCTATCTATTAATGTCTGTCTGTTACTCTTCTCCTAATGATTTTGTTCACACGTTATAGTCAGGGTATGTGCAGTGTTGGCCCCCTTACCTGATCAGCCAAGGAGGTAGACAGCATGCTCATCAGCTCCCGTTCAGCGGTCAGACGCCACATCTGCTCCCATTTCATCTTGCGCAGCTTATCTAGGAGCAGAAGGATCACCCCTACAAGAAAAAGAAGGGAGAATAAACCCTTACAGCTTCTCTCATCATTACGGTGTGCTATTGTACGCAGGATCCATTATATTGTGTATAAAGCCCAAACTTTTCTTTAAAACTTTTAGATAGCATTAGGTAAAGTTCCTTACAAACAATCAATAGAAAAGGGTAAAATCTTGACGGATGATCAATAATTGTAACTGGAAACGATTGGTAATGTTTTCAGTGACAAAAGAATGAATGATTGCTGTACAGACACCGCTATTCTTTTCTATTAAGAGTGGAGGAGGGAGGACAAGTGAGAGGGCCCCTGCTGCGTCCTTGCCATTAGAAAACCACAGCAGATCACTAAAAGGACCTTGGGAGACAGATGTACTGATGTTAGATTTTTGGCTGAGGTCAAAACAAACCTTTGTCTTTGGCACTAAAAATCTATCATCTGTACACAGCTTTAAACCCCTGTTGTGTTTTTCTTGATATCCGTGTCCGCTCTGGGGCGATCCAGCCTGAAGGTGATGGGAAATCTTCCAATGGGGACAACTGTCTAAGAAGGGATTTCCTCTCGAAGTAAAAGAAACATTCTATAACAGGCCACAGACAGGTAAGAAAGAAAAGAAAAAAAACACTTAGAAATAGAGAAACACTGTTATTTATAAAACCAGGAATCAGACATTTCTCAAACATTCCCTCATGAGAAGATCCATTTGTCTCAATGGCAGTAAATGATTCCCACGAGGGAATGTTTCGAGAAATGTCAGATTCCCTGTTTTATAAATAGAGCTCTTAGATTCACTTTGTACTGTGATGGTAGCATTGCTACCCAGTGTACAACTTGTGTAATATGTTTTTATTTTGAAAGGAATTTATGTTGGCGCTATATAAATCCTGTTTAATAATAATAATAATAAAGGAATTTACAGTTTTCTGCACCATTTTTTATTATTTTTAAAATTTAGAATTTTTTTTAGTCAGGTCTCTTTCCAGATACAAGTCCAATGTAAACTACACCCAGAAAATGACACCCCCCTTCTAGTTTATCATAGTTGTTGTTCAGCAGAGATGCTGATCACACTGCCCGATGTACTGATAACTAGTAAAGCAAGCATCCACAAATAAATCTCTATAGAAAATGAAAGATAACCTGGAACAACAAATGTGTTAAAATGTGAAAGTCACAACAAAAACTGCTCCTAAATAAACTTTAACTCAAACTGTGTACTCAGTGGAAATACATTATAGCTGCACTTAATGGAGAAAGCACAGAATGTTCGGAGCATTGCCGCAAACCTAAACAGGGAATAAACATCTGCAGAGAAAATACAAAGTAGAAAAAGAATGTTCTTGTTTGGCTGAAAACTGACGGATTACCTACGCTCACACATTCAGGATTTTATGAAGAGATCACTTCACCTTAGTGTAAAGGTAGGTCCATGCTGATAGGTCACCATGGCAGAGAAATACTAAAATCAACCCTTCAGAAAACACTTTCAGCGAAAAAAAATATATACATATATATCTACAACTTTATACAAAAACACAGATCCACATGTCAATAAGGACAATTCTCTGCATAATTCATTTTAAGAGAGAACTATGGAAAAAAAAAAACAATTCAAATGTAAAATTTTAAACCATGCTAATAATAAATAAAAAAAAATATTCTAGTTTTTGGCCGCATAGAAATGGGGGGTAGGTCCTATAATAGGCAGTCATTTTGTATATTCAACGGATATGTTTCTGCGCATCTAAAGGGCTTTATTCCTTGTTGAACATAATGGCCCTGATTTATTAAAGCCCTCCAAGGCTGGAGAGGATACACGTTCATCAGTGAAGTTGGGTGACCATGGGGGATCATGTGTGCACTGGTTCAATAAAAATACATGTTGCTCCTCTCAGAAAGTAAGAATACAAAACGTCAAACACACAGACAGACAATGTGCAGTGGCTCTCCATAGATATAATGGACAGTGATGTGACCCATGGACAGGAAGTGTATAATGGCAGGACCACAAGATTAAAAAAGGAAAAAGGACAGAAAAAATGAATGCAGGACTAAGGACTGGCAAGCTGTAATATATTGCATTTTTTGTTTTTACGTTCAGATACATTTTAAAATAGGTGTAAAACATAATGTTCTAACAGTGAATAAAAGTTAATGAATGAGAAATAATGTTTCACTGTATACAGAATTTAAACTGGTATAAAAGATGAGAATTGACTATGTAAGGGTCATAGATGCCCCTTTGCTGTGAAAAATTACCCAGAATCCTGTGTTAACAAAAAAAAATCCTTGCAAATGAACTCAGAGTTTGACTTGAGAAAATAATAACCCCTAATCAGTGGTACAGTTACTTCTTATAATACCCAGCCATGGCGTATATTGAGTCTACATTACGTCTGTGTATTGATCTCTCCTGACACTTTTCCTAAGTCTGACTGCTGCTCGGTCTGATAAATTCCCGTACAGCCATTCAGCCCGTTACAAGTGTCATTATTATGCGTGAGATGCTGTAATGCTGCAGACAGAATCCCGCTCAATATCTCTAGACATTAGTCTGAGATTCTAATCTTTAACCTAATCACCGATGGGGTGATGTGGGGTATACATTGGCAAAAAAAAAGTTTACTTGTACAGTCGAAACATTATTGAAATTCATTTTAAAATTAATTTTTCATTAGGAGTTCTTTGTTGTAAAGCTAGCCTAGAAGTAGAAAGATTAATCCAATATGAAAGAAATAAAATAAGTGAACTGTTGTCCAACTGATTCTAGTACACTAAAACTCTATTTGTAAAATTTTAAAAAGTCCACTTGCACAGGCAAAGCTTATGTTCACTTAAAGCTAGTTTAGAACTCCAAAAACAACCAGGCCACACAGATAAAGGCTGCCTAAAGCCAGGTCATTGGTTCAAAGATTACACGTACTTTGAAGAAAATTGCTTATTTCAAATCATTTTCTTCTTAAAAAAGACTTGAAAAGAACAATTTCCAGTGTAATATCATTTTCGCACATATGCCTATGATGCATTTTCTACTATATGCAAGAAGAAATGAAGTAAACCTTTAATCTCCAAATGAGGGGGAGATATGAAGAGAAAAATCCTTTCATCTACAGTCTAAGATTGTGTTATTTGTTCACCATAGGGGTTATTAATGGGTTATATATAGAAATGTTGAGTGGGTGTATGTAGGATGATGGATCCCATAAAATGAGCACCCACCATCAGTAGCACAGACTGTACTGTGCACCAAGTTATTTTTTAACTTGGGGCAAGTAGCAGTTGGTCCCATTTTACAGCTTTTGGTCATATTTGTCACATTCAGTTGGACTTGTTCTGAAATGTTTCACCAATAACTTTAAACTGAAGGAGCCATTGGGATAAGTGATGAAACATCTTCAAGCTAAGGTTGAGTGTCCTTGAAACTTGTTTTCCTGTGTGTGATGTGCGTTTAGAATTCATACCAATTGAAGAATGCCATTGCATTTGCATTAAGCAATATTTAGGCAGTTCAGAGAAAGGGTCCCACCTGCTTTGGAATTGTTTTTTTTTTTGGATGCAGAATGTCCTTCTGAGGTGTGAATAAACTGTAGACAAGGCAAGGTAAATACTACTATAGCTATACTTTGTTATAGCTAATTTCACATGGGGGACAATTTCCTTCCACTTATCTGTTTAAAATTGCCCCCTAGCTGTCCACAAATCTAATTTACTAGTAATGGGGAAGAAAGAAAGTACAGGAAGCTTCAGTAATGGGGAGACAGTTCCATAGAGACTAGCCAACATTTTTGGGGGGGAATTTTGGACACCATCATCAAGATCACTTATAAGATATCAGCCTTACAGAGTAAAGTAAGTTCATTAAATACTACCAGATATACCATGTCCTAGGTGAATAAAACCATTTACATACATACTGGGGGACAAATAATAATTTTCATGTATTGCTCAATTTTCTACATACTCTCTTTTACAGGACAAAAGCAATGACTTAATCTGCCTCAAGTTTGCTTTACCTTTGGCAGTTGCTTTTAGCTCTATATGAATCAACACAGAAAGGTCCTTCTGCGGATACCTTGTTTTTTCAGGGTCAAGTTCTGTGCAATGACTATGCGAAAATAATGGGGGCTCTAAAATGACCACTGAAAGTTAACATTAAAAAAAGGTCAATACCTGGACTGTTCAACAAAAGGCCTGCTGGTCAGAGCTAGGCTGACCAACCTATTTTTATTGGCCTGCAAAGTCACACCTAATATAGTGCAACTGTAAACAAAGATGGTACAGGAATTCCCTTTATTACCGGCCTCCTATGTCAGGCTTTGCTGTGGATTATAACATCTGTCAGTATGTTTGTGGGTGTGAGTGTATGTATGAAGATGTATAATGTTAAAATGTTTCATATGGGAAAATGCTGAGTAAGGGTTTAGTTGGCATGGATTATATAGATTTTGATCTCTATGCTCCTGGCTCTTGCATATTGTACAGGTAGTTCCCGTGTTAAGGACATCGGACATACAGACGACTCTTAAATATGAATGGGTTTTCCTGCTCACTTGTGTGAAGGACAGAGGCTTGATGGGGGGGAGGGTGACGGTTTACATGACTTGTATAAGAAATCTTTTGCTAAACACAGCTGATGTTGTGGGTGATAATAAGAGCTGAGCTGTTCTGCTACATTTTGTAACTCTTTATTGATCAGGACAAACTCAGCAGTTGTTTCTTTTTGCATATCAAAGCAATGCTTGCTTCAGAGGTTAATGAATGTCTATGCTCCATAAAGTTTTTTTTTTTTGCTTTGTTTGTGATAAACTCACAGTGAGGATTTTACACTGTAAATGACACCACACTGCCTAATAATATGTTTAGACAAACATCTGTCCTAATTGCATTTATTAAAATAATGTACTTGTTCCGACTCACATACAAATTCATCTTAAGAACAAACCTACAGTCCCTATCTCATATGTAACCCGGGGACTACCTGTACATTACATATGCCAGACCCCTGCACTTTGTTTGCTGGGGGTAAGCTACTTTTAGTTTTGACCCCTGAACTCTGTATGTTACACATACCTAATCGCTGTAACTGTATGTCACCTACTTCTTACCCCTATACCTTGAACTGTAAGTTAGTTTTACTCCTGACCACTGCACCCAATAAATTGGGCTGTGTTATATTGGACAATCCCTATCCAAACCTTACCTAGATGTAATTTATTCTTTTAAAGCACTGTCTATCATAAATATTTTGATCAGAGAGAGGATCTGTGGGTACATCCTAAGTTCCTCCTGGAAAAGCCTTCATTAATACAGCCTTTGTCATTACTGTCTGGCCACGTTTAATCAGTACAAGACTCTGAGCTTGCTTCAATTTACATGTCACAGGGTCACAAAACCAGGGAAAAGACAGAAGGAATATGCACTTATCCAACATTCAAAGTGAATTCCTAACAGAGCAATTACTTTTTAATAAAGCCAGCATGTGGCAAGGTAACTGCATTGGAGGAAAAAGCTTTTTACCTTTCATCATTAAAATCCAGAAAATATTTTAATAATAATGATAATACTTTAATTAAGTTAGTGTCATGGCTGGTGTCACAATGGACCAGAGTGTGGACCTTCTGTGGGCAGAAATGAGATGTTTACCAGTTTACCCGGGCATTCCCCCCCAAGGTGTAACGGACGCGGAAGCAGATGACTCCCCGGTTACTCCTCTCAGACCCACTAAACCAGTGGTTGCCAACCTTTTTGGTTCAGTGGACCACTAAAATCACCGGCTCCTGAACGGGCATGAGCGGGGAGCCTGGTGTCACTCAAAGGGGGGGAAATCCCCCCCCCCCATAGTGACGTCATTGTGATTTAGCCCCGTCCACTCTCCCATCGCAGATCTAAGCCTTTGATGGGAGAGTGGGCGGGTTATTACCAGGGACACAGCCCGCACACTTTCCTAAGTATGGAACGTGTTCCGCGGCCAAAGCCTGACCCTCAAGGACCACTGGTTGGTGACCGCTGCACAAGTGCATACAGCAGTTGACTGACATAGGAATGGTGAGCCCTTCTGATGCTAGCCACGTAAGAGTTATCTTTTATAACAAGTTAAATACAAAAACATGGAATACTGAATACACATATTATGGATACAGGTGGATTTGAGTAAACTGTCTGGTCTGTGCCCTTGTGAACTTCTTGTGTCCTCCTTCCCACTTGTTGGGGTGGGGGTGACCTGATAAGAAGAAAGTTATGGCTGTTATGCTCGGACGACTATTGAGAAAGAAAGCAGCTGGTAATATACAAAAAATAATATCATAATAATAATCACAAATTTATTCACATTGTAATGTAACAACGAGGTTTGGTCAAAGTGAGCTAGCAAAGGTCACGTTAATAATTTGAATAGTTACGATCGCTGTATAATCGTTAACTACAGATATCATAGTATTGAGTGCTGACGCTGACATTATCTGGATACATAAAGAAAGGCCAGCTTTTTACTTCCTGACTCTCCACAGTTAGATGATATGAAAATGGGTGCTCCCTGGGGTAAACTGAGTTGTGTGATCTTGCTGATGGAAGTGTTGCTGTTTTGGACCATTATAGGCATCCAATAAAGATGTGTACTAACTTATAATAAAGCATTGCCTGAGTGTTTTGTGTCTTTCTTTAGCCCTTCCAGACACTTGTAGTCCCACCTCCACTTGCACCTTGTTACACTGATCAAAAGGAAAGCTGTAGCAAGGTACCAAGCTTACAGAAGATTTGTAACTGCAGACAGGGTCAGGGTAGGCAGAGAACATAGTCTGGTACAAGCCAGAGTCAGGAACAGATGGTACAGCAAACAGGAACCTGGAGCCTTAAGGTGCGTACACACTTCCAATTTTTATCGTTCCAATCGAACGACGAACGATCGATTGGGCAAAAAATCGTTGGTAAAAAAGTAACCAACGACGCCGACGAACGAGGAAAGTCGCTGGAAACGAACGACCGGACTGACGGATCGGAGTGGACGACGATCGTTGAACATCGTTCGTGTGTACGGTCGTTCGTTGATCGTCCATGTTCAGAGCATGCGTGATGAACGAACGTCCGTTCACTTTCCTGTCGTGCACATAGTTCCTCTATCGCTCAAACGATCGTATCTATTGTGTGTACAATATCTATGAACGATCGTGTCGTTAACTCTATGTGCAGGATCGGTGCTATACGATCGTTCATATATATCGTGCATGAACGTTCGTCGTTCGTTTTCCAACGATAATAATTGGAAGTGTGTATGTAGCTTTAGTTTGGATATTTATTGCACAGGCTCAGGGTGAAACACTGAGCAAAGGTAAATAGGGGGACTGATAGGCGAGCTGGGCAAAGTCTGACTCAGTCAGAGCTAAATTAGCCAGCAACTGAAATCTGACAATGCCTATGTCTCACAGTCCAGAATAATTCAGGCTGGTAGCCAGGTAAAATGTAACATGTAACAGACTGCAAGTCTCAGATTAGCCACAGAACACTTAAAAAGTAACTTCACCTTTATGGCTAAACTGATATTCTAATTGTTGGGGCTGCCATTCGAGGAATTGCTCTGAAAATGCATGTTTTTGTTTTTTGCATGTCAAAGTCCAGAAACAAGCATGCTAAAGTATGAGTGTCAGCATTCCAGGTCAGTGACTAAAGCATCAAATTAAAGCTTTAGGACAGGGGTCAGCAAACTTTTTTGGCAACTAGGCCATTTTAGGAGGTCAAGAGAGCACACTAGGCAGGACTCTCTCTCGAGTCCCACGCTGTTGGCTCCACCCCCACCAGGAAATAGGGAAGGAAGGCATAACAAGGTAGCTCATGAGCTCCGGGTTGCCGGATCGACCTGGGGGGCATTAGGCCGGAACGAACTACTGGCTAGGCTGCATCTGGCCTAAAGGCCAGAGTTTGCCTACCCCTGCTTTAGGATGACAGCCAGGAAACAGAATTTTCATAGACGAGTTAAGTATTGGCAGCCTCTCTCAGCCTCTCATGACATATCCCTAATAAAAGAAAGATTTTGTCCTACTTTCAAATGCAACTTCACACTGGGACACAGATAGGAAAATAAGTTATTGTGGTTTTTCACCCTTCTGCATTTTATCTAAAATAAAAAAAGCATGCTTTGGCTTTACATACAATTTAACCAAGAACAACTTTGTCTTGTTTCACAATTTAAAAAGGGTCTTTGTTCTTGTCAATACATGGTAAAAATCTTCAATGGACACAAAAGTTTTTTCATTTACTTTTTTTTGCAATAATGCATTATGTATTAGTCTCTACCTTCCAAACAGGTAAAACAAGGTGCCTGACATCAGCTACAACTTTACCAGGAACAAACTGCAGGAAGGAGGAGTTACAAAACTTCACAGGAAATAGAAACTTTTTCTGCCTTCATTTCTTCTGGGCTGCTGTGAGCAATGGCTTTTTTTTCTTCTCTGAGAGAGGAACTGATTTGTTCAGTCTGTCTGAACATTTTTACAGATCCTGTAACGCTGAGATGTGGACACAATTTCTGCAGGGTCTGTATTGATCAGGTTCTGGATACACAGAAACAATTAGGAGTTTACTCATGTCCTGACTGCAGAACTGAGTTCAGAGATCGTCCTAAACTGCAAAGAAACATAACTCTTTACAACATTGTGGATAGTTTCCAACCTACTCAGCCTGATGTGAAGGAAAATGCGGTCTTCTGTACTTAATGTGTGGACTCTGTTATACCTGCTATTAAATCCTGTCTGTTGTGTGAAGCTTCTCTGTGTAATAAACACCTGAGTGTCCACAGCAAGTCACCAGAACATGTCTTAACGGATCCCACCACTTCCATGGAGAATAAAAAGTGTCCTATCCACAAGAAATTACTGGAATATTACTGCACTGAGGACTCTGTTTGTATCTGTGTGTCCTGCAGTTTGGCAGGTGAGCATATAGGTCACAAAGTAGAGCTGCTTGATTTGGCTTCTGAAAAGAAGAAGGAGACACTGAAAACAATTCAAGATAACCTAACTTCAGAAAAGGAGGAGACTGAAAAGAGAGTACTGACTCTGCAGAACCACAAGAAATATATTCACACAAAAGCCACTGATTTAATACAGAGACTCACTTTCCTGCTTGCAGAATTTAGAGAGAAGCTGAACACTATAGAGAAAACTATTCCGACCATGATCTCTGCACAAGAAAATAAGCTATCTCTCTCTGTTTCTGGCTTCATACAGCAGCTGGAAATGAAAAAGGAAGAGCTGTCCAGGAAAATAGGTCTTATTGAAGAGCTGTATAAGACACCTGATCCAATAATTGTTTTAAAAGACCAGCACATTTGTATCACTGACCATAATAAACATGAAACCTCCAAGGATGTGGTTGATGATGTTAAAAAAGTAGGAGACATTGATTTTACTCTTGTTTCAGCAGTACTGCACTCTGCTATTGACAATTTTTCCACACAAGCACTGTGCAATGGGTTCAGTTTTCCCAGGACTTCTGCCATGTCATTGGATGTGAACACAGTTGGCAATGAAGTAGAAGTCTCTGAAGATCTAAAAATGGCATCTTGGCTAGGAATAGGCCAAAATCACCCGCAAACACCTGAGAGGTTCCAGTCATGTCAAGTTTTAAGCCTGAGCTCTTTCTCATCCGGAAAACACTATTGGGAAGTGGAGAGGAGCGAACAAGGAGACTGCTGTGTTGGGGTGAGCTATGCCAGTATAGACAGGCAAGGAGAACAATGCATTATTGGTGAGAATGAAAAGTCCTGGGGACTGCGTATATGGAATAATCAATATTCTGTCATACACAACACAGCAGTGACAACATTATCATATCCAGTTTCCTGCAGAAAACTAGGAGTGTATTTAGATTATGAGGATGGACAGCTGACCTTTTTTGAGCTAAAGGACCAATTGAAACACTTACACACATTTACCTCTACCTTTACTGAGCCCCTGCATGTTTTGTTTTGGGTGCTCGGAAGTTGGCTAAGATTTATTGTTAAAAAATAGAAAAATGAATGCAGTGACATTGCACCACCAGGTGTACTAAGACATAAATGGAAGCATTGGTAGTTTAAAGCAGACCTTGCAGGAACTTTTACCTCTTGACTAAACTAATCACCTACCTGAATTAGCCCAAAACATGTACTTTTAGTTGCCATGGACCCCAGCTTCTGCCTTATTTCTGCAGGTTATAGTGTATAATAGTATATAAGTATACTTTTTTTTATAACAAAAGTGATCTTTAATCTAGCAAGGGCTGTGCATAGGCACTAGCTAAAGTTTAAAAAGTTTAAAGCTTAAGTCTATCATGATGTTAGATCATGAATTATATTTACATCATATGTTCCACAACACTTTTGATTATATTTTAGCCACATAATTTGTCTTCTTTTGTGCTGCTTTCTAAAAATTCCAGTTATGAAGCATGCACAAAAACATTAATGACATATGACCATAGTAGGGACATTAGATTGTGAGCCCCTTTGACTTTGTACAGCGCTGCGTAATGTGATGGCGCTATATAAATTCTCTGTAAAAATAATAATAATAATGCACAACAAAGGTAAACAAAAAGGCACATGATCACAATGTCACATCATGCATTGTGCCAAACAAACAGCACATGATCACCATCATTGTAAAGAGACATTTTTTTCTTTGTAGCCACTTTTAATCACTTTGCTTGTGAATAGATAAGTGGGCACAACTTCGGTTTCCTGTGTCCTGCAAAGCCTGTACACAGCCAGGCAATTGGCATCTTCACAGTTCTAGTAGTTCCAAGTCTGCATGCAAATATGGTGTATATCAGGGCTCCAAAGAACCCTGCATGCAAATGGTGCCACCCACAAGCAATGAGTTCAATAACCTGAAACCTAAAAAACATTTTTAAAAATAATGCGGGGGGAGGATATAGAAAGCATGATGGGCAGAAGGTACGCACTGAGGTCAGCAGCATTACTTTATTTTTCACCACACTTTGTGTTAAAGTGTATCTTTTGCATTGAGTGGCAAACAGTTAGCTTTTATTACTGAATATGTCCCCATTGGGAAGATTTATCTCTTTATTTGCTTCAGTGACCACTGCAATCAACTAGAATTTCAATATGTTTAACATACATATTAATCTTCAAGGTCCTTTTTATGTCTACTAAGACACACTACCTAATTCCAGAAATGGTTATAAATGAACTTTGATAATTAAAGTGTGTGTAACAATGAACGTTGCTCATTTGGTTACTTTTGTTCTTTGAATTATATTGATGAAAGCGTTTTCTTAAACCTGCAAATTGTAAAGTAAAAAAAAAAACTGTTAATCTGTCAGAAATTCAGCAAACTGATCATTTAATGTGCTCTTTGCTATGTTATAAAAATTGGAAGATGTGTTCTATAATTCTAAAAACATGTTTTGTGCTAGGCTGACAATGCTGCTTTTCCACACAGTGCATTGAGTGTTACCATGGGGGAGGTAGGTGTTTCTGTTAGGATCACTAGATAAAAATAAATGAAAAAACTTAAAAAAAAAAGCAATAAGCCACTACACTGAAAGACTAATAAGCTGCAAATTATTTATGTTGGTATTTGTGTTTAAATACACTTAGATAATCATTCTAACCTTAATTGCAGCATACAGATATTGATACAAGAGAATGGTGTCATAATGCATTTCCTGACATAAAATATAAAATGGTCGAGCAAAGTGTATTTTTTCCTCAGATGATCCAATTGTCACAAGGAGCACACCAACCTAAAAAATTGCACAAAAAAACAGAAAAAAATCAAGTATTATAAATGCTTACTTGCAGTGTTTTTCTTTTCATAAATTATTTTGAATTTACATTCAATTTTTGCAGAACAGCCAGCTTTCTCCTAATACATCATAGCCCCGTTCTATTCTAGGATTATCTAATTACTCTCTAAGCTGGCCCAGCTCCACAGGTAAATAACACCCCCAGTATTTGCTATATTCATTTCGTATATCCCTATTAATTGTACAGTGGTACAGCGCAAGGTAATATGTTGGCGCTATATAAATCCTTTTAATAATATTAATAATAATATTAATAATATCAGAAGATAGTTGTTAAATTAATGGTCTTTCTGTGTTCTTTGTCACCTGTAACTGTTATAAAGCCTCTTTGCCTACGTAGATGGCTGCTAGAGGAACCATAACCCATCATTGCAAATTCTGCTTTATCTTCCCGGGTGAGACATACATTCCTACATTGTGTTGTCACTGAAACTAAGAAATATTTTGTACAACCTCCACTACGTCACTGTCACTGGTAGTTTAGTTTTGCCATTAAGTTTGAAAAAGCTCTGATTACTGACACTGAGATATCTTTATGAGCAGTCTTGCCTGATGAGCGTGCAGTTTATCCGTTGCTGAATCATTGCGCCTCTTGGCATGTTTTTCTGCTGAAGCTCAGCATCCGGCCTGAGCCGTGCCAGAATAACAGACACAGCCTGGGTTGTGGATGGGTAGCAGATGGTGAGATGCTCAGCTGAGTATTAAATACAATGCACTGGGGCCACTGTGCTCTCTCACTGTGAAATCGGCCCTGTTGGCCGAGGAATGGACAGTGGGGGAGATCTGGCAAGGTCTTGGTGATGGAGGAAGCAGCATTTGCAGGAAAACATGCTCTTAAAGTAGATGTAACCCTAAATAAACTATGTTTTGTTTGCTATGTGTATCATTAACAATTATGATTTGTAATAAAATGCTCTTTTCAACTTTTTATTCATCCTTTGTTTAACTTAGTGTTGTTGATCTCCTGCAGCCAGTGTTTGTCTAGAGAAAGGTGAATGGACCTGATCTGGGTTCAAACTTCGAACTTTGCACTGAACTCCAATAAATTCCACGGAAGATTAACCATGAAGTTAAATTCCTGTTCTTTTGGGGTCAACAGGCCCCAGTGCTATTGGGGATATGTAAAGATGGAGAGAGAGAGAAGGCTGTAGGTCCACCCTAAATTTCTGGCACATCTTTATCCAGACATGAATCCTGGGGGCTGGAAAGCATGCATTGTCCTTGTACCAATATATGCACCAGGCCTTCCATCCATTTGGGACCCCAAATGCTGGCTGACAAGACCATTTTCTAACATTCATTTCCCAAAAAGTGGCTGTTTGTGGTTGGTGTTTATAATGGAATCTTGAAGCCCTCTTTAACATGGAACACAACGGATATATGCCCCTTTATCCAGCGTATGAGTGAATCTACTTCAATCACAATGAACAACAATACTGACTCACTAAATGCTGAATGACATAATTGTCCTCAAATTGCTTTTTTCAGTGCATATGTGTTTTTTTTTAACTAGGATACTTGTTGTGAGTGTGATTTTGTACATATAAAAACTTTCTGGAAATGTTTAAGAGGTACTAAATGTAACCCCTATACTCATTCCTCTGGCTGAGGGTGGCTGCTTTTCCTTCTGCCGGAATTGGCAGCAATAGAGTGATCAGCCCAATCTGCAAGGTTCTTGTGATCTCGCCTGCTATGTGACTAAATCATCTAAGGATAAAGAGGGTATTTAGGCTCAGTTTCCACCCAGCTAAAACCCACCATTTCCAAATCAGCACGGAGCAAGAGAACCCCTCATCATGCAATCAGCTGCTTTACTTATTTATGGTAAAATATTCACCAGTCTGCTAAATGATCAGAAGACACTATTAGAATGCACAAACTGCTTCCCCGGTGTTAATTGTATGTGATAATAATCTGTCCTCTCCTTTTACCGCAGCACAGCTGCTAATTCCTCACTTCATTTTACCAGGCTGCAGAGAACCGGCGTACGTACATCAATCAGTGCATTAAAAGATGCGAGTGCTTCCCCTCTTCCTGAAAGTTCTGGGTATACACAGGCATTATACCATAACTGTCAGGTGTCCTCTCTGCTGATTACTTGATCGATCGATCAATGATTGCAGTGCCAGTGCTTAAGATTTTGATCAGAAGCAATCAAAATGTATTTGAAAAGGGTCAGGCATCGGATTAATAGAAAGATACAGAAAAGAAACATTTACTACTGGAAACATTTCAGCGGTTACTTGCATCCCAATTGTTAACTGATTATTTTTACTGATATTAAAGAAAGAAATTAATAAATGATAATGCTGCTACACTCCACCAACTACCTGCTCATGCCTGCCTACTTATGCCTGGGTTTTTGAAAGATGAAGAAAGATGTGGTGCTCTACTCACCACCTGCCCATGCCCATACACCTCTCCCTGGTGACTGTGAATGTGTGGAGACCACTCTGCTGTGATAAAGACATGTTTTCTGGTAGCTGTTAGCTGATTTCAATGCTCAGGCTAAGGCTGACCCTGCAGAGATAGATAAATAACATATGGATAGATACAGACTGTACTACAGTAACTGATAGAGTGCTGTAAGTGTACTTTGTACCAGTGGATTGTTATAGAGGCTCTTTTGTCTTACACGCGGCACACCGAGGGTAAAATGTTTTTCGCTTCTCCTGAGCCGTCTTATCAGGTGAGAATTGAATTACAGTATTAGATTTGGATTCCGGGGACAGAAGTTTCAGCACATGGAAGACGTAATCAATGAAATCACTCGGGAACATCTAGAGCGGGTTATTACATCTCGTAGGAAGCCAATGGCACATCCAAGATGCGGAAAACATGAATTGTTCTATATGGGGATGCTGCCAGGTTGTCGAGTCTCTGTTCTATGTTATGAAAGGCCAGCATTTTTTGATTTTATGTACATTTGGCTAATGATGAGCATGTTAAATATAATGGAAATCCAAGCCTGGAATAAATGAGTGTTCCTGAGTTAATATTACATTAAATCTGGCTCCAGGGATGTGCAGGACTTCCTGCAGACTGAATTCCATTTTCATTCTGCTATTTATTGCATGCAGCATGACTGCTATTTAAAAAGATTACATTATTCCAATCTGAGCTCTGGAAAATGAAAGCTAGTTGTTCACCCTCCATAGTTCTTAAACAGTAAAAAGTTTGAGACCAGTGTCTCTAGGCAAAGCCTAATTTCTATTTACCTAAGGAGTAGGAAGGGTTGACTGGCCAAATATTCCTGCACATGCAAAAATTGATGTAAGGAGCCAAAACTAAACACATTTGATTATTTTGTAACAAATGCATAAATTAATTCAAAGGTGTGCTCATAAAAATATTTGCCTGTCATTTAGTATTAAAGTAGCTGTAGGGGAAACCCTGACCATAAATCCCTGCAATGTAGTGATAGCTGGTGGGTGTGTAATGCAGGAGCTCGGAGGTAACCGCCGGAAGTTAGGTATGCCCTCTGGGACAACAGTTTCCATGGCAACAAGCAAAAACCAGCAAGGAAAAACATCACTTTTCGGTCTATCTTACCAGCAGCATGATCCTTTGCATGGGGACAAAATGGAAAGGAAGTTGGATTGCGTAGCAGCACGACAACATTGTGGGTCCAAAAGAGGAAATAAGAATGTTTACAACAAACCTGTGGGATTAAAAATTAATTTCAAAGTACACACAGAGTTTATTATTTTAATTTTGACTGGAATTCCATCTTATCTTATCAAGTCATTGTTCATTTATTTCATGCACTTTCTTCCCCAGCAAAGCAGTGAACACAGAAATATCTGATCCCATTTACAACAAATGGAATCTCTTTCCCTCATAAAGTGTGAGATAATGGTGGGTCACTGCCTCCCACCTTTGTTTGCATGGAAGAATGACTTCATCTTTCAGACTGAATTAAAGACAAAAATCAATAAACTTACAGACAACTCAGCACAACGCATCAAATAGAAAGAGATTTAATATCCCAAATGGCATATTCTTTCGAAGAACGTGCCAGCTTCCACGACGTGGAAGTATGGTTTCCAGCTCGAATTAAATTACTTGGACACCTCTCACGGTTTGAAAAAGGAAATGGGCATATCTCTATGACATGAGACAATGATCAGTCTATAAATATCCGTTGTCTCTTCCTGCTGCAAGAAGCCAGAACTGATATCTCAGGCTTCAGTCCAGATACAGTGGGGCAGCACAGGTGACAAGGCCTCAGTTACCCCCGGAGGACACAGGATTGCCATAGGCCTGATGTACTTTATATACTCATACAATTCTAAATCAATTTAGATGAGAAAGAAGCATTGTCGTTGGAATATTTATTTATCTGTAATTTTGGTGTGGTTTACTAAGGAATGTTAAAACATTCAAACATACACCAGCCCAGCCGTGGGATGCCTAAAATACATATTTTATATTCTCCAATGGCCAAGCTTTTAAATATATATATATTTAAGTAGCAGTAAGCTTTAATACCAAAGTCTTTTGGTTAAATTCATTGCATGTCCTTTTTCAACATGCCTATACCTATGAAAGATGACCCCTATAGCTGCTGGCGCCATGGAAAAATTAATCTTCAAAGGTCACAACAGTGGCCTTGAAATCACAGATCCTCCCTAAATATTTTGCGGGCAGACAGGGTCATATATGAATGATTGTGTTATCCATGGCACTCCAGAGTAATGCTGCTTCTTCTTGATGAGAGCTCAAAGTTTGAAATGGCCAAGCTAAAGTGGGTAACTCTGATTAGAATAACATGTAGATATCACCAACAACAAAGATAGAGGAGTTGGTCAGGATCGAGATGTTTACATACAGGTACAATTTTTTTTTCAGTTCCCTGCAGCATTTTATTCCCTGTTCTGAAAGTGTGCATTGGGCTGGTTATGCCCTGCTTACTATACAGTCTTGGCACCAACCTGTGCCAGAGTGAAGTAGCTCCTATGAGCATGCAGGGGCATTGGATCATCCTAAACTAGCCAGAGGAGATAGGCAAAGACTTGGAAACTAGCACAATGGACCGGAAGATGGTGAAAGCACCGATGTTGGTGTGCTGGGGGGGATGCAGCATTGGAGGGGTTTAATTTGGCATTTTTGGTAAGTCTGCCATAATGTACAAATAAGATCTGTTCCTGGGGTGCAAAATTTACACATTTTTCTAATTGGTTCAATTTTAAGTCCTGGCCCTAATAAAGATAATAAATAACAATTCCTTTAAAACTTTTATTATAACTGATGGAAATTGTCTACCTAAAACTCTGCTGAAACTCAAACCCTAGAGAGGAGAAAGCATACTGATGGTTTCTACTGCAATAGGTAGGATGTTCTATGTATAAGTGTAATGATACTGTCATTGGTAAACTGTTTCACTGATGGAACTAATATTATTTTTTAATTTTCATTTTTATTTTCTTGGCAAATTTTGTAAATTTCCTCATTTTGTTTTCTTCATTCCAGCTGTGCAACATTTTAGCTCAAAGTCTGAATTATAATTAGGCCACTGAAAAAGGCACATTTCACTGAAGCAAAAGAGTTTTTTAAATCTTTTTTTACACACAGGACCTTAAACTGGAATATGCAGAAATAATCCGTGACTAAACCATTAACCACCCAGGGGAGAAACAAGAGTCCAGGACTGCGCAGAAGAATCGACCTGATTACGATTCAGCATAGTGGCTGCGGCACACAAAATGGAATATAACCTGCTTACAATGCTGGACAGAACAGTAAAAGATTAGCAGCCTGACAAATGACTTGTGGCTGTTGCTACTGGCTTACAAAAGCCATTTTAAGACAACATCAATAAGTAATTAACTAATACAAACAAACGAGGACAGAAAGAACTACGACAGCCAGCCAGGTGCTCCAATCAGTAAAGGAGGGACATGGCACCACCCAAGACGTGTCCATATATTATGGAGAAAGCTGCCAGAAAAGCTGCTTATGTAGAGAAATGTAGATATATGAGAGCCATCGGCCTCTTTTTGCATGGCAGGGTTCAATGAAAAAACAAAAGGATTGCTTGAGATGTTTACACCACACAACACTCTGCTTTGTAAAGGTCAACCTGATGCTGACAAAACGGTTGTCATGTTATTCAATAATAAGTAAATTATTATTATTTTCTATCAAATTTGCCTCCGCTGCTAAAGCTGTATCTGGGAGGAATTTTCTTTTTGAGGGCATGCAGAAATTAGTGCAGGTATAGCTGTTGCAGACAACGCAATTGGGTCAAATAATGAAAACCAAATTATAAAGGCTGCAGTAACATTCAAGCAAACTGATAAATACATTTGTATTTCTGCCTATCTAGTCCTGAGCATTACAAAGCTCTGTTTCACAGTACATTTCTGTATGGCAGGGCAAGAGACCTTATTATTCTCTGCTGCAGTTGCAGGATAAGAAATGCAGCAAAACCTATTGACTCCTTGTGCTACTTCCCATTTTCCCAGTCTGAGCTGTATTATATAAGGTACAACAAAAGGCTGATACCAAGCCAAATGATGTGTTTTAAAATATAGAGCTACACTCTTATTTCTACACTTTCTATCTATTATATTGGCCTGATAGAGATTAGAGAGAATAAATGCTTTCCATAAAGGGCCCCATCACACATAGTTATATCTTTGAAACTAATAGTACAATACCAATTTCAAGGCAACCTGCTTATCATAACATCTATGAGTCTAGCGATTTGCCAGTTACTTTGTAAGAAATGCTGTTACCAAAGTAAAGATAAGTTTGGTTTTTAGTACAAGAAAAACTTTATTTTGCTTGTATTGTCTTTAAAGGTCTATTGGCTACCTCTTGAATGTGAATAAACAGTTTTGTGCTGTGATTTTGAGTTTTAAATAAACTGTTACTGTCGATCTATAGTATCAATGTTATTCTACAGTATGTCTTATCTATAACTTAAAGTTCATGGTATAAAGCACAGCAGCCTGAGTTCTGGGACGTTAGACAAATTCTAATAGTACTCAAGCTGATAAGCGAACACAACAATGTATAAAAACAAAGTTGTGGACAGAATACCTGTCTTACACATTAAATCTCATTTCCTCTCATCTCTGAATTTACCCAGTGGGAGGAACAATCAGATATGTCAATGTGATACCACAAATAGTAAGAAGAATAAATGTCATACATTTTCCAGCATTAGGCAGGAATTAGTAGTGGGACTGATTAACAGGAAGTAGGTGGTGAGCAAAGAAAGAGGAGGTCAGACAGCTGCACAGCTATAGTCAATCACAACAACATAATGGTATGTGAATTAGCAAAATTCCAAAGGTAATAACTTATAATTAACACTAAATACCATGTTTGCTTTTAGATTGCCTTGTGCAATGTTGTGTCAAGTTGGGCTAAAATTCCCACTTTTACAAATGATCAGACAGGTCATTTTTGCAGAACAGAACAGGCGATATCTATTCTGCAATAATGCGTCTTACCTGCCTGATCACTTCGGGTTTCTGGACACAAAGCTGGCTCCCCTGGCATATGCCAGAGATGAATGCATGGGAGTTACATCATCCTGGCATGGCCAATACAGATGGTCAAAGAATGTCACAGGGAGGAAAAAGAGAAAGAAGATGGCAGTGCCCTATGATGGAACGCTGATAGGTGCGTCACAAGGGTTTGGCTTTCAGATCCTTCAAGCATACCTGTATTGTATCCTCTACCAAGAGCTGGCCATGGTCGATGGTTCTTCCACAAATTTCCCAGGTACCAGTCACTCTGATTCTCTACCAGGCCGAGAACCTGTTGTCCTGAAAAACAAACAAAAGAAAGTGTAAATAAAGAATCATCTGTATAGACTAACTATATAAAAATATCTTATATTTGTTCTAACACAAACATATAAGACATCTCTACCGTCTGCTCTAATTAATGAAGAATCCTTGGTCTTTGGACATAGAATCAGCACTGAAAGGCACTTAGAAAGCACCAAAAGAAGTTTTACAATAGCCATCCTATTACCTTTTGTTGATTGTAGAAAGATAGGTGTTATGTATTTATGTTAATGTAGGAACAAAACAGATATATATTACCACTTACAAAGCTCACAGTGCTTTGAGGACAATGCCCTCATGTGTCTTTCTCTCCAGAAGGATGATGCCATCTTTGTTTAGGCATTACTCAAGGTCACCATCTAGGATGGTGCTGGATTGAGATGCTGGCCAAGGGATGGCACATATAAATATAAATTTTGGTGTTTGTGCAGTTACTGGCTGTGTTTGGAAATATCTGATACAGATGAGCCAAGAAAAGTCACATGATTTAGGTTTAGGGACTCTTTTTGAATGAAAAATGATGGCACATAATTGTGGTGTATCTTGTAACATATTTTATTCATGCAAACTCATAAAATTACTGAATGATGCGCTTTGAATGCTGTATTAAAGAAAAATTAATCTGTATTCATTATGAGAGGTGCCTAAAAGAACATCCAAAATACACATCAGAGTGATTCCTTTTTGGTCAAGTTGGCGAAATCTAATGTCTGTGTGTTTAGCCACAATCCTTCCATTTTGCATTGTCTGACACAGTCTCCCTTTATGTAAATGGAGAATGGCCAACTAATCCCTTTATGAGCTTCTAGTCACACTCAGCCCAGTAAACAAGTTTATTTTGTTTAAACACTGCCTGCTTTCCATCTGTCCGAGGCCATTACATTAACAAGAAGCGATGGTACCCAGCATGCTCTGCAAAGTGCTCAGTGGCGTCAATTCCCAGCATTGCTGGGCCGAGTTATTCTCATCTCCGTTACCTGTCGTCCTTAATGTTGTCCTGTTTGTCTGACTTTGTCTGCAACCTTCACCGATTCTTCCCGTTGTCCCTTTCTGATTACAGCACTGCTCTAATCCAGTAAGTATCTGCCTTGGCAGGCTTTCCTTTACATTTTGTGCCTTGTTTTCAAGTGTGTACTCTTGGATAATGTGTACACATACTAAACTTGTGTCCAAGGGGTCTATTTATATTGGGTCATGAAACAATCTTTTCCTACTGTTTTATTGATGATATTAGTTTGACAGATCTGCCTTTTTATACATGTGCTTTGGATAATTCATCTTTTTTCTTTATACTAGTAATGAGCGAAGTTTGAATTTCTCAATATTTAAACAAAAACTGTGAAAGTTCAACAAAATATTGGTGTATTGGCATCAGTAGGGGGGGGCAGGATTTAGAGCGTGAGTTGGAATACTCACAAAGAAGGGCACCTATTCTAAAACTAAACATTTTTTTACATAAAAAGGCAGATTAAGGTCAACAGAGTGGTTTTTAATTTTGTCTGTGGTCCCTTTTCAGCTCGGTGTTTTCCATTACAGAGTTACATCATGTCTGTGTAGGCTGCCATCTTGGTAGAAGCAGGGCTTTGCATGCTCATGTCAGAGCCTCCAGCAAGGTGAACAGTGGATGAAATCACCAAACATCCCTCCAAATCTCCTACAACTACCAGTCAGAAGTAGCAGTGCCTTAGATGCTAAACTGCAGATACAAAACTTTAGGCAACTTCACAAACCTATACCTATAACTATACTTGTGTTTTAAATTGAAAATTACAGAGAAGAGGTACATTCCAGAGTACTGCTTACACGCAACTAGCATATCTGGATGGTATATATACAATGCAACTTCCCTACCCTTTTTAATTTCAATACCACTTCAAAGGTGTAACGACTATAAATTGCTACTGGTGTAACAAAAGATCATGTCGTTTAGCTGGACCTGTTTTTTTGCCAAAAAACTACAAAACGTCCCCTCATCAGCCAAAATATTTTATTTATTTAGGGATCAACAATTTTGTTTAACTGCTGATTTTTGCATATGAAGAGTTATAGCCTGGCCTAGTCAAATCTCCAATTGTACATGGGCAGTACACACCAACATATTGTAACTGAAGGAAAATCCCATCCCTAATTCCAAAACTTTATTTGGGAATATCTAAAGCAAGAGGTTAAGTGTAACCACTCCAGTGTGGAAATGATACAAAATATCTTATTTGTGCTAAAGGAGTCAGCTATTGAGGTTAATTAATGTTTTCCACAGTACATAGTTATGTGTTTTTATTATAGTATACAAACTTTATCTGTAGGCAGTGTTTGAATGAAGATCTAAAGTTTGCCCATGCACATACTTTTCAACATAACATACTCAAGTCATATGGAACCATGCTTTTAGGAACATGTCAGACTCTATGAGCTTTGACTCTCCTTTGTCCTACAGACAACTCTATATGAAGTTTCAATTTGAATGTCCATAAGAAACAGTTACTGTTATATTCTGTAGAAAAAAGCAAGCATCTCATCTTTTGTTATGCAGCACACTCCAATGCTAAGCACATGTGCCCGGTATGCTGTGGTGTGGTCCAATAACATATACTGTACTTTTATGTTGGGGTGTCATGTTAAGTAGAATGCATGCATAGGTGTGATTAGCTATTTATAAAACAAATAAAAATTCATTCAAAATACACTTGCCAAAAACACATAATTGGCCAAAAGCCAATATAGTTTCCTTTAAAGCTTGTGTAAATGTATTTCTCAAAATAGCAAAACAGCTTACAAATTCAATATTTGATGGATACATCTATAATCACCCATGGTATACATTAACAGAAATGTAACAATTGTGAGCTTTCAGAGAAGTGGTGGGATACAAAAGAAAGAGGCAGATCTATAATTTCACATAAAAAGCTGCTGTTTCCATGTAATCTGGCTGAATGTGTTAAATTGATATTAAAACTGGCGAAAAGTGAATGTCGTTACTGGGGATTCTGTTCTATTATCTGTGAAAAGCTTTCACTGCGTTCTGCACATCCTCCTATAGACAATAACAAGGCTGAGCATTCCGGGGCATAATTGAATAAGAGATAATGTGCCATATTACACAGAACTAAGCTGAACGATCGGAAAAACAGAAAACACTGTGTTTCTAAAAAATCGAAAGCAGACAGAATCTAATGAGGATGTGTCACCGCGAGCGTTATTGTTCATGAGATTGCATTTAAAGCAATCATCACCCTATTTACATCAAACTCATTTCTGATGTGGTTTCCACATTTTGACTTGACACCTTGTTTTCAATATGACATTTCTTACAAAATTTTGTAAATGTTCCATCAACAAATCATATCAGCAAAATGATATAAATTGGTGCTTAAAGTGTATCAAAGGGAGATTCATCATCTCTATTTGTCGTGTGATAAATGTAACATGAAACTGAAAGTGATGGGAAATTCAAACATCAAGCTAGTCACCAGAATAGGAATGAAGAGGAATATCTCAAAAAGGACACTTGTTCTGGGGACAACTAAGAAGAAATCCGCCCACTTCATCTATCATCTTCATCTATGTCTGCAGGACAAGAGGAGAAATCCCTATGGGACACAGGGGTTTTGACCATCTCCAACCCTATCCAAAAAGGATATACTTTGGAATGAATTTCTTAAAAGTCATTAGCTATTTGTTAGCAAATGTTTTCAATCCTGGACCATATCCATTCCAGGTATACTGGATCACCCAGCTTCACTGATGAAAGTGTATTTTCTCCAGCCTTGGAAAGCTTTAATAAATCAGGCCCATTGAAAGGAAAAATAAAGTTTCTGTTTAGAAATGTACTCTTTTTCCACTTTTTTGCTACTAAATGGCCAGAAACATTCAACTACCGTCTTCTGAGCCATCATCCTGGGCATGCCCTAGCCTGGGAAAGGATAGTAAAGGGAGAAGCAACACTGCAATAGAATTATTTTCTACTACACTTTCTCCTCTTTTTT
>NC_092859.1:27718746-27790049 GCF_032062135.1 Pyxicephalus adspersus
CAGGAAGAATAAGCAGTCTCTCTAAAATCTTTTCTCTTTTAACCGCTTTATTCTTTTGTTTTTACTTTTATTTAGAGAGGGAAGGGTAGTGCTATACCCTACAAAATACAAACATGCCACAGTAGCAAAAGAGATACAAAGCTAAACAGGGCAGACCAAAAGGAGGAAGAGAATTCTAGCTGAGACAGGAATCACAAAAATCCTGTGAATGTCGGGACTGTCTGGAGATGCAAATACATGAATAGATTGTGAATTGTTTTTGTATGTTTTAAACACTTCTTTAGTAAAATGTCACTGTCACCTTTTAATAAACATTTTTATAATCTACTTCATGACCTTTAAATGTCTTCATAATAAAATAGCTGTTGAGCTATTTCTTTTTCATTATTTACATTTTACAAGATAAGAATATCTTTCCCTTCACTTGTCTGCCAGAAACATTCCTCTGAACATCACTTTTAATGAGAAGAGTGAAAAATTAAAACTCACTGAATATTTATAAAGACAATTCACATTTCATTGGTCTTTTTTGAAAAAAAAAACAATGTCTGAGGTGGCCTTGTTTTTAGATTATCAAAGTGAATTATAGAGGATTATTAACAGCAGGTAAATATATAGCAGAGCTGACCCAACCAGATTTTGTACCCTAACGCATACAGGAATGAGTTTTTTAAAAGTTTTTACACATGCAAAAGGAAGAGCATGCCAGAGCGATATCAACTTTGACTGATTTTAAATTGATTGACTGTTCAATATAGATGTTGAACATTGCAAATAGGTTGATTGTACCACCACACATCTTAATTAGTGCACAGTTCATCCTTTAGTATCAATTCTTTGTAAATGATTGAAATGTAAAACAATTACTAGATTTTCAGAGGGCTTTAAGCTGGTTGTTTCCACAAGAGGCAGAATTCCTGCCCAGTTTTAAGTATAACCCTAAAAAAGAACAACCAAAACAGGGCAAATATTGAAAGGACTTGAATGCAGAACCAGATGGTCACTAAAGATATTATATGATGTATATGGAAGGTTTTATGTAACAGTGGAATTTTTAAAACCTCTATCGGCAGTGTTTGGGGGCCGATAAAATATCTAGAACAATTTTCTTTTTTAATTTGAAACGTTGCATTTGGGCATAAATCCATTGAACCAGTTTACATTAAAGTCTAAGTATTTCTCTTCATCCAAGCAGGTCCAAATTTCACTAGGCGTCATGAAGGGGAGAGTCGGTCAAGTCTGAAACCATATCAGGATTATATACCAAAGAGGAACCTCCTTACGGCTCTGCTATTATTATTAAACAGTATTTACCGTATATAGTGCCAACATTACATAGCACTGTACAATAAATAGGGGTTGCGAATGAAAGACAGTGACACAGGAGGAGAGGACCCTGCTCTGAAGAGCTTACAATCTAAGAAGTGGGGAAGCAGCTATCAATATTTATCAATGTGGCAAAGATTTTAGCTTACACAGATTAAGAAGGTAGGGTTGTAGGGTATAAACTGCTTTTTTGGAGGGAATGTGTCTAAGCTGAAGGAGACTTTCTTTTTTGAGTTAGGAGCTCAGTGCAGTACATTAGCCCATAACAAATGTCTTATGGCTCCTTGAGCCTTAAAATAATTATATGCCAGGGCTAAGTAACTCCCATGTGCCTGAGTAAGAGTTATGTAATCCCAATCATGCGAATAAACTAGGCTGAACATGCCAAACCTGAAAGTAGAATGGAGAGAAGATGCCAGTGGCAGGAAAGGAGGGACATTATTGCTGCTACAAGGCTAAAGTGCGCTGCTTTGGCACGTAAGTCTGTCATAATGTGTAAATATTCTGTGTCTACTTGTACATTATACCAAACTCGTGGGTGTTGGCAGTAAAGTTTAATATCGCTATTGGGTATCTTTATATAGCAAAATTGAATGATTCACATTTCTTAAAATGTATTTCATGTTCCATAATAACAGCAGAATTGTGAATTTGAGCTAAATCCTTTTACTGACTAGAATTCGGTTCTTTGATTTTATAAGAGAAGATATATGTGAAAAAAAATTCTACAAAGACTGCATTCATGGTTAAGGCAAAAGGACATCAGATGACACATAAGAGCATACAGATACATTGGGTACACTAATATAACTTAGGATAAAAGTAAGACATTTTGAAAATGATAAAAAGAAACCTTGACAATACACATAGCAGAGTTGAAAAATATAGTTAACCCGGATAACTCAATATGTTTTCCATTCTGCAGAGCCAAGCCACACACTATTGAGGAGGTACACGACTGGGAAAAGGGTGAGACACCCAAGGAGAGCCTCTTATGGAAAGAAATAGGGTGCCAAATCTAAATAAAAAAGGCCAAAAGAGGTTAAGCGAGTATCAATTAAACAAAGGCAAGATGAGAACTTAAGTTTGGATACAAGTAAGCAAAGTCAATGGATAGTTTTGCTCGGTGTCCATAACAATGCTCTCAGAAGTATGTTGAAAGAACATTTGGAGACATTTGGAATTCATTATTTTTGGGGTGATTAAGGATGCATCTAAACAGGGGTTTTGTCGTCCAACAGCAGAAGCTGTTCAAGCTCAAGTTTTTTCTTGTAGTTGCGTGATAACATGAACATTTCAATCCTTACAAATCTGTAGGTTGAGGAGAAATCTCCAATAATATGACATTTTATGTTTCTAAAAGAGTACAGACACACCGGTCTTTACTGAGTAATATCATTAAAGATTTGTATTTGAGCTCCTTATTATATTAATAATCTCAGGTGCCAGTTCTTAGCTAACAGGAGTTGCTTCAAGTTTTAACATATATTTCACATTTAGAGATGCTCTTCTGCATACATCGGTTTTAAAGAATGGATTGACTACTCTTGTCTTTCTATCAGCCCTAACTATTCTTGCCATTCTACTTGCAGCTCACCCGATATTTTCCTTTTTTCTGACCATCCTCTGTAAACCTTAGAGATGATTGTGCATTAAAAATCCCAGCAGATCAGTAGTTTCTGAAATACTCAGATTAGCCTGCCTGGCACCCACAAACATGCTACAGTTTAAACTTCAGCAGGCTGTCTTGACAATGTCTACATGCCTAAATGCATTGAGTTGCTGCCAAGTGACTGATTAGATATTTGTGTTAACAAGCAATTGAATTGGTGCACCTAACACATCACTTACACTACACACTGTAACCTTGAAGAAAGTCACAGGGTAATAGGTAGAGGGGGTGATCTGTGTGAACTTCTGTGAGCCCACAAAAAAGAACTGTAAGACACCAAGCTTTATATGTGTGCTGTCATCTCAGTCTGGAATGAATACGATGACCCTGGATGAAGCCTGAATAAAGTACACATCATCCTGGAAAGAAGTAGATGAAGGATTGACAAAGAGTACCATGATCTGTGTGAGAAGTAATAAATACCATGAAGTATTGTACGCCTTAATATAGTGACTGAGAAAAATGTCTGACAATAGGTCTGTTTTATGCATTCTCTTTTATTCTTTTTTATATGCTATAACTATCCCTCCCACATGCATACATTGTCACTGACAGAGGCTGGTCAACAACAATGCAGAAACAGAAAACAGAAATTATTTGCTGCAATACACCTGAAGATATTTTAAAGGAAGAACAATAAGAGACATGAGACAGCGAGCAATGGTGAGATGAAATGAGGTCTTCCCAGGTTCTAAGTAATGTTATTACAGTGATGATTGCTAAGGAGGGACGGCATACTCTGCTCTGACGGGCTATGACCAATAATTAAGATGTGAACAATTATGCTGCTGGCTGTCTCTGATGTTTGGGGACCTGCGCTTATTCCCGGTGAAGCACAAGATAATCGTCAAAATCAGACAGCTTGTTAGACAAGATAGCAGGGAACTGCTGAATGTACTGTACACCGTTCATATTTCTGGAAAAGGTTTGTAAGGACAAGCAGACACATTGCAGGCTCTCGTTAGAGGACAATCACATATTGCTGACATTTAATAGTATTGTGACATGCATGGCAGCAGTCTGATTCAGCTAATGACTTAATATGGGACTGAAAAACCTAAGGTATGCTATGTTAAAGAGAACAAATAGAAATGTTTATGGTGCCTATACCCTGCAGATGTACCTATTTGGATAAGGATAAAATAGTAAAACACATCCTGGTATGTGAAGGTGCCTAGGCACTCCTGTTCCTATATTTATATAAATGCCAGGGATGAATTTCTCACAAGGCCACATAGATCAAAGGGTGACATGACGACTATGGCTGGCATTTGTATTATCCTAAATCTGAATGTTAAGTACCTGAACCTGATCATCAGTGATTTTGCAGACCGGGTATAGCTGCCTAGAACTGTTAGTATGATTCTAAGTGCTGCTTTGGCCAGTGCCGGACAGGCCTGCCAGAGGAAGCTCCTCACTGGGTTACAACAAAATGACCTTCCCCTGAAATAAGGACACCTTCTCCCCTCTGATGGATAACTTTCCTTTCTTCACTTCTATTGAATGTTTGAAGGCTTTCTGACTTCAGGTCATTATTTTGTGGACCAGCAGTTTTAATTTTTCTCTGCACTGCAGTCTGCTTTAGCAGAATGTAGCCTTTCACCATGAATATCATCCATTACAATGTGAATGTGCTCAATACTAAAGTTTATTTACATGCAAAAGATTTTGGAGGTCACAACATTCCCTATTTATCAGGTTTAGGGATAAGACACAAAAGACTCAAGTCAATGGATATATTAGAAGCACAATAAAGCAGTATTGAGACAGTTTTTCAAACACTTACAGTACATTATTATCATCATCACCATAGGGAGAAAACAGGAGTGGGAGCTGAAAGGGTTAAGTACCACATTTATTTTCTATTCTTGCAACAGAACAGTAATTATACTTCTCAAGCCTGCCAGCTTCATAAAGTATGTGCGCACGCCAGCCCGTCTGCTACATTACACCTACTGGCAGTATTGTCAATGCAAATTTACAGACAGACATACAGTCTGAGGCTTGGAGCAGATGCGTTGTCTAAAAGCAGCATTGGAGACCACTACATAAAGGGTGGTGATGGGTTAATGGACATAATTGTTGTAGTGCTCTAGGCTCTGCCTGTACGGTGCGGCCAGGAGGCGTAAGCCTGAGATTCACAGCCGAGTCGGGCTCTGTAATGAATTCCGCACTGAGCCATACCTGTTCTGTAATATTTCAGGCATTGATTTTGCTGTCAAATAAAAAGACGCTCCTTCCAAATGGCATTTAACTGGACAAACCGGCTAGCTTGGGGAAAGGATCTTTTCACATTACATGTACATGTGTGAGCATGACACAATTATATATCAGATATGCATAGTGCATATTTTGCCAGTATAGAAGTACACGGGTGGTCATTTTTGCCTATGTAGTTTCTGCTTCCTGGAACTTTACTGATCCACTCTCAGGGAAAGAATGGGCTAGGCTGCATATGTTTGTAGGGACTAACACTTTATGACTGTGTTTATTTTCTTTTAGCTTTTTCTGGCAATCAGTAGGTGGGAGGACATTTGGTTGCCCATTTAATAAACACTGGGACCCCCTCACTTGCTACTTTCCTTTATCCTAGCCACCCAGGCTGACTGCTCGCATATAGATCTGGTTTGAATAATAAGGGAAATCTCACATGGGGCACCAATATTGGCTATTGCAACCCTGCTGACAAAAGCTTTGCAGTGCAGGGCATGGTTTAAAAAATCCAAAACTACTACAAATTCTATGGGTCTTAAAATCTGTGAACAAAAGTACAAAAGTTGGATGGAATCCAAAGCTCATGCCTAATCACCAAGACAAAAAGTGAGTCTTCAGGGGACAACAAACTACAAATATAAAAGCCACAACGCATTCCATACCTAGCCAAAAGAAAACAAGTTTTGGCCATACATGGCTTCATGTTGGCTAAATCAAAACCAAACAAAACCTTAATCTGTTAAAGAAAAACAAGGAACGATCCTTCCAGCAATCTTTTGAGTTAATAACTTTCTTTGCTCTTTTCCTGTGCTGACATAGAATTAGGAAGGATATTTTTCCCCTGTTGGAACAAATTGTACCAGGGTTTTTTTTTTTGCCTTCCTCTGGATCAATTATATCTATGGGTTTCTTATCTGGGACATGTTTATTTCCCTGGTGGTTGAACTTGATGGCCTTATGTCTTTTTTCAACCTGACTAACTATGTAACTATGACTGTTATCAGTTACAATGCTCTCTAAGAACTACAGAACCCTTCATTCTATGTAATGGAGAATGGTGGTGTACAATGGTCGTTTCTGCTTCCTGATACAGAGGAGTGAATGAGTGTTGTTACCCTAGGGCAGTATTTATGTTACTGGTAGTGGGTGAAAATAAAGAAAAAAAAGCTAAAATTAAATTACCAAGGTAGTCTTTACATCTAAGGACTAATATGTTGCAATATATTTAATTTTTGCATTTGAGTTTAGATACAATTTAATTTTAATTCAACTGATCACAATTACATAAAAATGTGAAAAAATCTACAATTGCTTTTAAGAGCTTTATAGAGACATTGCAAAGTGCCTAGAACTCCTGATGTGAAGAAAAAGAACTTTTTAATTCATCATTGCGAATTCATAGGCCAAGAGCGCCGGAATTTGCATGTCAGCTGGGGTGGGGGCGCACAGTTAGCCGTTAGGCAGCAAGCTGTGATGTTGCATAGCAACCCCAAGTCACACTCCCGCCAAGCAACATACATCCGCTGGCAGGGCAAAGGGTAATAGAAGTCCTGTATGTCCAGGGGCATGTCATATCAGTGTGTCATAAATAATTAAACACGTCTTGCAAGTGTTTTTATTTTATTTTTTACTTTTTATTTGCCATTAGAAAACCCCCAATTAATAACCCAGCAGAACCCATAGAATAAGCAGTGCCCCACAGCCCGGACAACCATATTGCATTACCGCTACACAGAGGGACGGGTAAACACTGCTGATTTGCATATCATTACCCAGACTCCCTCGGGCTGCGGCCAACGATGTAATTACTCAGAACGTCGCATATATCAGCATTAATGATGTAGATTTACTAAAGGGCAGTGAGTGCTGAGATATACTACATAAATTAGGAGTCTAAGCTCGCTTATCATGGAGCGCACATATCATAAAAACAGGCTTAAGTTGCATGGGGCATTCTACAATGGCAACCAGGCCAAAGACCTTTAAAGCAGTTATAATTGATGGGCTTAAAAACTCTAGCCAATTAAAAATTTTTGGTTGGAGTTTTTACGGCCGTCATTTATAACCGCCAAACTTTCCTTGATGACTAACACAGAATGGCCTGATAGAATGAGGACAAATGAGAAAATTCAGCCAGGTTTTATATTTCTGTCTGTGACCCCTATTAGGAAGATTTGACCTGTCTGTAAAACCTGGGAAAAAAATGGAGGGTGCACTTGTCACCAGGATAAAAAGGCAGTAATAAAAATATTGTCAGAAGATCTTATTCTTCCCTATGTTACTAAAAACACATTTCTGATTTTGCTTTTAGGTAGATTTTCCCTCACTTTGTGTTCCCAGGCCAGGGCCCTAAGGCATATATAATAAAAACACCCTTCATTATTTATATTTTTGTCTGTGAGTCCGTTGACAGCATTTCCCTCTTTATCTTGTTGTAACAGCGTTCTCCCTAGGCACTTTTTATTAACCACCCGGCTGCTTTTGGGTGGTTACAGAAAAGTTAGGATACAATACAGGGGCCACCCCCACCCCCCCAACAGCTTCTTCCCACTCAGTTTAAAAAAATCTGGGGAAAATACTGTGTAAGTGACATCATGATGGCAGAAGCCACCCACTCTTCCATCGCAGGCTCAGACCAGAGACACAACCTGCCCACCTCCTGGAGCCTGCGATGCATACAGGAGACATGGTCCGTGGCTTTGGCCGGTGCACCCCTCCAGGCGGGGCCCTTCTGCTGACCTCCCACCTGTCAGAAGGCCGGGGGTTGGGGACCTCTGGTTTCTACCACAGCTCTGACCTGTTCATGAGCTTTGTGGACATTAGACCGGATTTACTAAAGCTCTCAAAGACTGTAGAAGATAGATTATCATGGGAAAACATGTGTGTGATCCAACAAACCTGCAATGGATCTGGTAGTATTAACCAACTAATAGCAAATGATTTAAAGGAATCCATTTCAGGTTTGTTGGATTACCCAGATTCTACCATGATAGTCTATCTTCCCTAGTCTTGGAGAGCTTTGATGAATCTGGCCCATTACGTCACCACTACATTTACTAAGTAATATCTAGGTTTGCCAAGCTCAGTCAAGGTAGCCATTGCTCTTCTGACACTTATTTACAGCTGCCTTGTTGTGGGTCTCTGACTCAAAAGTACTGAAGTCACACACAGTTTGTATTTTCAAAAGGAGGCCAATAATGGCAACCTCCATACATCTGTCATGTTCAAGGGATTTACATGATTTTCAGATAACCACTAGGTAGACCCATTCATAAATTGTAGTAATTCAATTTTGAAATATCCCCCCAAAAAATCCCTTAAAGTGAATATTATGGAAAATGTATACTTGAAAATACACTTTAACTCAATTGACTGACATCTAAACAACAAGAACTCTTCACAGCGACCATGTTAGAATTACACTACAAACTGTGCCCGGGGAAAGGTTACAAGTTAATCTGGCTTTCCTGATACCCTTCTCACTCTCCGGTGAAAGCAGATGTGACACTTTCTAGCTTTCTATCCCTGCACTCTGTTTACCTGATTTATCACCCTGGAACTTGCGCTCTCCTAAGCCGGAGCGTTTCATGAATTCCTAAAGTGTATTAACCTTTATAATCTCCCCAGGAAAAGGTATTCTATAAATCCACAACCCCATCTGTGCTTCACATACTGCTACCGTGCTGCCCTTTGGCCTGTGTTGAATTGGTGGTTATTAACAGGTGCTGATCTATCCTTTGGCTCCAGTAAAGGGAACAATAAAGTAGCGGTGCAGCCATAGCTGCTCCAGACCTTTGCATACAGACCCTGAGGACATATTAACAAACGACTAAGTGTTGTTTTTTTCCCCTGGTGTTTTCAGCCTGAGCCCACACCTTCTGCTACATAGAAAGAGTGAACTGAAGCCAAGAGCAAAAATGGGCAGGGATGGATAAATAAGCGCTAATTGTAATTAGATAATAATTTAGGCTGTACAGGCAGTGAACCCTATGTGCTTCTGTAATTGTGTAATTTTTTTTTTTTGGGCTTTGGAAAAAAAGTCTTTCAACAATTTCAACTTTCTTACAAGCTCACAAAACAATTTATAACAGACCTAAACCAGACAAAGCTATGTATTTCCCTTGATTTATTTTACAGCTAAACTGCAGGGAAGTAAAAGAAAAACACCCTTCAGGCTAGTAATGTATTGTAATTGGTTAAGGAATCCATACTGTGTATGTGAATCCCTCTCTGTAACAATGGTCTGGAGAGGCAATGGTCACCAGAACATATACAAGAGGGTGATCAGGACAGCTGCCCCCCTACTGTGAGAATAAAGGCTAGCAATGTTGACCAAATAGGGTTCTACTCCACTTAAACCAGTGTCTAAAACTTGAGCTGCCTTAGAACTGATTTCCCTAAACAATAATCCGACAGGGCTTTTAAACCTGCCTGCTCTAACTACGGTCAATAAATGCTATATATATACTTTAACTATAAGGGATAAAGTGTTATCATCCTTTGTGCCCGTTCAATAAAAACTCAAAACAAATAAACAGAAGGTGGATTGTGGCTTGGTGTAAGTGTGCGTTTTCTTTTTTTTTTTTAGCACTGCCCCCTCGGAGCTCACTGTAGCTCCACTCACAAAGAAATAAAAGACCATGAAGCAGAATATAATTTCACAAGAGGCTGTAGTCAGTAGAGAGAGTCAGTCATTTAGAGAGCAAGAACATACGTTTATTTTTCTGATGCATGAACAGTTTCCATGTTTCCGGGATCAGACTTGGCATACTGATGAGTTCTTTTATGGATAGAAGATTAACACGCTATACTGCCATAACCTTTGTGGATGTTCAGAAAAAAAGAAGACAAAAATATGTTTCTAGCACTAAAAACCACACAGCCCATGACCTTGTTTATATTTATTTGCCAGGAATGACCCAGCTCCTGGAATTAAAAAGGGCTAAGAGGAGGAAATAATATTCCCGTGGACAGGTTTCCGATAAGCTCAATGCTGCACCTGTAAACTCATTTGTGGATGAAGGACATTTTAAGCACAGCTGTCTTCTGCCGTTTCTTCATGACCCCGGCATCCACGAGCAGTTTATGAGATAGTAAAATTCCAGCTCTATAAGGATTCCTCCCCACGCCCATCTCCATCCCTCGCCATATAACTGATGAACAATCTTTAATCACAAACTGGAACAGCACCTAGCTAGGGAAGCATAAATTTGCCAGCGTGTGTCTCCATCTGTGACTTGTGCCGAAGGCTAAAGTTACACACTACCTGGCTACATTAACATGACCTCCAAAAATGTTTTAGAACATTCAATGGTAAAGGGTTTCTACTGTCTTAAATATTTACTTATTATGGGTCTAGCATTCAAATACATACTGTACATACTAAACAATGTAGAAGTGTAACCCTTGAAGGTATGTATTACCTCTTACAGAGATCACAGTACCCGCCCTGAGTTTGAGTTTGACTTTTATTGTAGCACTTGGAGTTAGCAACAGAATTAGCAGCTTATTTGGTTCTACTCATGGTATCCAAGGCAGCTGAGGATCATGGCACACTGGCAATTTGAAGGTAATAGATAAGGTAGCTACAAATCACTAAAGAAAACAGGCAGAGAGATTTGTAGATGCTATAAATTGCTGCTACGAAGTTGAGAGTGTGACAAACGTGGCCATTCAGTAGTTAATGGTAACCCAGCCAAATAAAAAATAAGGACATTTCTGATTAATATTTGATTGATATATCAAGTGAACATTGGTTGGGAATGCTCTTTCTTTGTTGAATCCTTGTTGAGCCTTGTTTTTAGCCTGAAGCATACCATATTAATTGACAATCAATGGAAGCACACCAACAACTGGCTAAGTTGGGGAGTACTCTCATTGGCTAATGGTTGTTTGGGAGCCCTCCTGGATTAAAAAACAGCACATTAATCAAACAAATAATACATCGACCAAATATCAGTTGAAAATTAAGGTTTAAGCACACATGAATATCTTCATGGCCATCTATAGGGCTATGACACACTAGCAGCTTTGTAGCAGTCCTAGTTTTTATGAAATTACATTAGGAATGTGTTATGATGTATGGCCCCTTTAAGTGAAATGCTGCCTGCAACAAACTGATGACAACATCTTAGTTAAGTCAAAATCTTTTGGTTATAGGTCATGGATGGCTTTTATTGCTAAAAAGTGGATTTAAAAAAATTATATTGTTGTATATTGTGACTTGCCAGAAAGGAATTCATGCAGAATCGTACATTTACTAACTAGTGGATGCAAACTTGTTTTATTTTGTGTCTTTCATATTTGCTGGAATTTACTGGTGAAAAAACTAAAGTTTTCCTTTAAATCAAAGGCCCACATTTCTAAAAATCTGGAGAGTAGTAATAAGGACAGATGTTAAGATTACCGTGCCTTGTCTTGCTCGTACTAACAGCATTACCCTTGCTGGCCCTTTATAATGGTTAATATCCCAGAACCCTCCAGTGTAGCATGAGTTCAGGCTGCTTGCTTGGGCAAAGACGGCGGGAGACGAAAGCAGTTTTTTATTTTTTCACTTTCGTTAGACCAACAGTGATGACTTGAGATTAACATTTTGCCTGGCGGATCTGTGGGCCTGCGCAGGTCTCAGTTGGACCTCCTTCAGCTAGACTGCTTTGTGCAAACGGAAAAGAAGAAAATGCTAAATTGGAAGACCTTATCTTCAAAACAGTTTTCCCTGCAGACAGAGAATTACAGGATCGGTGATGGAAGACGGCAGCTGTTGGAAAGGGATGAGTCTATCGAACATTTTCATACAGAGGACATGAGTGAAATAATGCATTTCCTCTGCTTTTACTGCATGTGGCCAGGACATGTGGTAGCCTCAGGTCAAATGCTAGTCATGCAGGTAGATAGAGATAAGACTGAAATACATACATGTACATACAATATCCACTTGATAAAGAATTTGCAGTTCTGTTTAGTCAAGTCCACACTTTATATTACATTATATGTAATGGTAGGAACAAATATGGACGTGAACACCTAAAGGTCAAAGCATTCCATCCATTTACTAATAAATTCTACATTCAGTCAATGATAAGTAACCAGGACACCACTGTAGGAAATGCACACTCAAAGAAGGATTCTCCCACCCTTCTTGGCCAGAGATCAGCTTTAAAGTCAACCTGTTGTTTCGCTTTGCATAGGCATAGTACAGTTGCACTTAAAGGAATGGCAAATAATGAGTTTATTGCTGTTCAACAGTAATGATAGCTGGAGAAATTCTGTAGTATTTTGATTAAACATTCTTTCTTTTAATAAGCATAAGACAGAAAGAATCATAACAGCCCAGAACTTAAAATGATAGATCATGCCTCTGAAATCCTTTAGATATGTAAAAAAGGCACCATATGACCATGCATCTAAAAGTGAATAATAATTTTCATGTAACATGATATTCCGGAAGCTCACTTTCTAAAAGCAAAACAAATTGTATTTCTTTTTTTATTCACTCAAGGAATGTCCCTGGGTATTGTCCATAAAACATGATTATCAGAGAAGAGGAACAAACACTGAGATTCAGGTCTAGGAAAGTGACTGTCTATTACAATAAACACAATATAAAACAAAGTAACTGCAATAAAAGCCACTCATCAATAAACTGCACTGGGCAGGAAAGTGGAACTCCGATAATCTTTATTTAGATCACAAAGAAAGTGAATGTATCAAGCAGATTGCTTGGAAAGTGTAGTTACACCGGCAGTACTGACAATTATTCAATATTCTCTCCTCTGGCGCCTGCATTAGAATGAATAAACCTTTTATGGGTTTGATGAGGGTTCCTTAGATGGAGTTTGAACAGCAGTCATACAAAATTTAAGGACAAATCCACTGGTAAAGCATTTTTTGTGGCTTAAGGGGAACATATTATATCTATAGTGAAATCTTTATTTTACAGATAAATGCTTAACATAGGGTTCTTTTTTTTTTTTATTATTCCATGGAGACAGAATAGCATAAGATTTTTGCTTCTAGGTTGTCTCTCGCCAATTGAATCTCCATATTTACTTTTGCAACCTATGCAAAGGTAAATACTGGAGGGAGGGGGAGGTGGAGATACCTCATGGTTATATGCGGTTATGTTAAGGCTAGCTCGGTACACACCGGCTGCAGGTAAATAGTCAAAAACACAAAAGAAAAAAATAAATAAATACACAGTGTATTTATAACATCAGACATTACCTCAAATGATCTTTTCTGTAACAATGTATTTCCTACATAGCAGTAATATCTTTCTCCTAGGAACCATAGAAAAAGGGGCCTGTATAACATCAATGCCGACTCAGATCTGCTTTCCAAGGGGTTTTTATCCTAAATCCTCCCAGGGCAGAGGCCAGATACCTGGGTTTCATTAATAAGGGTCCTCTTAATGATCAGGCATTACCCAGTCTTTCCCTCTTTATGTGCAAAAAAAATGAGATGCTGGCAGCCCAGCGGTAGGCCAAGAACTTCACAGGGATTTGTTAATACGCTGGATATGACCTTGCAAAAATAATGTTCTCACAGACCCCCAGAGAAGATGAAGAAGCGAGGAGGGGCCGTTCTGAACGTTCAGCAGCTTGATAATTAGCCAAATGCTTCTTTCTCTGAAAAGTGAGGCTCTTCCCTGTCATTATAGAGGAAGGAGTAACGGGAAAAGCTGGCTAGGTAATAGAAGAAGAGGATGTTATTTCAGTTATAAGGTATGCTGACATTAACAAGCCATGTTTTAGTACATGACACGGTGACAGGGGAAGGTTTGACATGCTAGAAAAGCATACTTTAGTAAAAAATGGAAATATTTATGAGCTTCTCAAAGCTTTAGGTATATGCAGCTTTTTAATTTTTAAAGTAACTTGGCTTTTTGCAATTATCCAGGCAAATCAAGCATGTTTGCAGATATATTTTATGTATTCTCTTTCTCTTATGGTATATGGAAAGCCTCAGTGATATCAAGGCTCCTAGACTTAAGACTCAAGACTGCTAAAGTAGAAACATTCTGATGTCTCAATGAGTGCTTTAAAAATCTGAAACCTTAAAACTCAACAAATTTAAGCAGCTCTGAAGTTGGGGATCTGTGCTGTCCACTTTCCCCTCCATTATTAGTCAGTGAGATTGTCTATTTCAGTGAAAGGCAAATAACGAGAAGGAATTAGAGCACAAAGCCTATATATTGTAAGGTGTATTCAGGGGTTTGGCTAGGTACAGACCAGATGATTATTGCCCGATATGAACGATTGTAATTGTCTCTGGCAAGGCTTCATCTCATTCATTAGGCTAAGTGAAATGTCCCTTACAAAGGTGCTAATTCACTTTGCAAATCACCTGCTTTACCACTTTTCCCTTTTTCCCTTTTCAGGTTTTTAGCATCTCCTCCTGTCTTGTAAATACAACAGAAATTGAGCACAAATCTCGTTAAAGGGAGGAAAATGTTCTCTCAGGGTTTGTTCTGACTGGCACTAGACCCATTAGTCGCCTGCTAAGCATTGTGATTGGCACCTGGCAAGACAACAACTGGCTCCCAGTGAATGTGGACCTTGCCAGCCAAAAACATCCCTAATTTTGCTGCGTAGTGAGGTGCTTGATTCACAAAAATGACCTAACAGAATTGCAATTTTTTGGCAGGTATGACAGTTGATATGTATGAATCTCAGCTATATTTTTATCAGTAAAGATGGGTAAACAGAAATGCCAAAAGTAGGGCTTGGAACATGTTGAAGTTCAGTGTAGGTCCGAGAGAACAGCAATGCATCCAAAGTTTAATATACAATTTACTTTGTTCCCCACAGCAAAAACCTTCACATCACAGACAGAACAGGTTAACTCCCCTGTGGACATGTGATAAGTAAAACCTACATTGTAGCAGCAATGTTTCCTCCTAAATCAAATAGTTGAGTATCACAGCCTGGAAACTGAAGTGTGGGAATATCTTTTAATAATGGATAGGGAGAAAATCGCTCTATCATTGTGTAAAGATGGGATGTAGCAATGTACTGAAAGATTAATTCCAGTGTGAACAATCTCAATGTTATTATTTTTCCTAATGTCAGAGTCATTTATACCCTAAATACCAGCAATTTGATGATTTTGTTTAACTTTCTGAAGCTGGGAGTTGCTGGGTACAGGCAGCAGCCTGGTATTGTGTGTTATCACCCAATTTAGTTCTATATAAGCACACCAATACAGATATATATATTAAGACTCACACTTCAGTGAAGCTGAATCAATGTATGATTTCCAATATGTATATTAGAGACCGATTAATGCTTATTCCATTTTCTGATAGCTAAAACACATTTTATCAGACCTAATATTATCACCTTTACTGCATAAACCCATACTATTATGTGGCCAAAGTTATAGATAGTTGGTTACTTGAGATCTGCCCAAAAGTATGAACAAAAGATGATAGCTGATCCTAATACCCTTCTGCAAATCACAAATAAATATGTTTTCTCCTATGAATGTCTGCCATGAAATCCCAAGACACTGCTCTTCTATTACCTTGCATGACCTTTAGGGCTCAGTGTGGGATAGTAGGGGTGAAATAGGGTAATTGTGAATAAATTGGAAGTGTATGGAAACCCAACAATCAAGTTTGATATCTTTTTGTATACCCCACTGTACATTTTTTGGTTGTTTCTAAATCTAATTGTTACATTGTTTCTAAATCTATCTGGGAACTATGGGAAAACCTTCATGCAAGTTACAAAGTAGTGATGAGAAGCAACTATTCTGCTCCTCTCTTATTGAATAACTCTCACAGTCCTAGACATGGATAGAACATGGAGTGGGCCAAGATGGAGGCTGAATTTACAACTTAATTTAAAGCAAAATCTGCTTACAGTTAATAAATGGTGGATCTGCCATGTGCTCAGAGGCCAGGTTCTAAAATGCCACTAGGTGACCTATACAATGACCGGTCCGCTTTAAGAAATACCCCAACACAAAGCATTATAAATGGCAGCTACATCTGTATCATATACACACTAAACAGAACTAACATAATTGGACGTTCTGGTAGAAAAAAAACATAAATAGTTTAAGATATAAAAAACGTCTTTTCTGCACCTTGCTGGTGATTTATCACCAACACTGTAATATTTAAGCTGTCTCAGCAGCACGGCCGCATCATTAGTGCTCAGGAGAAAATTTCCCAGAGGCCCGACCATAAGAGCAGGAACCAGCAGAGGAAACGGAAAATGTATGAAAAAAAATCCGATCCCAGTAACTTTGCCTAATATTATGGTGAATGCAGCAGTCAAAAAGCTATCTATTATTGTTAGAGAAGAAAATGTAATTAATCATTGTTCTTCTTTTGTTCTGCAAGTTTGCACTTTGGTAAAAGAAGTTTTTTGCTGGATGGATTGTGCAGAACGCTAAAGGAAAACAAAGGATAAGGAAGCTCTAAGAGTCTCTCCCTGGTTTACTATCACACTGACGCTATTCACACCTCATTTCTTCACAACTTGTGCTAATTTGCATCTCTGTGGGATGAAGTTCTCAGTAACATTTGCTGAATTTAAGATAATGCTAAGATTACATTCATTATTTCCAATAGTTTTTATACATTTGCTGTAAGGGCAAACAGTTGACCTTTCTAATAATATGTTATTGACTTCTTATTAACACTTGTTAAATTCAAACCTATACATTCAATGGACCACAAGTTAGGTTTTAGAATGAAGTTTATCCCATTCAGTGCAAAATGAAGGAAGACCCCTTCAAAACGTTTTGTTATTCCTCATTGCTCTTCCGCACCACCCTGTTCCTCCTTTATAGCCAGTGACATACAAACATTGTGTAAGCACAATGCAGGATAGAGGCCAAGTTTACAAAGCATACATGGTGTACTCCCCTTCCTCATGTGCCTGTATTTGGGGCTGGAAAATGGCACTGCATTTTTGGAGGAGTTCAAAAGTATGCTAATAAAGCAGTAGGAGAATAGAGAAGCCACCACTTTTAAGATAGAGGTGGGTGAGTTTTCAAAAGGCTTTGTCACCTGAATTGGTCAACTGATTGATTCTAGTTAAGGATTATACTTTATGGGTTATTTTGGACATGCTGTGACTATGGGCAGGAAGAATTCAGGCTTGGTCACATCACACGCAGGCATGCAACACACACGCAGCAGGAACAGCTGGACAGATTAGGGTTAGGAGATTTACACGATAGGACAACGAAGTTCTAGAAAGTGTAATGCGTTTTCCTGATTATATATCTATCACTGGGTGATGCCATGCAAATGCCTGGCTACTCTGCAATTCCCCATATAATCCAGTAGATGGTGTGAGCATACACCTATATAATAGGGCTGCCTGGCCAAAGAAATCAGGATGTAATAAGACTCAAATAAGTAAGCCAGAGGTTGGGAGAACAAATTAGAGACTTGGCAGTTCTTTGTTACATATGGAGAAGAAAGAAAGTGCAAAGGAAGGCAGCGTGGAAGGAGAATTAAAACGTGGCATTGCTAATGAAGGAGAATGAATTGGTTAATGGCAGAAGGCAGCGTGGCTGCTAATGCAGGCTGTTAGTAAGATTGATGAGGGATCTGAGAGCAGAACACTGCGGTCCATCTCACTAATATAGCAGAGATGAAGCGTGTGGTCATCAAGGTGGCAGAGAACGGTCTGCTCTGAAAGACAAGGTCACATGTAAACTTCCAAAGTGTAAAAGCAGAGGCCACAGCCTGCCCTAGAGTGGGTGAGATGGTGTCAGGCACTGGAGACCAAGCTTGCCCGAAACAGTTTCAGCAAACAGCACAATTGTGACCAAAATAGCTAAAATTCCTCCCTGCAGTTCTCTGATAGTATGAATTTCACAGCCACATAATCAGGGCATGTTTTTGTGTAGCTTATTTTTTTTTAAAGAAGTACTTTCAACTCCAGTAAAGCAGAAAAAATTACAGCTGAAATAAAAAATATAGAATAGGTTTTTACTTGCTAAAAGATTTATAGGTGATGCACGCAAAATATGTAAAGCCTAAGAGGGGAGCATTTCTATAGCCACTCCCCCACCTACTGTTTGTTCTTAGGTACATCAGAGTGCATTGTCACACTGGTAACACCCATGAGGAGCTCTCTACTTTATTATATACCTGGCCATCCCAGCCATCAGGTAACATAACAGCCTATCCCACTGTAAGGAATATTTAATCTAGTTAAGTATACTAATAATAGTATATATATTTATATATATATAAATATATATATATATTTATTTATACTTCCTGTTTTAAGGCTGAGGACACTTGATAGCAGAACTGAGGCAGGATAAAAGTAAAGGGATCCAGTTATGACAGCACTAAATCTGTTACCACTCCGCCTGCAGATCATCTGTCCAGCAGCCTGCAGCATCCTGGGCCTCCCTTTAGCTGTGCAAAGATGTGCTTTTTTTAGTAGCATCCCCTGAACTTCCTCTGAGGCTGTTTATGGCTGAAGGGGATTTCAGGAAATGTGCAGCAGCCAATGAGCAGAGTAGTTCCTGGTTCCAACCTTGTCTTGCTATTGGCTGCTAGCCTTATTTATGCCTCCCTGATTCCAGGCTCTGGTTTCTGGATCCTCAGCATTGTTACTTTTGAGTTGCTCAGTAACACTCTGCCATTTTCGTGTCCTTTTGGATTCCTGACCTGTGCTTGTACCTGGACTATGCTTGTCTGCCACCCACTCTACCTGTGCTTGCACCTGGACTATGCTTGCCTGATTTAATAAAGCTCTCCGAGGCTGAAGAAGATACACTTTCATCAGTGAAGTGATACAGCAAATTTATTAAGGGGGCATTTCCATTTTTTTCCACTAGCCACCAATCTATGGGGTCACTTGTACACTTAAAATTATTATATGAGGACACCACAGGCTTTCTTTTGTGAAAATTATTTTGTAAGGAGTTAGTAAAAAATGATCTAGTTAGGCTTTCTTTAGAATATTTCTAAGGCTAATGTACCATGAGCTATGGGTGTAATCCTCTCTAACAGGGGGTCCTCAAGAACCTGAAAAAATATTCCTAGAGTTAAAAAGGATGTGAAAGACTGATGCATAGTGTATGTGTAGAATACGGGTGAGCTTGTGTAGCCAATCACAAAGCCTTAGTACTGCCCATGTGAGTACTGAAAGGATGGCATCACAAATTCTCTTAGTCGCTGACCCTATCTAACACATTAGATTCCAGTGCCAGCTTCAACGGAGGCACAAGCAGAGATGGATCACTTACAAACTTTTAACTGGAGTTTAACTGGTAGGAAGGGGCCCACATTGTCACTTTGCTTTGGGCCAGAGGGTAAGGTACTAAAGGGGGCTTACAGGAGCGAGAAGATTTAGGGTTTGTGTCACTAGTGGAGGCAACTAGGCAGTAAAACAAAGTCAGAACTGAAAACTTGTAGGCTGTGGGTTGACTTTAAAGGGCACATGTATTATTTCACAGGCCTTTTATACAATAATAAATGTTTCATTTTGGTGTCAATTTACCTAAAAGGAACTTTAATGCAAATTTCAGAAAATCCTTGATAACTCTTTCATATAAGCTAACTTGTATTTTAGGTTGTCATCTTCTTTTAAATTTGCATGTCATGCATAGCGGAATATGTGGAACAGGGTTTATTGTTGCTGCAGCACGAGATGAAAGTGAAGAAAAGCACGCCTGAGCCATTGTGATTCTAGCGACTGCCAGTGCGTTGTGGAGTATTTGCGTCATCACTCATGTTACAGTCTCGTTAAAACTATTTAAATACCTCAAATCCTCTTCTCTGAGTTATTAAGCCACATTCGGCAATGGCAGCCTCGGCTTGCCATTAAGATTCTCCACCGCAGCGTTTAATCTACTCTCCTCGCCTCGGAATGCCACTTGCAAAGTCATAATTATGACAGAGATGGCTCATTCGTGGGGAAGAGTGGCATCCTGCACAGAGAATTCTTGCTGCTGACTGCGGCTTTGGACAGTCCTTTAATCACCTGGCCCACATCGACAGGAAGATCGCTTCTTATCCCTCCTGTCTAGTGACCGCATTGTTATCCATAAAATGAATGACAAACTGCAAACATCGGCTCTCAGAATGCGGAGAGGTGTATATTCGGAGGATCAGGTAGTAGATCAGAAAGGTTATTTGAGGAAAATGGGCTTTTTTAGAGCAAACTGCCCATTGTTTATAAGAATACCTGCATCCAAGTTTTCCACTGCAAACCAATGACTGTCTTTTTAAAGTGAATATGAGTTACCATGCTTATGCTGGGCAGTCTAAAAGCGACTCCTAAAACATTGCCAAATGAAAAAATCACAACAAAAATATTTATATTTGTTATATGTCTTAATGATACATTTCTTCCATCTGTTGTTCTAAAGTTATGTGTGCAATTAGTACCCATAAAAAGCTTTTGCAGAACATTGCTCATCCTTAATGCTTGTGGCTACAATTCATGCTCCATTCAGAATGTCTTTCTTCAATAGCCGAGACTACAAGGGTAACCGCCTACACTGTGCAAGGATACACAGTGCAAGGAATCATGGGAAATGTAGTTTTCTTATAGCCATTCTGCTGCCCTCTAGTGACAGAAATAGTGAAAACCACTAGCAGCCTTTACACAGATAGGACTGCATGAACACTTTTCAAAGTAAAAACACATTCTGTTAAAACAAAAAAAAAAAAAAAACTATTTAGGATTGTGTGGATGTTGCCATTTATTATTGCCAAAATGGGGATTTTAGATGTTCTTTAAATCCTCTTTCTTCCTATACTCACCTTCCTAGACTCACCAAAAATGTCTTCTCATTCTATGGGCCATGGGGGCTAATAAGTGAATTTGGTATTTTGTTGCACTTTACAAGATACCTTAGGTGGATGTCACAGATCCCCACAGGACCAGGGGATCTGTGCCCTCTTCAGTGTCACCCACCTTGCACTCCCTTGCTGCCTGCACCAACTCTGCTCAGGGATCCCACCGTCTGCTAACTTCCTGGTCCAGTTCATGTGATTATCTGTCAGCTGCCCCCTTTTCTCAGATGACAAGAGTGTTCTGCAGACATGCTTCACCTGCTGGTATAGATGTGGACACCACCCCCTCTGGTGGTAGGGTAGGATGCCTGCAGATCACATGGCCTTCAAAATAAAAGGAAGTGACTGGCAACAGGAAGTTGCCTAAACAAGGAGTTCCTTTTGGCTCTGTTCCCAGGTTCAAGTTGTACCTGTCTGTGTGTTTCCTGTTGCTGATTCCCCTGTGTACCAACCCCAGCTTGACCCTTGACTACTCCTGACTGCCGCCTGCCCTGACCTTTGGATAGTACTGACTACACCTGTTTACCACCTGCCCTGACCCCTAACTTGTATGACTACGGTCCGGTCTCTTGTTCTGGCACCATGCTTTATCCCTCTCTGTCAGCAGTTAACAGACTCTGCATGCACGGTGGGCGGCCACCTGGCAGCAGCCCGCAGCGCAACATCCTCACCTCTGGAGGCTCTGGAGAAGACCAGGCTGTTACTTAGACTCTGTGCCTCGTGCACGTCTCAGCCAATCGAGCTGGTGACACAGAAGGTCCAATAGCCCGCCCTGCGGCATTGTGACAGCGGACCTGTTAGTAACTGTAAATGGCTGCATGAATAAATTCCTGACATCTCAAGCTCCACCATTCTCATTATTACCCATCTTTGAGCTCCAGTTTAGTGACTTTGCCTAGGCCGGGATGATCTCATCAGTCTGCTGCAGGCAGGGAGAAGAATGACCCTGGATGATGCATGAACAAAGAGGGGTGCTTTTGAAAAGAGATGCATGTGAAAAGAGTGTGATTTCTCTGTGAGAAGTAAGAAATACCAGGAAGAGTTACACCAACACATTTTTTAAGATGTATGAACATTATATGTATAGATATTTCCAATGACACGTTCACTTTAAGACAGTGGGCATTCGTAATTTCACTTGAAGCCCACTTTCCTGTTGGAAAGATCTTTCGGCTCTGCTTGTGGCAGAGATATGTTGAGCACAAGACTGACTGAATAGAATTACAAATATTTGGACAAGTAATACAGTTACCATAGATGTATATAATTTGTTTATTTAGCAGCATGTCCAGGCTCCTGTACGTTGACACATAGAGAGACGGCATCCAATGCTCACAGCTGTTCATTCGCCTGGAGCGTTAGACATACGTATGGAAAATATAGGATGGGATTAATTCATGCATGAGATTACCACCATAAACATTCATACATGAGAATTTCCTCCTGTCACTGGAATTGTTCATTTAACATTCCCCAAGGGACATTGTTCTGTTATGTTAAATAACATGCTGCGGTGGGGGCTTTACAGTCCCGCTGGCTCTAAAGAAACCGCGACTGTAATGAACTCATTGGTTGAATGGATGGCTCATAAGACTTCACTACATAAAGGCACTCAATGTATGAAAACGACATATAGGAAAATAGCCATAGTACTCGCAGCAACTAACATTCACCCATAGAGCCGTAGTCAATCAATGGAAGCTTCAGAAAAGCTCAAGTTGTCAGACAAAGGAAGCTGCTTGTAGAACCAGTTTCACCAAAGTTGCAGATAACGATAACACATTTTATGTTGATTATCCTATCTATACCCTAACAAAAAACAGCCAGCCAGTTTAAGTGTTTAAAAGTTCAAGGGTTGGCACCATAAGGTTCCTGTTATTACATACAGAAAGCCTTCAGTGTGTCCCTCTGATCCTGGTGTTTGAACAAAGCTCTGTCTATCTGCTATCCGCTTGTCTGAGGAACAAAGTAGAACCCAGATCAGAGGGGCACACAAGGTGTGCGATTTCTACATAATACAGGAAACAGCAATTATTTTATTCTAGTGGGTAGAGTGAGAAGGAGGTATAAAACCTGTCTGGCTTTCATTGCTGTCTGTGTCTCTGCTAGGGAGATTCATTCAAGTTTTCCTAAGGGGACACCCCATAGGAAAAATCAATCTTTTTAAACATAAGGAAACCCTTGAAATAATGTTCAGGTCTTCAGAGAACCTTGTCTATCATTTCTATATCCACAGCCCATAGTATATTAGAGTGGAGGTCTGTAGAAAAACTGCCTCTTATATTGCTGACCAGTGGGATGAATGTCATTATTATAGACAGCCAAAAATGTCATTGGTATCTATTAAACTGACCTGAGAGGCACAAATTGCTCATTGCTTACAGGAACCCGCAGCAGCCTCTGGAGGAACCATGGTTGAGAAACATTGGGCTAGATACAGTATATACTGAGGGTCAGTTGGCACACAGAGGTCCTGTATTTTTTAACTGTTACATGTGTATCTTGCAGTTGGTAATTTTTTATGTCTTCTGCAGCCTCCTTGCAGCATGTTACAACCTACTTGCACGTCAGTGATATATCTCAATGCAGGTTTACCAATGGTGACAACCGCGGACTGTATTTGTGCAATGTGGGCTGAACCAGTCACCTTTTGTCTCTATCAGAAAGCCATGTGTCAGGGAGACAATGCAAAATTGGTAGGCAGGACCAGAATGTTATTACCCTATAAGAAGTATCTGAAAACACACCTTCATAGCAAGATCACCAGACATTACTTTATAAATTATGTACATTTTAGAAATATTAAACATGACAAATTGCAACTAAACCCAGGAAACTCACCTGTCCACGCTGCCATAATTTTCCTCATTTTCTTCCCCATTCTGATCTTCAGCCATCCTTATTGGCCAGGCTGGGATGATCTAACTCCTGCGCAGCTCAGTGAATTTTGACAGCTGGGACAGCGATCAGGCAAGGTACATAGTTTTATAGTCAGTCGGTTTAAAAAAGAAATAAGTCCATCAAGTTCAACCACTAGGGAAATAAACATATCCAGGTAAAATCCTTATAGACATAGTTGATCCAGAGGAAGGCAAAAAAACCTGGTTCACTTTGCTGCAACAGGGGAAAACATTTCCTTCCTGATTCCATGAGGCAATCAGATGTTCCCTGAATGAGGTAAGAATACTTATTGCAGAACATTGCCCCTTGCTGCAATAAAACCCTGTCGGATGCCTCATTTTTCAAGATATAACAAGAAAGTGTAGACACGATCATAATGACTGTGATTTCTTACACCCGGTATCTCTGCCTTTAAGAAGCTTTTTAGCCTGGAAAAGGTTGAAATATTCATCTTATCTGTGAAATTTAGAACAGGAGAATATGTTCCCTGACAAATATCACAATGTATATACACTGCCTGTCAGCAAACATGATGGGCTCGAACTGCAGCTCTTCGTGTCTGGATAATGAAGTGCGGTTGATCGATGGACGGGCTGGTAAAGTTTTTGCGACGACGTTGATAGGATGACGAATAGCTGCGGCGCGTGATGGAGAGAGGGGTAAGTGACAAATTGAGGGTGAACAGGTTGATGGATGAAACTTGGGAGGCGAGTAATGTCATAACAAGCAAAGCAGCGCATTCTGATGTTATCCTCGGCGCAGTCAGTCACATGTCTCACGCTCGGCCGCTTAGCGTGAGGCAGACACATGGCATGGCAGGCTTACATGAGCAACCAGCTGCCGCTAGGAAAACAAACTGCTGGGCCAACTTTCTGTAGGCATTTTCGGTAAAAGTAATTTGAAGTTTCAATATAGCAGAAGTAAACCTTTAAAATAAACAAGAAGAAAAGCCCTTTATTTCAGAAGAGAAAGGTAATGTTTCTTCTGCAATAAAATAAACTCACCTGCCTGATTGCAATTTTTTTGCTGTTTTCGCTCTATCCATCTTTAGTCTTCCGGATTCTAGATTTTCAGCCATCTTGATTGGCCAGGCTAGAATGACGTCATGAATTATACACTCACTAGTTCATTCAATCCTGGCAGTCCTGGGAATTCTGGCATATCTGTGCATCATACCCTGAGCTGTGCATGCTTCAAAATAAAAAAGGTTGTTAACAGGCAAATAAGTTTTTTTGCAGATGGGAGATCACCTGTTCCTACTGCAATTATTCTGCCTACTCAAAAGGTTTGAATGTGGAACTGTAGTCTTGCTTTAATAAATTGATAGCAAATTTCTGCAATTTGTAGTTGTTATTTGTCACTTGCATCAGAGATTAAGGCTGCGTACCGACGTTTAATAATAATCGTTGTTGGAAAGCCGTACATATAGTGCTTTTCTGTTATATGGAGGGGGGAGAGCGACAAAATGACACCCCGCTGTGCTCTCTCATTCACTTACGATTGTCCGTGGATCTGCCAGGACAGACACATGAACTTCGAGCACTGTACACACGCTAGATTCTAGTCTGATATCAGCCCTGAGGCGATTATCAGTCACCTCTTTAAGGTATTCCAATTGTCACGTCTTAAATGTACCAGCTCTCTCCCACCATCAGCATGCTGGTTGTCTATAGTTGAGGTGATTGAGCTTCATCTTGCTGTTCTTTTCCCCAGTCTGAGCTCTGCAGTAAAAGAACTGCAAGAGGCTGATACTGAGTCAAATGAAGGTTCATTCACGGCTTGTATTTAAACAATACATTTAATGATAGTTCCTAGATACAGAACCTAATTTGTATCTTTAATATGTGCTCAGAATTCATCTTTAGAAGAAAAACGGATTCCAACATAAGTTTTCTCAGTTGTCTATCTTGTTATGTTTGCTCTTGTGAATCGCCCGATGTTACCTATAATATGGAGCACAGTGCTATCCAAAATCATGAATATTAACATAGTGGAGTCCCCGGATCTGTGGAAAAATGCTTAACACAAAGACTAAACTTTGTTATCTTAAAACAAGGCCGATTCACAAAGGCCGAACTCCCCGGTGCAGCAATCTCACACCGTGTTCCACCATCTGACAGGTGGAAAGAGCCTCATCACACCAGCTTTAAGTAGAGAAGAAAAGACGACCGACAAAGAAATTAAGAGTCCGCTCACATCTGTCCGTCGAGAGCACCCCGGCTGATTTTAATTCTATCCACAGCGCCGAGTCAGAGATGGTGGAGGAAACATGGGTAGGGTGAGAATGTGGTTGGTGTACGGTCCGTGAAGGATATGGGGAAAAATAAATAGGATCGTTTAAAGAGCTCGGGATGAGTGTAGATGAAAGGAGAAGTGTGAGGGTGGAAATTAACACAAGAAAATAGGATGTGTTTACGAGCTATTCACCAACAAAAAGCTGGAGCCACATTCACTTTTACATCTAACCTCCATGGGGAGTTTCCTTTTACTCTTGTCCATGATTGATAATGCAACATAAAATTTAAATGAAGAATAAGAAATTTTATGGCAGTGTAAATACAATGTAACACTGAACCTTTTTCTGTTTCCTTTTATAAATTAACATTTGATTGTTTTTATTTATCTGTTCAATAAAACAAACACAACAAAAAATATTGATCCTGCCAGGAACTTTGTAAGATTGTAAACTACTGTTCACTCTGCAGTGTAATCTCAAGCAGTGATATCAGACCTGATACTTTACCATGTTATGGAGACTTTAATACTGTTTGTGCCACTGAACATGGAGATTAGGAAAGTGGGATGAAGTAAGATCTCCTGATTTATCTACTTAATTTATCTATTTCATATTGGGCAACGATTAATGAAACAATACAAATTAATAATAAATTAATAATAAATTGACAAACAGAAATATTTTTTAAGGTAATGGTGAGGGAGGGGTGCTTAGAAAAGGAAGCTTTTTTTTACCTACCCCTTTTTTACCTTCAACACTAACTCATTCCTTGTTCTTTGTTTGAACCTTTCTTTTTTGACTAGGTGCCCACTGGTGAGATTCATCCCCACAAGCACCAATGTCTCTGGTATCAGAAGTGGGAAGAATTTCACCAACAATGGAGACAAATAATAATACATAATATATGATAGATGTTTTCAACCTTCCTGTTCTATCAAAAGTTAAACAATAAATCAATATAAAGGCTAAGGTTTCACTTTAGGTTTCTCCAGTGCCTAGACTACAGGCATTACAAGTAGTAGAAGAGTTCATCACTGACCACTCGTAAAGCTATTCATTCTCAAAGACCAAAACAAAGACTCTATAGCTGGTTTTAGTTAGTCTCTTAGGACTCATTCACTCTATAAATCTGATTTATTAAAGACTGGAGGAGATATTATGGATAGATATTATAGATATTATAGATAGACTATCATGAGGGAAGCTTGGTATAAAGTGCTTTTTCTATATTTGTAATACTTTAGTGTGCATAGTCTGGGCACAATTTCACTTTAGGCTCTGCAGAACCAAAGCCTCTTGATGTACATTTACAGTAGTGCACATGCTTCTTTGGAGAATGCTAGCACACAACTATAGCTGCACCATTGTGCAAATAAATCTTTCCAGATGCTGGCAGCCATCCCATTATATTTCAATTGGAGTCAATGATCCGGCACCAAAAACATCTCTGACCTTTTCTGATATTTTGGATGTTATGACATGTCATTAGCAGCATTCATATTCTTTGCTAAACACGGGAGGTCTTCTCTAGTAAAGTTTGACAGAGAATATTTTGTCTAACGATTATAACAAAGTTCTTTCATGCTGTGTAATGAACACACTGACATAACTGACATTTAGGTATACACCTAAATACATAAAAGGAACATTTTTTACTGGCCAAAGGATTCTTAGATTTGCCCATCCAGTCCTGAGGTTTACAAATATGCACTGCAATGTATAACCTGTGACTGACAAGGAAGTAGAGCTGATTATAACCTGCTGTAGTAATACTTACAGGCTTTGTCCATCGTTGTTTTCACTTGACGGTGAAAGGAGAAGTAGCTGACTGACAAACTTAACTCTGTCACTCTGATATCTGTTCTTATCAAGATGTTTGAAAAATATTTAGCATATTGATCTGTTTCTCCATTCAGTCAAAAATCTTATGTACAAAAGACTAATAAGTCAGAATCAAGAACTTACACCCAATGCACCCATTGGTTTTGGTCTGTTTGCCCCTATGTCACTACTGTGTCCTTTAGTGAAGAAAGGGTTGGTAGAAGGCACCACAAAGCCCATCATTCTGACATGAAAATGTTATAATAATCAGTAACTTTAAGAAAATCTGGCCATGTGCATGATTAGTTCTGTGCCAAGCATTGTCTAACAATCCTGTGTGGTTTCCAAAATGTATTTTTGTTTTATATTTCTACCTGGCCTCGGAATTTTAGGATGATGGGAAATAGTAACAGCCATATCAGTTCAGTGGCTTTATTTTCCTGCTGGGATTCAGTTCCTTTTTTCTTTTCCTCTGCTGAAAACAATAGAAAACTCTGTGGAGTGGTAGCTTCCAACAGCCAGAGCCCCCTCTTCAATTATCTTCCTATTCTGAATGCTGCCTGTTAGCGGTTCATAGTGGAGGTAGAAAAGGGTGCTTTATAACTGCAACTCCACTGCTAAATAACGTTCCTCGCCACCGTAAAGGGCAGCCTCGTCAGTGAATCTGGTCCTGCTTATACGGGGAAAGAACACTTTACAGAGGAATAATTCATGAGTACACTCAGCTGGAATATGGTAAAAAAAAATGAGATTTATACCCAGATGGAGGAATAAACATCTTAGCCGTCATCAGAATCCAGACTTCAGCGACTCAGCTCTGGGTTCTGCCGGGTGTCAAAGAGAGTCTATAGAAGAATAACATAATGCCGCTGGGACCGGCAGTACAAGATGGGGAAGGAACCAACAGGGACCTACAGCAATCTTTAACCCATTTTGAGGGCTTTTATAAACATTGATTTTAACAAACTTTTCTTTCACAGATCCTTATTTGCTGCTACTTGTATGAGTTTATAAAAAGTGAACTTTTCTGTTTTACATTTTCTAAAAAGATACTTTCTGATGAATGACAGAAACACTAAATCTATTCTACAATCTTTATTTTACAGAAAATCCTCATTTGTGCACCTTTCTGATTTAGTTTTATTCCATTGCTGTGGTATGATTGCTTGGCTAAGTTAGTCCTGTCCATCGAGCATTTGTGGGAGGGAAGAGGATCCGTTGCTAGAAACGTAGCCATGAGGTCAGAATGGTCATGTTAAGAAAATTACACTAAATCAAAGAAGGGGCAATTCTTTGTGTGTGTCTTTCTTCTTGCCACATTATAAAGCAACAATAATATTTTCAAGATAAACAATAACTGGAGGTGTTAGTCTGACACTTTACTTGTATGCTGCTGGCATGAAAATATACATCTGGTGCTGGGGCACCACACTAAAACCAGTAATTTTAGTTTTGGGTGGCCTGACCCTTTAAGTGGAAGAAACATCTGACAATGGGAGGAAAGTGGTGATCTTGACACTAAATCATGCTTCTTATGGCTCATTAGGAAGTGTCAGCTCATGCCCTTTTCTGGCTGTGAGCACAGGCTGATAACACTAATCAGCAAAGGTGTTGACCTTTCTCCACACATGATTGCTACAAAGCAGATCGGAACAAAACACTACAAGACTCATTCAACATGTGTTTTGGACTTTTAGAGCCGCTAACCTTTAAGCATCACAAAATAGCGGGAAGTCTATAAGTCTCTCGCCTTTATAATTGTCAGACTGAGATGTGAAACTAAAGGGGCCGCAAACATGACTTGCACCTCATCACATGCACGACTGCAAGATTTTTTTAGAGCTGCCCCGACTCTCTGGAATGGTCCTCCTTGTCCTATTCGGCTTGCTCCTACTTTCTGCTCATTTAAAAGAGCACTTAAAACCCATTTTTTTCAAACTTGCCCACAGTCTTCTTCTGTCTCCTAAACTCACTCACTCTCCCTCACTACTTCCCACCATTACATATCTCCCCTCCTATTGTGTTTTACTTCCTCCACCTCGTAGACTGTAAGCTCTTCTGGGCAGGGTCCTCTCCTCCTTCTGTGTCACTGTCTGTATCTGTCTGTCATTTGCAACCCCTATTTAATGTACAGTGCTGCGTACTATGTTGGTGCTTTATAAATCCTGTTTAATAATAATGATATGGCAGCGCTCCAGTCTGGATGGTTTTGGCTGCATTAGGTGACAATTTTATGCCCGGGGGTCTGTTGGATACCTGCCGGTCAACAGGTGCTAGAAAAACATCTTCCTATTGCCTATGCCGATGCCTTGCCCAATCCCCTTTCCCAAAGCATTGTAGAAAGTTACAAAAATAAAAAAAAGTAAAGTGTACAAACCACATTCTTTACCTTACAGGCCAGAACTCAGATTGAGGTAATTCTAAGAGCATTCATTGATATTCATTGTCAGGTGAGTTTGACCTACCTTTGAGCTGTCTCAAGCAGGTTTTGTATTCACACAGACTAATGTTCGCAGAGGACTTTAAATAAAAAATCTTCTTTCTATGTAGAAATAATTAACAAGACATACGCTATGCTAATTTGATGATGTCACCAGTGACTGGCTCGCCAAGATAAGTTGTCAGTCAAGAGTATGAAGGGAGAGGTGGCCAGGTAGGTGATCAGTTGGACAGGATAGGATAAGGTTCTCTAAGAACACCAGGCATTCAGTGCTTATCATATCAATGGCCAACAGAAAAGCAGTACTTCACTACTGGACACTACAGTCTCTCTCTCCATATTATTAATACAGAATTTTTTTACAACCAAGTGAACAGAGACCCTTCACTTTTTACAACTTCACTGGCCGGTAAGTCATGGCTTTACAAATATGAACAAATCATACAAAGACCCACCTAAAACCAGACAAATAATTCCCTTACTGATCTTTACAGATATGTATAGATTTTAAGGTATGTTGATTGGTGGTTAGGGTTTATTATCTGGAAATCAGAAAAGGAGAGTTTTCTAACCTTTAAACTTGTGAAAGACAGCCCAAAGCTCGGCGATGTCTGTGGCAAAGGTAATGTCTGTGTCCAGGACAATGACCCGCTCCAGGCTGGACGGAAGAGTCTTGGTAAGCACCAGCTTCATAAGCCCATATATTCCTGAGTAATGTTTGTTTGGAATCCATGACACCTCTGACTGCAGGAAGTAAAAAAAGAGACAGAATTTAAACAAGAATTCAACGAACAGCAACAATGAAAGAAATATGACTGCAACTGCTGAGCAAAAGGCCTGAGAATGCTCATTTTCTAGCTACGGATTTGATCCTCTCCCTTCAAGTTTTTCATAAAATGAATATAAGCCAAAAGTTTCAGAATAAAGACTGATCAGTATACCTAAATCCATCACAATGAAGAAAAGCTTCATAGTATAAATCTGTGTATAAGTGTAACGTCCTCCAAATTTCTTTTTGTTAAACTTATTACTCTCCATGTGATTAGGCACATGGCTGCCATGAATGCATAAACTCCTGTGCATATACCTAGGAGTTATATCATTCCTACCCGGTCAATAAAGATAGCTGAAAACCTGGAAGAAGAGTGGGTGAAGATGGTGGTGTCTGGATAGAATGATGACAGGTAAGTGTAATTATAAAACTGCAGTCAGGCATGTATGTTTATTTTACTGCAGAAGAAACATTGCCTGTCCCCCCTGAAACAATAAACCTGCCCACTCAAGTTTATTTCCACTTCCGAAAGACACCCTTGGCAAGGTAGCAGCTTAGCATGACATTGATATGGATAGGAAAGTCTTCTAATTTGAATTTTCTTTACTGGTATCGTCCTAAAGTAAAACAGATCTGCTTCAAGCTAGACAAGCACTCATCAAATATTTTAACCTCCAAATTATAAGTAGGGCAAAAACAACTGATATGTAAACAATGTATGATAATACACAACATATAAGCTCCAATCACTACACATCACATATGGTTGATTGAATTCAGAATTTCAAAATTGATTTATGGTCAATTTGATAAAACAATCAAATGAACTGCTTAATGGATTGGCAAAATGTACCCAGCTATGGCCAACTTAACATTGTTACTTTTGTATCTGTTTTGATTCATCTGCAGATCAAAAAACTGAGCTTCAATCTGCATATGATAAAACATTTTTGTTTTAACAGAATATAAAATAAATTGTGTTCCTATTAATGATTAGCTTACTCTAATCAGACTTAAATAACTCCTCCTTCTCTTTCTCCTTATATGTAATAATATTTCTGCGTGAGAAGAGTTAGACAGAGTAAGCGATGGGGTTCTCTGGCAGAACAGACAAAGATCAATTATTCAAAAATGCTGCATTTTTTTAAAAATGTAAAATTTCATCTTTTATATATATTATATATACCTTTTATAGATACTAAAGGCATGAGAGAAACAGAGAGAGAGAAAGAAATAAAGAAAGAAAGAGTAAAGAAAAAAGAGTAATGTCCTCTATCAGAGTATTTTAGGTGAGGATAATTAGATGCTGAGTATTATAGGAGAGGAGAGTTAGATGAAGGCCAGCAGTGGAAACTGAGTATTTCACAGAGTTGTATGCTGGAGGGATTGGAGTCCTCCGGCAGCACAGAATAGCATACAACCAGCACAGGATGATCATGGCACCAGTCACATCCCAACACAAAACAAATGTGATCCATCCATCTTCTCTGCAGTCATAATAAACCTGTTACTGGTCACCTAATAAGGTGACTCCAAATCTGTAGGGTACATAGGATGGCAGACAATTGGAACAAAAGGAAATGGCTTTGAGCCCAGCAGAGAGTAAATAATCAAGATCTAGGGATAGCATCAACACAAGCAGGAGGATCATAAATATATATTACGTTCACATCAAGCAAAACATTATCATATTATCCCCTCGACAGCGGCCAGCGCTGGAAATACTGAGCCAGACTCCCTCTGAAATAGAACCAAATAGCAAAATAATGATATTTCACATCTAGCTGAAATAATATTTTATTTTATCCCCCTTCTCCCGGTGCTCTGGCTATATGCCGTTGTTTCCTCAGGGGTGTTTATATAGATATTATAATGTGCCGACTGTTCTATCTTACGTTGTCGGTGTGAAAAAATAGAAACTCTGCAGCAGCAGGGGGGAAAACCATCACAACTGTTGACAGAATTGTTAAAGAGGAACTCCGGGCTATTTGCAGCTTATTTTATTGATTCAGAAATGTCAATGTAATTTCACTGTTTGTTTTGCCTTTGCAGGATGGAATGTTTGGCAAAAAATATGTTGTAAATTATCAAAACTGTTTGCAGAATTTGCTTTATGGATTCAAATTATCCATAGTAAACATTTATAGTAAAGCTTGCATGAATTTATAATGTGTGTTGCACCTGTATAAACATCATATTCCTTCCAAAATATTGCATTGGAGATATCAGAGGCCCATCGAGTTAGTTCCATGTGTCTGCACTGTAGAGCTGACTATAGTCACCCATTTAAAAATGCAATTGCCTCTGACATGGACCCTGACATGGAACCACATCACTGTTAGAAGCCTTGTTGCCTCATGGTGCTGTTATTTATTAATTTGGCCTTCCTTAAAAAAAGACAAAAATGTTCTTCAATTGTAACTGTTGTGTTTAATTGTGTAGTTAACTATGCTGTCATCCGGCCTTGCATCTTCAATCTGTTAAATGACAGCAATCAACTGACAAAAGTTCATGTTACACCTACAATGGCCAGCAGAGGGCAGCACCCTGGGATATACCGGTACACAGAACAAAATAGAAGTTATCTGCTTTGGGCCAGGGCCGGTATTGGTAAAGGTCTGGCATTGCTTCTCATCACAAAAGGAATCTGTACATCACTTCCATCTCAAATTTTAAAATTACATTTATTTCCTCTTGGAAATAGTATATTCGGGAGAAAAGGTGTGCAGCACCGTAGTAGTTATCAAAGGTGCAAAGTATAAAAGTCCCAGCTTTTGTGGAGTATAGCCTGGGGGCCACATAGGACCATCTCCCTTTCTTTAAAACCAATACTGCTTAAAGAATTTCCTTTTAAAAGCCTTTTATCTGTGCGCTTAGCACACCCAGCGAATCCTGCGTTGTCTTGCTTTCTTTTTTCTCTCTGGAGCTCCCTGCAAGGTCCCATACCGCCATTCACTTTCCTCTGGGTTCTTGATGATGGTCACCTGAGATCGGTGAACTGTTCATGAACTGATTGGCTCCTTGTGCTTCTTCTACCTCTTTCATTCTGCACACAGACTGCAGTAGGCTAATTCCAGGTAAAATTTAGAAACTGACACAGTTTGTATTTAAAATGACAAATGAAAGAATACAGAGCTGCATTATTTGTGTCCTTTATATCTGGCTAGAGTTCAGCTTTACCCTAAATTCCAGCCGCCACTTTAACGGTTTGTTTGTGCCTAAAGGTACCCTTTAACTGTCCTTAAATCTGACCATCACCGGCTAGCGGTAGTAACTATGAGTTTGCAGCCTCACATTTCAGAAAATAAGGCAGCATGACACGGATTCACCCCTGAAGCTCTAGCAAGAAGCATTATGAAAAAAACAGCCAATTTGTGCTGCAATGGCTCCCTAGAATCTAGAAAAGGTGTATGTTCTCAATTTGTAATTTCCTGTGGTTACCAGAGTCACCCTTTAACAGACTTGGCAAGAGAAATCATCCTGATTTAATAGGCAACTGAGTGTCCAACCCACTGTTAATAATTTGGGACACCGTGTGTCCCCGGTCTAATTAGGATAAATTCAATGTTGCACAAGAACAAAGCAGCCTAATTTGCTTATGCAAATGAGACTAATAAGCTGAGAGGTTCAGAGTGTTTTAGGTGAGCGGTGTGCAGGGAGGGGGAACGCTGGGAAAGGAGCATCAGAGACGGTAGTTAGAAGTAAGACGGTCACCTTCATGGAGATCTGTTTGTGATTCATGCAGGTATCATCCCATGCATGTGTTATTAACACTGAGCTAAGGCCTGGTAATCTCAGGACTTTGACCAGAAGCCAGGGGGATAATCCCTTGTTACAAACCTGATACTTGTGTCTGATGGCCACAGCTGCCTTCTGCTAAGTGTCTTAAAGCTGAACCCTGGGCAAAGATTACATGCAGTAGGTGAGAGGTGTTTCCCCTGTCAAATAAAATAAATAAATACAAAAATACACACAAAGCACCATACATATACACCTAAACAGTAAAACAAAAAGTTAAAAAAATGTAAAATAAAAACACATCCATAAAAACACATGTAAGCACAGACACACACCACAGTGTTCTCCCCAGCTTTTTTTAGCTGGGTGCACCACCCGGGACTTTTCAGTAACCACCCGGCTGTTTTTTGGGTGGTTTCTAAAAAGCTGCATCACAAAAAAGAAGCACTGGACAGTTTGGGCATAATACAAAGACAATGGAAAAATGGAACATATTAGGAGGCAGGCACTAGAAAGTTGAAACAAAGTATAAAGGATGGAAGAATAAGGCCACAATTATAGGGAGTCACTGAATACTTATGGCACAAACAACTGGGGACGCTAAATTTGTCTCCCTGCCCACTTTTTGACCACCCAGCTACAAGTGCCCTCGCCCAATTTTTTTCTTAACCCTTGTCCTCTGTCTATGATTTTTTGAGAACAGCTTCCACAGTTCAGTCCCTTGTTATTTCCTGTTTTTTAAATTAACACAGTTCCACAGCTTCCACAGTTCAGTCCCTTGTTATTTCCTGTTTTTTAAATTAACACAGTTCCACAGCTTTCACAGTTCAGTCCCTTGTTATTTCCTGTCTTTTAAATTACCAAATAACATTTCATTTTCTAAAATACTTAGTATCATCAACAACTGACATTTTCCACAGTTATTTAGTAAAAATCACAACTAACCAAAATTTTTAAAAAAATAAAAGCAAAATCATCACATTTTTTTTGCAGAACTAATCCTTAAAAAACTGTGATCAGACAGGTCCTTTACTGCAGAAGTGACAGACAATGTCCCTTCTGTATTAATATAATCTCTTTCTGAATACAAGTTTTTAAATACAATCTCCTGCCCCCGTTCCGATGCTACCACCGCCATCTTTTTTTTTTTTCCTGGTTCTGATCTTCAGCCAACTTGATTGGCCAGGTCGAAATGACAAAACTCCTGCGCATGAATGTGGGAGTTCCATCAGTCCTGGCAGGCTGGGTGACCCAGCACATCCCGGCATCTTTTTTTTTAAAGACAGAGATCAGACATTGCCTGTCCCTTCTGCAAAACTGAACTTGCTTAATTACATTTTTTGTGGAATAGTTTTTCTTTAAACACATAGTGGTTCCAGAGCAAGAAGAAAAAAAAATGTCATAAACAATGGTTTCAATTTTTTTCAATAGGGAAAACCCCTCAAGGATCCCCTGAGGCAATAAGATCCCCCCCAGATCCACAGCCTGCAGTGTTATGATTATTAATAGGCAGCTATATTTAGTGCATTTCAGAACCCCATCCAGACTTCTCTGGAATCAGCTCAGTAAGATACTTGTTTTCACCCTTTGATTTTCAGTTACTCATCCAGCAGAGCTCTCGGGGGATTTACCCAACAACTGGCACCAGTGGGCTGCACTAGCAGCAGTAATATGCCGTCTTTAGAACTTCAGACCTGGGAATCTCTGGATCAAGGGAATTAAGCTAGGTATAATGAATATAGATATCCCCTAGTGATCAGACTATGTAGGCCTGATTTATTAAAGCTCTCCAAGGCTGGAGAGGATATTATTATTATTAATAAACAGGATTTATATAGCGCCAACATATTACGCAGCGCTGTACATTAAATAGGGATTGAAATGACAGACTAATACAGACAGTGATGCAGGAGGAGAGGACCCGGCCCCGAAGAGCTTACAATCTAGTAGGATCACCCAGCTTCACTGATGAAAGTGTATCCTCTCCAGCTTTGGAGATCTTTAATAAATCAGGTCCTGTGAGTATGTAGCAAGTAAGAGGTTGCAGCAGGGGATGATCTATTGCAGATATTTGTGAACACAGACAAGAGCTGCATAGGCACCAGGATTAACATGACTGGGCTCCCTCATTTCAGTCTATTTATTAGGTAGTGATTTTGGATGATGTCTGAACAAAGATGGCTCTGTTTTTCTGGAGGAATAAAAAAATAACCAAATATTATCAAGGGGAGTACGGTAAAAACAATGCCAAATATGAATGAAGCCTGCCAGTGTATGCTGTATGATTCTCTAAATATCCTTTAGCGTGTCCCTTCTCTGCTTTAATAAAAGGGTAGACTTGATGGACCCCTTGGCCCGTCTCTTTTATGTTTCTATGGCGTCCCCATATTTTTTGCGCGGCAAACGTTACGCTACCTCGATGCTGACTTCCTAAAACATATTCAGTGGTCGCCACAGCAGCTGAGAATCCCAGCAAGAGATTTTCACGCCTGGTGGGCCACCATCTATCATGATGACTACTCGGTAATGCTTTAATTATATTAGGAGGAGAGTACACAATGTTTATATGCATTTAAGGATAATAAAAAACAAGGGGCGTAATTTATCGCTACACAAGGCCGTACGGTGAGCCGAGCACCTAAAGGAGATGCTAATTTCACTACATTTCATTTGTTATCACGCAGACACCGTTTACCGGTTTTAATTTGGACACGCTATTGTGTTAAACCAAAGACGACCAGTAGCTTTAATGTGCAAGTAATATTTGTATTAGGCTACAGATACAAGAAGGATTATGACTATTAGTCTTTGGGCAAATATCTAGTGGGTACAGTGATACCCCAATGTTATTTAGCAAAGAATTATTAAATAGTATACCCGCTATTTTTCCCTTTCAGCCCCCATCAGCTTTAAACAACACTAATTACACAGAGTCACAGGAAAGGTTTGGGCACTTGGAATCTAGTATTTCTCGTATGATGCTGTGCAAGGAATACAGTGCTGATGTCACATGTATGAAAGTTAGTATTCTTTACATTTAAACATTTAACATTTAAATATTTTTACTTTTTAAGGTGGCGTAGGTAGGCAGCCTTTATGTCTGTGTAAACTGATGACATAAGGAAAATTGCCTTGGCCTTGTATAGCTCTGAGTTGGGCACGTTAGGCACCTTTTGGCAATATATACCTTTTGGCATATATGTGGTATTGTATATTGTTTGTTAATCTTATGTGTGAACTAATGTGAATTGATTCTTTATCACACATACAATGCATGAATTTAGTAAGAAATATAATAAATTCTGGCTGCAGCTGTTCAGTAAGATTCTTTTATAAGGTCTACGCTCTTCTACGGGATACATAAATACTAAGAGATGACACCTTATGATTTTTCCTTTAAATTCGTTCAGTCACTTCAGATTGAGAGGGTAGTAAAACGGCACCTGTTCTGATGTGCCTACATCTGGATGGCCCTTGTCATTGCCTGTGTACCTAGTGGATGGCACCGTGCCCCGTGCTCTTCAATGTGCTTGTGGGAAGTAAAGATCCAGCACAGCGCTAGGCATGAATTCTTATAATTAGGTGGCAAATGTCCCAAAGTTGCTGTCACCCGCTGCGCAAGGCAATCATCGGTACAAGTGAATTCTGGGCTATGTAAACTGTCGTCTCTGCAACAGCTCTTGGCTGTTCCTTCTCATTTCAGTGCTCGGCCCTGGCAACATTCACATTACAGTTAGAGAAGCCTGTTCTCAGCTCTAATATAAAATCATCTGATACTGTCTATTCAAATGTAGCTGATTAACTTGTCTTTATGTGCCTGGAAAGAACCCTATGTGGTGCAGACTGTTGGCGTGGCTAAACACCAACTAGGAAGCCAATCAAACTCATGTGGCACGAACAGAAAATCGGTCTCTTGATGTCACACTTTGGCTGGAAATCATTTATCCAAAATTTCCTTTTTTTGATTGGTAGATTTGGGGCGGTTGAAGAATATAAAAACAAAACTTTTTCTTTTAATAAAGAATGGTAATGTTTGTGTAAACTTTACCTAAATCGTTTGATAAAGTCCTTTGTATTATAGATAACGATTACACAGGTCAACAAAAAATTAGTTTTGATAATCAAAAGAAACCATAGCAAACTTTTCTAAATCAGTTTTTTGAGCAGATTTCAGATTGTTTTCAGTTTTTCCCTAACAGGTACAGTTCCTGAGTTATGAGTTTTATTATAGTTAACATTGTACGTGCAAGTATGTTGCACTAAAACTTAAGCACCATTGAAGTGAATGTTAATACATCTTCCGTGTGAAGTAAAATAAGGCACACTGTGGTATAGATCTACTGAACAGTGTCAGTCAGGTATCATTGTTTCTTCAGAAATGCTTAGAGTATGATTTTCTTGCGTACTCTTTATCTGGATTGTCACCGTACAGCATCCAGCAGTAGTCAGCCATCATACTTTCATTCCAGAAACCTTGGTAGCGGTGCTCCATTAACTGAACATCCTGGTGAAAATGTTCTCCGCTCCGGGAAGAATTCTAGATGTGAATGCAAGAAATGTGATTTTAATGACATGCGACAACCCAGTTTCTGGTATGAATCAAGCAGATTCTGAACTCCTTCCTTGTATGCCGGAGACTTATGTTTGCTCAGGAAATTTTCACAGCCACTTGAATGCATCCCAAGCTTCTAGCTCAGCTGCTAAGAGAAATTGTTTGAAAACATCATCCTGCAAAACAGACTTGATCTGTGGCCCTATAAATATCCCTTCCTTCATTTTTGCAGTGCTTATGTTTGGAAACTTCTCAACAAGGTACTGAAAACCCATGGAGTTTGATTTACCCATGGCCTTTACAAGGTTCTTCATCAAGCCTTACTTGATATGGAGAGGTGGCAGAAATATTTTATGCAGATCAACCAGAGGCAGAAACTTGACACTGCTTGTTCCAGGGTTATAGGTGTCCCTTGGTAGCCAATCACGCTTCACATAATGATCTCCCGTAGATCGGCTGTCCCACAAGACATAGGAAACAGCAATATTTTGTGAATCCTCCTTGCATTCCCATCAGCAAGCCAATGACCTTTAGATCCCCACAGATGTTCCACTGTTGTGTTTTATACTGGATTGCTTCAAGTAGTAACTTCATGTTGTCATAGGACTCCTTTAGGTTAATGGAATGGGCAATCGGTAAACTTGGTTTGGAATTACTATTATGCAGTAAGACTGCTTTCAAGTTTCTTTTAGAGGAATCAATGAAGATACGCCATTCACAAGGAACATGCTCTTGTGACAAACAGTTAAAGAGTGCATTTATATCATGACAGTAGCACAGTGAGCCATCACTAGTCAAGAACGTTATCAAGTTATGATTTTGTTTTCTGTAGTTAGTTAAAGTTACACCCTTTGCAAGCAAGAGCTTCTGTTTAAGCCTTGAAGCAAGAAGTTCTGCTTTGTCTTTGGAGAGATTTAGATCATGAACGAGATCATTCAGCTCTGCTTGTGTAAAGGTCTCTGGTTCTGAATCTTCATCGGCCAAGTAGTCAGGATCAGATGATTCGGGGTTGTAAATGGCTGCAATTCCAGCGCATTCCTCATCAAATTCTACAGAAGCAAGTCCATGATGTGGCAGTACCAGAACTGGCAATGAATCATTATGGGGAACAGGCCTAATTGCAGAATTGAGGATGGGATATACAATTTTTGTGCTTAGCTTGAGAATCCACTTTGGTTGACGCATCAAAAATAGCAGTCAAACTTTATCCTGGTCACCAAGTGGACAGCCAAAACATAATTTGAATATCTTTTTAAGTTCTGTGGTAATTTGGCAACATTGTGCTTTCATCGTGAATGAACCACACAGGTAACAGAAACTGACTGGATCATTAAGGCAATTTCTAGGCATGATGACAAATGAAATCAATCTCAGTTAGTGCGGTCTCTAACCTTAAAAAAATTAATGTTACATGTTGTAATATGTTAAGGCTATTTATAACAAATTTCACACAATATATAATTAGCTGCATCACAAAAACTAGACGTGCAAGAGAAAAACTGAACCCAGATTTGAAATCGGCATCAAAAATACTACTAAGCCGACATAAAAATATATATGATGAAAATGACATGTTGACCTGTGTTATTCCATTTTTATAAAATACTGTTTGTTATTGTCTGCTTTGTTATACACGCCTCCTTACTGATACTTCCCGTCTACCTGAAGATAGTTACGAGGAATTTCTGAAGATGGGTTTCTTGTTGCTGAACCATGCATGTGTTATGTGCCCTGAAATGTCCACTTGGTTCCATATGAAGCACATGGGACAGGGTGAAAACACAGTAGCACAATTCCTGTCACCCTGTAACATGAAGAGACTTAATAAGGTCCTTCAGCACAGGGTCACCAGGTATCATAAAGAAAGCAAGATGTTTACACAAAGTCTTATAGGAAAACAACTGCTGCTTCAGGGAAGGCTCTACATGTAGCATCTACCTGCAGCAACCCAATGGTAAATTGAATGGGAGAGGCAGTGAGCGTTTCAATACCACTCACTGTGGCCCCCTGTCAAATGTGCTGCAGTGAAAGTGTGCCAGCTGCCGGAAGCCACTTGATCCCCCTGCAGGTCCTTCCCTAAATGTTCATATATTCTTTTGAATAGATTGTTTGGTAAAATAATAATCGGTTTGGAGACAGGGTCTAATTAAGTGTTTAGGCGAACCCACGACAGTCATCTTTGCTCTATGAAAATAAAAGTCACCTGCCGTCCTAAATTTTCCCATCAGCTCTAATTGTGGACTCAGAACACGTGACTGCCTTTTCCTCATAGAACAGGCCCAGGCGATGGCTTAACATACTTACATATGCCTAGGCCTGTCCCGAATCTGGTGAACTTAAGGTCTATGTGGTCAGCTAAAAGCTGCCTTTTGTTTTAGGATGGCTGAGAAGAAGTTGCTGTGATTGGAAATGTATAGGAGGGAGAGCAGACAAAGAGGATAAGAGGTGATTCATCAAACTGACTCATACACAAGCTGCAGCCATGTTACCCCAGGAGGAGACAACCAGATAGCATTGGTCACCCTCGGCCTCCCTGCAATTACCGCTGAATCTCACTACTGATTACATCAGCTGTCTTTCAGCTGTGCTTATTGTCAACCAGAAAGTGTCACTTGTTCCCATCGAATGCCATGTGTCTATGACATATTTAGTATTTTTTGTCATTTATATTTAAAAGAGGATTCCACTTTAAAGTTGACCAGAAACTAGATATAATGTTCATATAAAATAATTCTGTCAATTAAAAAAATGGTAGACAAGCAAACCTGTAAAAAATCCTCAACTATAGTCTGCTTCCAAAGATCAAAAGGAACTAGTGAGCAAAGCTGCATACTTTACATCATACCTCAATTATTAGGTAAGATAGTTGTGTGATTTTGTAATTGTGTGTGTTAAACTACCTACTGGTAAAGTTTTGGTTGCTCATGATATACAAGACAATTGTACCACCATAACAAGAGGACTCCCCTACTGCATGGTACTATCTTGAGAAAGTGTACAACCAAAACCATAGATATAGGCTGGCTCTGCAATATCCCAATAGGATATGAATGAAGCAAGCATTCTAAAAAAAAATGTGGATTCAAACATTAAAAACGAAACATCCCTTGCATTTCGAGTGTTTTGTACCTAGCACCCACTTTTAATGTGAAATATCATTAGGAGGCTATGTATTGTATACAGAGATAGAAGATAGACAAACGATTCCAAAATCCTGGCATTCTGACCTTTATTGCCCATGTAGGCAAAGTGTTGGTCAGAACAAGCAAGAGACACCTGTCCAATAGGATAAAGGACATCAGTGGACTTTTCCCAAAATATGCATTAAATCCTTGTTTTAGATTTACTTGAAAATTGAGAATTCCAGAGACAAAGACTGTAAGGTAGAAAAAATGATATTTTACCTTCAGCTCATCTGCATCATAAAAATCAACGCGCACCGCGGGCACCATCCATGTCTGGAAAAGAGTGGCCAAGATCTGTTTGGCGATCGTGTCTGCGATGAGGTGGAAGTGAAGAGGGTTTCTCCTGAAATTAAAAAGGAAAAAAGATTTACTTTAGGTGGTCATTTAGAGACCTCAATGTTCTGCATGTATGTAGATTCACCTAGACCTGTAAAAGAGAAGATCTATTTTTCACCCCTACTGGTAATTTTATGGTTTTGGTGGCCTCTGCTTTGTGAATCAATGTGAAAGTTGCAAGGAATAACAGCAGCATAATAAAGGTAAAATAATCCAAAAACATTTATTTCATTACATAAGTCATATGATAACAAAGATGACAAACCAAGGTTTTCTGGGAACTATAAGGTCACCCCTTCATTACAGCTTTAAATACTGGTTTCCTTTGACTTCTAATTGCTAATGTGGAGGGGGGGGTTATGTTATTATTGGATTAAACTGGGTCTTTTAATCGTAAAGCACGCTTCAGAATCCAAATTCTTGGTACTGCGGGCTTTGAGGTTGCAAATATGTAGAGCATTACCAGGATTTAGCCCTGTTCCCCATAAAGGTTCACATAGATTTGGCTTCCTGTATATGGTGATCTTCCAATCATTTCGGCATGTGGTTATCACCACACTTTTTGATTATGTACTTTTTTCCATTGTATACTCAGTTTCAATTGCTTGGGTTTGTAATACAATCTCTTCAAATGCTATAATTACTCAAAATTGTGTTCTTACTAAGAACACGCCACTGCCTCCCTGAAACCGTATAAATAAGATTACATAACCCTGTTTTTTTTTCCAAATTGTACTTCTGTCTCTTCTCCTTATCTATTGATCGGGACATGAAAACAGACATTAGTTCCACTACAAAAAAGCTGCCATCTCCTGGATAAATGGAAGAGATTTTATTTCCCCAACCTCTCCTTTCAGTCTAGTGGATATGTGTCACCCTTGGCATACTCCTGAGAACAAATCCTTTCATTTGATATTCAAATGATATCCATTAAAATCTAATCCCATCTTCGGGGAATTAGCAGAGCGGCCCTGCTCACAAAAGAGCGCCCCGCAAGCTGTAAGTTATGGACGCCGAGAGGATACGTGACATTGTAACTGTGTGTAGCTATCAGTTTTGTCAAGTTTCCTAATGCAATTATGTACTTAATCAGCTATTTACATAATTGTGTTACAAAAGCTGGGACAAGAGTGGTGATGTGTATATTCTGTCAAAGAAAGATTTTCTTGATATCTAATGGGCACATTAGGATGCCGTTACAAGGCTGAGCACCAAGTGGACTATTTGGATGTTGCAGGTAGTAAAAAATGTTATATTGCCTTGAACTCTTATACTAGCCAGGCCACATAAAGATGCTTCTGATTAAAAACATTATCTGCCATTAGTGTATAATATCTCCTGTCTATAAACTGAATGTATAACCCTTTTTGTATATGCATATTTAATATGTTAAGACATTGAGCCTGATTTATTAAAGCTCCCCACGATTGGAGAAGATAGACTTTTATCAGTGAAGCTGGGTGATGTAGCAAACCTGGTATGGATCCGGTCCAAGATCTGGATCTGGTCCAGAATTCAAATTATTTGCATTTTAAGAACTCCATTCCTGGTTTGCTGGATCACCCAGCTTCACTGATGAAAGTCTATCCTATCAAGCCTTGGAGAGCTTTAATAAATCAGGCCCATTAACTTTAATGTTGCTATTACTGACACCACTTCTTGGTGTGGGGGTTATTATCAAGGCTGATAACAACACTCTTGAGGGGCCAATCTTCCCTACACTATTTTTTTTTAAAGAGGGGATTGGGGGGTTAATATTACTGCCACTGATAATACTCCTGGGGGGTTAATATTGCTTCTAGTAACACTGCTTCTGGGGTATTTTTAATGCTGCCACTGGCCCCAATCCTGAGGGCTATTTTTGGTTGGCATTGAAAGCAATTCTATGGGTTCCAATGCATTGTAAGACATACATTGTGAACTGACATATGCTGTATTGAATGTGCCCACATCTTTAGACATGCCTACATACAACACTTTATTTTGTGTGCCCTTTCTGACATTCTCTGGTGGGCCCCAGGTCTTTGGTCTGACCCTGATCTCCAGTCTTTGTTGGCAGTTTGGGGAAGACCCATTTCTGTTCCAACATGACTGTGCCCCTGTGCACAAAGCCAGCTCCATAAAGGCATGGTCTTATAATGGGATGTCCAAAACTGTTTTAATGATGGGATGTCCAACAATCTCATACGTAGGTGAGATTCCCAGGTGTCTACAAACTTTTCTCCATTTAGTATAGCTAGGTATTTTTTAATTAGATCACATTACAAAATTGTTTGCAATTATACATTACTTTTGTAGTGAAAGTAAAGTAACCGGGTAGGTGTAGTTTTTTCTTATGTGCCTGTAAGTGATCAGTCTGCCCTTCCAGAGCAGGTCCTTTGAACTTAAGAAAGCCTTTTGCTAATCCACAGAATTCTGTCTGAGTGAGCTCTGGGGTCTGCCTGAAATTCCTCTTTGGTTCCTCTACAGCCGACCTGCAGCCCCTATTGAAGTGTCAGCAGCATTTTCATCTTAAGAAAACCTTTGCTTTGTATTCTGCACAATCCTCCTTGGCAGCTTTTAGACAAAGCCGTTGCCTCAGCAGTGTCATGATTAGGTCTTCTGAGCCTTAACATATTTATTACAGATCTTTTTTTAAAGAACCCTCTATGTTAGCAGAAAATAAAATTGCCAGAGACAAATTCCAAGGTCTTGGAAAGTCGGCTGTGTGATGGCTTCACTGCTGGCGTCAGGTGAAAGAGTTTACAATTCTGCCCTGGGGATCCATCAGGGGGCAAATCATCGCTCATTAGGATCAGTGGTAGGTCTCTGAACCCTTGGGATAAGTCGATGGATGCAGCATGCAAGCAGATCATTTAGTGACAGAGATGGGCTTGTTATGGAAATCTGACAATGATACGCTGCACAATCAAATTTTAAGTGGTAAAAAAAGGGAGAAAAAACCTTTAATAGCATTTCTTTAAGTGTGAACTAAACAGAGAGCCCAGTACTAAATTTTACAGGTTAGTCACAACAAAAGAAGACTTTATTTGAAGGTCAGCATCAGAAAACAGCTATCAACAGGGATCAAACACATTTATGTGAAAGCGTTTTACCTGTCAAGTAGTTAGTAAAGTAATGGATTTTTCTGGTGATCCCAGGGTGACTACACTTGAAAGCTTGTGGTTTTAAAACTTTGTGACACCACCCAGCCCCTTACCTGTTTACCTATACCACAACTTACTATCATACGTGCAATTTCAGGCCAAGCCAGGGCTGCTGTCATGGTATCCTCTCATTTAGTAGACACAGGTCAGGCCTGGTCTTCTATCCATCCAAAGGGTAATGTGTACCCTTGGCAGATGCAGAGAAGAGTGAAAAAGAAAGTCTAGGAAGATAAGTCAGGAAATAGGTGGAAAATCCAAGGATAACTTTTACTAAAATAATGGCTAAGCTATTAACCCCTCCAATGGAATAAAGAGTGGAAGTGAGCAGAGTCAGGGACACACCACTACACTTGCAAACAGTTCATAAACTGGTGATTCTGTAACATCAAGTTAACAGCATCAGAGCAATCAATGCCAGTGACATGGCTTAGTCTATGACAAAATCTCCTAGATAGGCAGGTATATTGTGCTCACAAATTGAAAAATCTATTCTTCATCTTTTGACTGTAGTGCTTCATTGTTACTTTATTCAGATCTAAATTTTGATCCAGTAAACCTAATGTGCATTTATACTTAGCAAATGTTCCAGTTATTCTCTCACAGAAATCACAGCACTCCCCTTGCCATTTCCTTTATCTGTTTTCTTTTCTCCAGAGGAATGGAGTTATCTTTGTTCAGGCATAATCCAGGGTCGGTATATACTGTACTTTGTCATCAGCTGAAGCTCTATACACACGTCAGATGATTTTTACCGGATACACATGGTCGTGCTCATCTCTGGTGAGAATCTAACATGTGTACAGTGATGGCCTAATGGGATGTGGGGGAAGACAGCACAATGGGGTTCCATACACTCGTTCGACCCCCTCCTCTATCAACAAAACAGCCCTGTGTGGACAGCGCTCGTTCATTCATCCATCACTCTTTTTCTTTATAAAAACTGCATGTGTGTACGCAGCCTTACATATAACACAATCATATCTTGTCTGTGTTCACAAATATCTAATACAGATTAGGCGCAGCTCCAATTTCTTATATTGCCACTTACTACAAAGTTACAGTTTTGCAGATTGGTGAAAAGGATACTGAAGAAATGCTTCCTCAGGCGCTAGGCACAGGCCTAGCATGACTGGGTGGGAAGGCTGAACAGGGCAGAAGAGGGTTACATTTGGGGTGTGGGAGGTCAGGGAGAGGGTAAGGCAAAAATAGGTGGATAAAGTAAATAGTGGATGGGTAAATTAAGTGATATAGGCAGGTGGGGGTGAAGGGGAGAGGCAGAGGTCCGGTCAGCAGAGAAGAAGCTTCCTGCCCGTTGTATGTTTTTTGGGTGGTTTAGGTGGTAGCAAACGGATTGGCTGTTTGGGGTCATTGAGTGCAGTGCATGGAGAAGGTGATGGAGTGGTGTGGAGAGCCATCTATGGTATGGGGTGGAGTGGCCAATTGTTAGGGAATAGTATGCGTAACTGATATCGTTCTCAAGGCAGTGAAGTTGCACCTGGGAGCCGGGTATAGCAATGAGAGGTGCAGATCCCTGGTTAATGGTGGTTTTAGACCTGCAAGCTGATGGGGTTGGTAATGTTGTATTATTGAAAGTTGCAATGTTGTAACGGTTTATCTGATGGTAATTTGTCGGAAAGCTTTATTAAAATTTTTTGAAAATAACAGCCGAGAGGTCACTTACACCATACACACAGTTGTCATTTTTGGTTGGGGATTTCTTATTGAGTGTGAAAGGCTCTGACCTGCCGCAGTCAAGGGAAGGTCACAATACCACAGTTGTCAGAAAAGCAAACCAGGTTCTAACTGAGAAGAAATCAACCTGTTAGATTTAGGAAAAGCTCTAAAAACAAATGAAATATTGTGAAGTAAAAACATAAACCTAGATTTCCCCCGTGCCTATGGGCAGCCAAAAACAAGACAAAATAAAGAGATAAGGCATCTGTTCATTTTATAAAATGCAATCTAAATTAAACATCTTTGCAACTATAAAAAAAACGTTTATATTCAAACAAAATAGTTGCTTTACAATTACTGATACAGCAATAAACAAAAAATGACATGAAAATGTTCAGCTTATCATAAATATGAATTAAACATCGCTCAATTGCAAGAGAGCAAAGCGAACACATCTCCTCGCAGGATCACCAGAACATAACGGATACATAGAGGCAGATGACATAAAAAACCTCCTCACCTCTCCTGAGTGGTACATACACATTAAAAGGATTACAATAAAAAATACCATTTAAAGCTAGCAAAGAAATTGCATCTGAGTAGATGACTTTTTTTTAATAACATGAATGTTTTCCTCCTCCTGTGTATCTGTGTTTACCATACCGAATCCCCCTCCCTGTAGACTTTATCTCCTCTCTCTCTGCTATCGTCTCCGACAGCTAGATATCTTTGCAAGCACAATATATTGTATAGTCAAGCCGACCTGCCATCATAAATATACATGCCAGGTTTTTAGAGATTTTGTAGGTTTAGGGATTAAAGCTGAACTCCACCCTTGCCCTCAGTCTTGCACAGTTGTCTTCTCCTGTACTAAAATTGATTTCACTGCACACTGTGAGCTTCTTATAATGTGCATTAGAAAAGTCAGAACGAGCCCACAACATTTGGAAGACATCCAGCATCATCTAGCTCTTTTCTACCCGAACCACCCTTTTTATTCATTGGATTTTAGTTCTTTCATTCACACAAACTCACCATCACATGTTGGCATGACCAGGCAAAAAGGTTGGCATGAGAAGAAGCTGCTTTGTGTGCTTCAGCAAAAAAGGGTAGGACTTGCAATGTATGTTACTGCTTATAGTGAGGTTAGACTATGGCCATCTCACCTTGGGTGCTAAAGTACTTTTAACAGAACTGCATGTGAGCAGTGCCTGGGGATGCATGCATGTTAATGCAGTCTGCATAGAAACACCCAAACCTCTAGAAAAGCCATTCTCAACAAGGGTCCCATGGAACCATCGGGTTCCTCCAGAAGTTGACATAGTTTCCTTGAGCTACAGCTAACTGACCTCCCATAAGATGTGCCTGCCTCATTCTGCCACTTCATACAGCTGGATGCTTGAAACCAATGACCTCTTTAGCAGTCAGAAAAAGGTGACATTCTGAGTACTAATGTATGGGAGGCAAACCTACAAATGGCAACCAATTTTTCCCACTAAATGAATCCTATTAAATGACTATTTTAAGGATTCCTCAGAGGTAAAGAGGTTTAGAAAGGTTGCTTTTGAAAGGCATCCACCAAAAGGGACACAGGCATCAAAGCATAAACTGGGGTTTTGAGATTTCCTTATTCTGTCCTACCCTGATAAGGGGGGAGCGAGTGCCAGGGGAAACAGAGTTAGGGTTTATAGTGGGAACTATGGGGTAAAATGAGAAGCACAAATTAGGTTGAACTGCTGGACCTTTCCAATCACTTATCAAGTTTCCTCTACTATACAAATTATACAATTTAAAGCAGAACTATAGTTCATTGAAAAAAAATATGTGAGCGGGCAGGATTTATACTGCAGAAGGGACAGATGATGATCTGCAAAAAAACATACTTACCTGCCTTAATGCACACACACATCTCAGTATAGGATTTGTTTATATTTTAAAAGTTTAGTTCTGCCTCAATACTGTTAATATATGTGCATTAGCTTGGTTTGGCACTAGCCTCCTGTAGTCCCATGTACAGCACCACTGGCAAAGAAAGATTCAGCACTAGGAGTCAATCAGCTGCACTCCAGTGCATTTGAATTAGCATTATTATTATTATTACACAGTATTTATATAGCACCAACATATTACACAGTGCTTTACAAAGGTCATAGTCATATAACTAACTGTCCCTCAAAGGGGCTCACAATCTAATGTCCCTACCATTGTCATATGTCTTTAATACAGTCTAAGGTCAATTTTGGGGGGAAGCCAATTAACCTAACTTCATGTTTTTGGAATGTTGGAGGAAATCTGAGTACTGAGAGAAAACCCATGCAAACATGGGGAGAACCTGCAATCTCCATGCAGAGAGTCTGAGAGTCAAACCTGGGACCCAGCGCTGCAAAGGCCAGACTGCAAACCTCTGAGCCCCTGAGCTGAAGTGTTTTGACTGTGGGAGGGACAAATAATCCATTTTTGCTGCTTCCTTGCTGTCTGCTCATGGGCTGAGAAAGACAAATGACCAGACCCTGTTGCTCAACTCCAGTAAAGAAAACTTAGGTAACCAAGTAGACTGTGTAGTATGGCAGAGATCTGTAAATATACAATACAGGCATCAATCTTACCTGTGAAATAAGACAGACTTCACCAGGGTGACAACATCACGGCTGGCCTTGTACCCAGCACACACAATGGCAACATGGATTGTCTGCAAAGAAACAAAAGAATTTATGTTACAGTGAATAAACAATACAATATATGTATTCTGCATCTGCCTGCAGATTGCTAATGAGACAGGTTGCTAATGAACATTTTCATGTGCGCAAGTAAACCTTAACAATAGTGCAGAAATTGTTAACCAACTAACATTTTCCAGGATTCAGGCATCCACACACAGCAATACAAGCAATGGGCTACATGTGAATCAGGCTGCTATGTCCCACTACAACACCCGTCTCTAGCTGTGTAATTGGCAAGAAAACCACTGGCACAACCATCAAGCACAATTTACACACAAAGGCCCACTCAGAGGGTCAGCCACTGGCAATGATAGTCCTGCCACCCCAACAATAGCTACAGGCTAGCAGGCAAGGATGAAGCCCACCAAAGAAAATAAATGTAGCCCTACAGAAACCTGAAATTGGATGAAATGTGGAAGGATTAGACCCTCAGTAGGATTTGTATTTCTGTCTGTCTCTGAGGGAGAAATTCACCCTCTATTATTGTCCTGGTAACCATTTTTACAGACAGAAATTGATAATAGATCTAAAATGTTAGAGTTGTCTTCAGAGAAGAAATCTTAAAATGGAGATATTTGTTCAGGTGAAGACTGTCTAAGAGAGCAATTCACTTTTTTAAATCATTCCACCAGGGCACAGACAGCAAAAAAATGTAAAATTTCCCTTTTCTTTCCTAATGCAATCTTAATCTGTACCACTGAACCATCTAGCCTGTTTAAATCACATTATCCCGCACTTTCTGTCCTTGTAAAAACTTTTACAGGAACAAGCAATTAAAGCTGAACTTTAATCTGCCCCAATGTTGCATTTTCCTGGTTCCAACACCCTATCCCTCATCAACATGCTGACGAAGGGATAAGTTCCCGTCTATCGAGAGACCTCAATCCTGATGGAAACAGAAGGCTGGATCTTGGAATAGCAAATATCAAAATGCATTGATGGGTGGATGTTAAGTCTGAAGGACTGGGCTCCATAGGCACCATACCAGCTAATACCCAAATATGATGCTAAGCCTCCATGAAAGAAATGAAATCCAGTCAATAAAAATGCTGAGTCTGGAACAGTGAGGAATCAGCTAAATATTGTTGGACGTCCTCCAGTCAGTAAATGATGTGCTTTCTATCTGACTTGCTGCAACTTCTAATGTTTATTTTGAAAAGTGAAGGGAGTTTGGTCTGGTTTTGTGGGTAGCTGGAGCACAGTAAAAAGTACCACTGGAGATGATACCTGTTGTATTTATTTTTTTTTCCAAGTGATTTTTGCAACACTACAGAACATACATTACATCACTTTATTGTATGGGTCACAAGACCCAAACCAATGGTCCTGAAGCAGGGCAGCCTGCTAAGTGAAATACCTTATGAGGTCTTTAAGATGCTAAATGTGTATGTCAGGCTGACAACACTGTTGTCTAATTGCAAGGCAGCAGCTCAGAGTTGTCAGCCCAAAGCAGGAACTGGGAGGAAAATGTTTGCTTTATTCCCCTAAAAATCCAGCAGAAATTCAGACATACGTTCACCTAATTTCCATTGCGGATTAGTGTTGAGTCTGACACAGGGTTGGCATTTTTTGACTGCAAATCAGGAACGGAATGACATTTGAGTATCAGATAATTCCATTTCACTAAATGATGGCCTGAACTCCCTCAAGAGGCACAGCTGCAGCTAATCAGGCATGGAAACTGACAAAAAAAAAATAAAGCCGCTTTTTTGCCAGGGATTGCCTGAAGGTTCGCAATCGTGGCGTGACGAAAGACGTCTGTATTTTAGGACACTCAGATCTAATCTGGGCAGTATAATTGTGTTTGGAAGGCTTCTTTTCTATGGCCTTGGCAGGATGCAAATATTAACAGTTTCGGCCTGGCGAAGGACTACAATTACTTCATTGATAAAGTGCTTGTTGATTTTCTGCTTGGGGCAAGTTTCTTGTCGCTATGGAAACTGATGGCACAAAATTACCGCAATGGTTTAGGCATGAACAGAAGAATGTATGTTGAGCACACGAAGGGGAAAATCTTCCGGCATCCATATTGATGTTATCGTAGTCGGATGCGGTAATCTACCACTCACTTTAGAAGTCTTCCGAGGGTCTAATCAAGTAGGCCATAAAATTTTGTATCAATGAACACAGCATTACAGCTGGGAGAGGTGCCAGATTTTATTATGGCATATATCTTGTACACCCAAATGCTCTGCTTTCTTTTTTCTTGGTGGCTGGTGTTAGAATTTTACCTGAAACTTACCTTGTACAGGTCAATGTGTTCCCTGGTTTTTGAGACAGCGCTCTGCAACCTACTCATTGAACACTTACACGTAATAGAAAGCTAAATTGCTTGTTGTGAAAGCAGAACTAAAATTTCAAAATCCACAATCAGGCAGGTCATTATTGCAGAAAGGAGCAAGCAATGTCCCTTCTACAATAATCTCTTCTTCCTGCCTCATTGCTCCAGAAAACTGTAAAAATGATGAGTTGCCATTCACAGCTCAGCTTTGGATACAAGGACACCCGGCAATCCTGGGTTCCCATGTGGGAAATGAATAACGCACTGGCGGGAGAGTTATGTCCTCTCAGCCCAGCCAATCAAGGTGGCCAAAGAGTATCACAGGTTTAATTCCACTTACTTATCGTCTTACACTCTTTACCTTAATGCAACTCCAAAAGATAACAAATATCAAAAAGCAGATTGGATTATCTGGTTACAAAATTCACAAAATAATCTTATTTAAAAACTTTTTCTTTACCTTCTGTATTGATTGCTTGTTGTTGTTCCCCCCTGTACATTTGTTCCTACTAACCGCCTATTACATGTACACCCTCTTCTCAATCTTTGTTTACCTTCCTACCTATGTTTAAATGCCAATAAAAAACAGTTGAAACCAATATAACTCCTAAGCCTTAACCTCCAAACTAACTCCTAAAACCTAACACCTCTATCTAACCCACAACTTTAACCTAATTTGTAAACCTGTTCTATTATTCTAACCTATTTTCCAAACCTAACTCCAAACCTAGTCTTAATGTTAATGTAACTTCTAAAATGAACTCTAAACCCCAATCCTACTTTGTAACCTAAGGCTGCATACACACGTTAATTGTTGTTGGAAAGGATCTTTCTCGATCCTTTCCAACAACAAAAGACTGAATAAGCACTGTACATACAGCGCTGTTCTGCTCTATTGAGAGGGGGGAGAACAACGGGGCAAGACAAAGGAGTGGAACCCCGCTGAGCTCTCTCCCCTTCACTTCCATTATGATCGTTCGAAGTTTGTGGATCCCCCAGGATGGATCCATGAACAACAAGCGACGAGCTGCACATAGGTCAGATTCTCGTCCAATATCAGCCCTGCGGCGATTATCGGACTAGAATCATCTGACGTGTGTATGTTATCTCAAAAATCATACATATCTAATCATTACCCCAAATGTATTCCTAAACCTGACCCTTACCCTTAATGTAACTTCAAAGCCTAATCTTTATCCCCAACTCCTAAATCTTAACCCCAATTTTACTCCTAAATCTAGTCTTTACCCCCAACCTAACTCGCAAACTCAAACTTTTCCCTAAACACAACTTCTACACATAAGCTTTAAAGTAGAACCCAATGATATACTTTAAAATGTACATATGTTGTACCATTGTGGTCCTTATCATTTATTGATATAATCCGTGCAAACCCCAATAATTACTTATTGACCCTGTACATCCTACATCTTTATCCTACACTTTATTTACAGGTATACTTAGTGATGGTTGGTGTCTATGATTCCCAAGCTGGTAAACTGAATAATATAGTAGAGGAGGTGGGCACAGACACATAGTTGGCGAGGATGTCAGGCTCTGGTATTTTCCTGTATCTCTTCCACACTTTTTCTCTGCGAAGAAAGTGCAGCCACCTCTAGAAAGGAGTCTTCTATGTCAGTGAAAGTCATTCTTTATCAGCGTTAATTGAGGCGAGGTGGAGGCACTCCGCAGCTGTTTGGAAGCCCACTGGAGACCGTTTTGTTCAAACTATTTTAATTGAGGTATAATACAATTATGGCGCTAAGCCGTTATTACGGGGAAATTGCATTCGGGTAGAGGAGGAGATGCGTTTTGCATCGACCATAATGGGCTAAGCTAAAAGAAAATGAGAATCACGCCATTTCCATAACGATTATGGGAGAAAATAAAAGGAAAAAGGGAAAAGCTGGAGGTATTATAAATAGAAAAGGGCTGAGGGTATGCACGACTCTCCGCACCGCTGGTAAATGTGAGACACAATTAACCTCCTGCATGCAGAAAAAAAAGTCTGTCACGGAAGGTTTTATATATTAAATACATTTTTTATAATAACAGTCTCACGAGGTAGAAACGGATGGCCAGAGATGTGTGTTTCACTTATTAGTGTCTGTGCTCAAAGGACAATCACTGCTGTCAATCCGTGAACTTGTTTTCTATTTTACATTAAACAGCCATTGTTACGTTGTTACATTGTTTTCATTATTACCTGGAGACCCTGCCATGAAGGCCCTCACTGAAAGCTAGCAAAAAATCAAAAATGATAAATTGTAAGGCCAAAAAAGTATTTTAATTTATTGTTTAATAATGCTCAAGTAAACAGTTCAGACTTATTGTAAACTCCAATCCAGCCTTTCCAAAGGTGGAAAACTCAATGTCTATCCAAATAAAAAAATGTCACATTTTGCAGCTCACCAGATCTTAGATGTGGTTGCTGCATTACTTTCCCTTTTTTTTAGACTTTTATTCCTTATTTTCACCTAATAGTCCTGAGATAAGCACACTTCCTTTCCTAATCTATGTACATACAACAAAGGAATAGCCATGATCACCTCCAGCACAATTCAAGCATGTGTGCAGCAGTCCCCTGATCCGGAATAACATTTATCTGTTCAACTCCTTAAAATATCTGTACCTAGAACTAAAAATTGTATGGCTAATCTACAGGAACAGTGACCACCAAAATTTCACTTTAAAACGTTAGGGGAAGGCTTTTTTCTGTTCAGGCATGACTGTGGGATAATTTTTGTTGTTTATTGAATGTGGTAACATTTTCTTAGCAAAGAACATCTAATCATGTCCAATCTAAAGGTTTTTCCTATGCACCCCATTAGGAGAAGATAAAGTGAATTACCCCTTGCAGAGTTACAACAAACAAACTCTTTTAGTACATTATCTGCATTGCATTTGTTTGCCCAACTTCTACAGCCGGTTCCACCTGCAGCTATACTGAAAGCTTCCCTGTCCCCTGCCACTGGTGGGAGAAGTAGATATTTAGAAGGTACGTTTACAAAAACAAAAACACATAGAATGCCTAAATCAATATAAAAAAAACATTCCATAATTCTCTTTTAAATTCCTTCCCCCTTTATAACCCTCTTAAAGGTCAGTCCAGCATCTTCCTGGCAGAACTACCTAAATCCCTGCATAGAATGAGCAATTTTGTGACTCATCATTTAAATAAAGTAGAAATAGGTATTCTATATATAAATCCTCAGGACTCTGATATTCGTTATAAAATTCCTCATGATTCTCTGATAAAAAGACAGCAGAGCTCTGGGCATTGTATGATAGGATTACAGAAAAATGCATTTTGTTTTCCTTTATGCCTTGAAAATGCCAGCACAATTTTATCGGTAGCGTACACTGAGCCAATGCCTAATTTTATCTGGATTTTGGAGGAAGCAGCATACAATATATCCCAGCTTGCACCTGAACAATACTGTAGAGTTATATCTGTTCTTTTTCTGCAGACATAATCTGCACATCAATACTGCTGCAAAGCACAATGTATAAAGATGCAGCTGCTGAGGAAGGTTTTGCCAAGCAGGAGTGAGGCCATTTTGCTTCAGGGGCTAAATCCTAAATGGATGACATTTAGTTTGAGAAAATATTGTGTATCATAAATAAATTGCATTGGTTTTGTTTTAAATCATTTGTTGCAGCTCAGTGATGCTGATTATATGCAGCCCCTATGCAGCCCTCCTGTGATGGCTATATGACATTTTATAGGATAGGTTTGCAGCTGGTGACAACAGTGGACTATGCCTGTGCATTGGAGTGAACATTTGTCCCATTTGGAAGTGGGGAGACAATAACTAAGAAGGTCTGTCCTTTCTAAAATATTAAAAATGACTTTTAAAGTAATATTGACCCGTTTTTTGTGTCTTGTGTGTATGTATATTTGATTCATGCATAATCATGTACAGAACTGAATAAGACTGTAAGAATTAGCAGACACTCCAAAGAGAGGACACTCTTCTCACTCATTCTTTTTGTTTTTATTGGAGAGGAACTCGGAAGGAACACGCACTAGATTTCCACTATGGGAGTTTTTCTCCCTCATCTGCCACTTTTTTCTTTTTTTTTTCACCCTATCAATTTATTTTACTAGAAATCTATTCTAACAGTAGACGAGATTGTATTTATAGTTAAAGATACGCAGTTTTTTAATGTATTTTTATTTTATTTTTTATGTAATGTATTGTTTGTAATTAGAATTGTAGAATTAGATATAACACAGATTAGGCACTTTACGTGGGAAAGGTTCCCCCGCTTAATAGATTCTTTCTCCCTCATTTTTTTTTTTTGGAGTTTAATAATACACTGAAAAAGGATAGTGTAACAGAAAATTAATGTAATGATATATCTACCAGACATTATGAGATTAGTTGTATGAACTCAATATTCTGTCAAATGTTGAGTAGAATTAATTGTTTTTTTAGCTATATAAATAAATTATATGCATTGTTTTTTTATGTTTTCTTGAAAATAAAAACTTAATAAAGATATTGAAACATAAAATAATATTGACATGACAGAGCTTGAAATGGAACTAAAGGTAAAAAATACATTTGCAATAAGGCAGGATCTTTATTGCAGAGGGAATGTCTCTTCTGAAAAAGAATAAAGGTACCTGCTAGCTTGCAATTGTTAACTGAATTCACATTAACTTGCTCCATCTTCATCCTGTCCTCTTTTGAGTCTGGGATTTTTGGCCATTTAGATTGAGATTGTAGGCTGGAATGAGGTAATGCCTGTGTATGGACAAGATTTATTAAAGCTCTTCAAGACTAGAGAGGATACACTTTCATCAACGAAGCTGGGTGATTCAGTAAACCTGGAATGGACCAGGATTTAAAACATTTGCTAGCAAATAGCAAAATGACTTTAAGGAAATCCATTCCAGATGTGATGGGTCACCCAGCTTCACTGTGGAAAGTGAATCTTCTCCAGTCTTGGAAAGCTTTATTAAATTAGTTCATTCTTTCCTGGCAGCCAGCTATGCAGGGATTGTACACTGAGCTGCACATGCCCATCTCATTGTACAGAATGAAGAAGATTGTGGGCAGACAGGTATGTTTTTTTCACTGTAGTAGGGACATAGAATGTGTGTTTGTTCTGCATTAGGGAACCTGTCGGCTAATATTTTTTTAGATAATTTTTTTTATATTGTTCATCTTAAGTTCTACTTTAAAATAAATTTTAGTAACTGGGATTACTTTAAACATTATGACTTTCTGGTCTGGTTGGCTTTTGGCTTTCGCTAAAGGTGTTTTTGAAGTTTGTTGTTTAAAAAAAAAGCATCTTTTATGTTAAAGCATCTTTTATAAGTCACCCTGAAAAAGCCTAACGTGCAAAGCCTGGTTACAGGGTAACTCTTTTTGTTTAGTGTTTGATAGAGTGACAAAGACAAAAACTAAAGAGAAACAGGGAGAAAGTGCCTAAAAAAGGACCTGCATGGTAGTTGTTTTATTGAACAATTTGTGGTAATACGCTTTGAATACTCTGTTGTTGTGCTGCCTTAATAAAAGGTCAGTTCATTCATCTCAGTGCTGACATATTTCTTGAAGTCTGTTTGATGTCAGTATCATTGTGCACGCTGGCCATTAAACTATAGGGGTCAGTTTGGGATGGTATTTTTCATTGAGAAATAAAAACTTAATAAAAGCTTAAGCCATACCTAGGAACTTTGTAAGAAAGCTGACCCCCCGAGATTTTGGTGCCAAGGGTCATGTGTTACAAACTCGCCAGGCCAATGCTGAAAGGTACCAGCTTCAACCCTTTGACATTCAATCCAACATACAATCAAAAGGTTTTAGCTAGGAGTTGACCTCTAAAGAAAATCTTTTTCCAGTATATGTATGTTAACAAAAAGCTTCCCATTATATATATATATATGCATTTGATATATTTTCTGCATGGTAATTATGTGATGTAAGCAGAACCAGTGGAGGTGACACTCTAGGATTTCATTTTAATCCTTTCCTATTATTATTACACAGTATTTATACAGCACCATCATATTACACAGCAGTGTACAAAGTCCATGGTCAGGACAATAACTGTCCCTTAAAGGGGCTCACAATCTAATGACACTACCTTAGTCATGTGTCATTAATGTAGTCTAAGGTCAATTTTTTCGGGGGGCCAAATAACTGCATGTTTTTGGTATGTGGGAAGAAACCGGAGTACCCGCAGGAAACCCACACAAACACAGGGATAATCTGCAAACTCCATGCATATAGTGCCCTGGCCAGGATACAAACCTGGGACCTACCTCTGCAAATGCAAGAGTGCTAACCTCTGAGCCACCATATTGTCACGATATTGGAGCAGAGGAGCTGGCAGTATTTAGATCCTCCCAGACGGTTATGACATGTACAGAGGGAGGAAACTGACTTTTCCAAAGGAACATTGCAATGCAATTAAAACAATTTACAATTATTCAAGTTGGTGACAGAAAATTTTTAAAGGACCATTGTTGCTAGGAATAATGTACTTTTATACCTACATAACATGTAACAATTTACATTCTTTGTATGTTTATGTATGTATGTGACCCAAAACACACACACTCCCCAGCTGCCCCTCTTTGATGCAGAGACGACTATATTGTACTTTAAGTACTTTATAACTATCAAAAGTGCTATACTACACAAATCCTTTCATCCATATACAAAGTATTGCATTTCTATTCTTTATAGGGGTGTAGGAAGCACTTTCATTGTAAAGCAAAATTTCTAACAAATGTATTTCATCTTGCCCACATAAATAGAGACGTGGCAGGTGGGTTTTTTTGATTACATACTTTGTACTGAGAGCTGTCCCTCTTTATTTCAGAAATTTGAGAGGCATGGCATTTGGATGACAACACTTTACCCTTATTGTTATGTTTCCAATTTTATTGCACGCTGTCTGTATTATTTCCACTCATCTGACAGTAATTGGGAATACATGAGATGAAAAATGCCGCTGGGCACGCCCACTGCGCTTTCACAAAAACATTAAATGGTGCAATGATTCTCTACTCACACACATGTTTGAATTAATCACTTCTCCTCTTACAACAATAATTCACCATAAAATGCAGCAAGTTCACTTATTTTAAAGGCATCATCTTAATGCAAAGTTAATTGCCACCTGTTCATCTCTCTAAAGCATAAATATAGCATATGATAAATACAATGTGACTGAATCTGGGATTGGTGTCTTGGTATACTTACCTTATTCCTAGCATTATTATACCTACCTTATTCCTTATTTAATTCCTAAATACTTCTGCAATGTAGTTCTGCTTTTATTACTACATGTAATAAAAAAGGTATTGATATATGTTTACAAATACTAATTAACAGTTATATTGGTGTCACCCCCTTGATGGCTTTACCTATTGTGGTAGGTACCCCCTTCCCTCCCAAGTGATACCACTGACTCTTGGTATCCAACTCAGAAGATTGCCTCCTCTTCCTGTCCAAGAGACACACATGATAAAGTGACAATTGTAATATTTTAGATTTGCCATAGCTTGCTGTCCTGGTGACATCGAAATAGGTGAAACTTCCTGGTGCTGACAAAGACAACTATACAAATCTGGGAATGGTTTATTTTTTTTCCCACGTTACCCAAACTAGTGAACAAAAAAGATGTTTCCTTGTATATACTACAAATCTCAATGTACTTTCAAATGAGAGTCCCCGGCACCACCTGCACGGAATTTGGGTGCTCGATCTAAGTGGTCCTTAGGGGAGAGTGTCCCTCCTCTGAATAAGCTGTGTCTGTATAAGATGATCTGCATATACCCATGTGCTGTCACAACATAAACAGTAAACCAGCCTGGTGAAAACACATAAATGTGGCAAATAATATGCCACTTGCTGCTTCCAGATGGTAAAAAAAATGGGATGCAAGGTTCTCAATTTACCTAATTAAAAAGAAATATAGGTTTTAGCTTTGTATAATACAATTTTTAAGAGTTTAGGTTTGTTCCAAAATTGCTCAGCCCCTCCTTAGCCCCTTTACATACACAAAGTAGTGATCACTATCCCCCCCTCCCACCCCAGATCCAATAATAACCCCTTTCATAAGTCCTAATGGCCTTCTGTGTTGTCTGCAGCCCAACTAATAAAAATCTAGGGCCTGGCTACCATTACTGACATACTATTGACCCATATGGTCTGATGTATTAAAGCTCTCCAAGGCTGGAGAGGATACACTTTCATCAGTGAAGCTGGGTGATCCAGCAAACCTGAAATAGATTTCTTCTTCTATTTGCTAGCATATGTGTTTTTAATCTTGGACCAGATCCTTTCAGGTTTCCTGGATCACCCAGCTTCACTGTGTACCCTATTCAGCCCTGGGTAGCTTTAATAAATCAGGCCCATTGAATTTGCCAGGATGTTGCATCCCAGCACTAGATTTTTATTGGGAAGGCTGGAAACTTTGTGGGAGACCGGAATCGAAAGAGATCAAAAAACCATTGGTTTTTTTTTTTTTTTTTTTTTGGGGGGGGGGTTTCTTGTACAGCTACCTACATCAAATAGCCACCAGAGCCCAGCTGGGGTTTGCACTCCTTCATGTGCACACTCTGTATCTGTGCTCCTAATGCAATGATTATTTTAGCAGTGCCGCCTTGTGACACCCGAGTCATTCTGCATGAAGATTAATACAGCGGGCAGAGAATTGTGTTCAGGAGCTGGGAAACCTACAGTTTATTAATGGCTTGCGGAGTTATTGATCACACTCTTTATTATTTAACAAGGAAAGGCAGGACACGGCAACAAGAAATCTTCTTAAGAGGCCCAATTAGACTTGTAAAAACAGTGGAGTGCCTGGAGCAAGAAAAAGTTTGGGGCAGTGAGGGTGCGTCCTTTGGGCTGCTCAATTTACAAATGCAGTCTTCAATTTTGTTCTTACTAATCCGATGGTAACCTGGAGATTGTACCAAATAATGTGCCTCAGAAATGCAGGGGTTCTTCAAATAAATGGTAAATTTAAAATGAGTACAAGGGTTGACCGTATCTTCCCAATGGGAGAGAGCTGCTAAATAGGCACCCGTTTTGTATGAAATGATTTTTTTTTAACCTTGTTCTTGTAGCAAGAAAAAGCTTTTATTACTCCATGTGATGTCACCAGCAAGATGGTGAAAGTCTTCCTTGGAGTCAACATTAGTGTTTTGCTGAGAGGAAATGTGCTTAACATTGCTATTAAATAACTTTTTAAAAAGATGTCAATTTACCTAGCACAGCCCTTTCAGAGTACTCTCCTCTTCTTTAGTGTCTAAACTATACTCTGTGCTGGCCCAGCTAATGTATCTCTTCCTTCATCATCATTTAAGTGACAAGTCTGCAACACTTTATACAACATATTTAAGCTTTTTCAACCAAATAACACAGCCAAAACGTTATAGTCTAAATTATTGAAGTGATAAAAACTAAAATACATTCTATAATAATATAAACAAAACTAAAAGGTTCTAATCAATTAATTTAACATTATTAGTTGATTAGGGTCTACCTGTGTGCAATCAAAATGTTACATGATCTGTCACGTGGTGTCTGCATCCATAATAGACCCTCAAGTCTACAACATCACCAAGCCAGCAACATGAAGAACAAGTAGCACCCCAAACAGGTCAGGGACAAAGTTGTGGGGAAATTCAAGTTAGATCAGAGTTGGGTTAAATAACAAAATATCCTATCAATATCAATTCTTTTACATCTATAATAAAGAAGCTGCAATGATACACAGCGGAAATAGGAGAAAAACTATTGCCTAAAGAAACACATAAGAAAACACGTTTGCCTGATAGTAAGTGTCAAATAGGAGGTTTCTCTGGTCAGATAAGACTAAAATTTATATTTTTGGCCTTCATGAGAAACTTCAACTCCCCATTACTGAGAATACCATTCCTCTATTGGAGAATGGTGGTGGTGTCATCATGCTCTATGGGTGTTTTTCAATGGCAGGGACAAGAAAATTGGTCAAGAATGAAGGAAAAATTGATGACAGCAAATACAGTCTGCCGGAGATTTGAGACTGGGATGAAGTGCACTATATATACTGCTAAATGAAGTGGTTAAAAGGGAAATATTATAAGAGAGAGAGAGAGAGAGAGAGAGAGAGAGATAACACCCAAGAGACTGTAGCTGTAATTGCAGAACTGACTTTTGGAGGTAAATACATATGCAAACTTAAGACTTCTGTTTTTTCCCCCCATAATTATTGTTTGTGTCACATTTAAAAATATGTTGAACCTTCAAAGTGGTTTATATACATTAAATCAACCCCCCCCCCCAAAAAAAAAAACATCTATTTAATTCTAGATTCGGGCATAGTACTTTCAAAGGGCATATACAATGGACTTTGTGTCCCCCAATAAATGCCAACGTCCAGTCCTCCAACCCCTGCATGTAACATAGTAATGGCCAGAGAATAGATCCATGGAATGTGATGGAAGGACACAAGCATACAAGACTCCTGGAAGTGTTTATTACTGGAAAGTCCCATGGACACTGCAGTGCTGGAAACTGAGGGGAGTTAGAAGAAATAGAACCTGGGAGATGAACTATATCTATTCTTTAATTGTAGGATTTTGGATCTTATGGGATCTTATTGCAGGAATCTTATCGCAGGAGTTTTGGATTCTCTTATCCTGACAGTGTTGCTTCAAGCATGCAGCTTTTATTAAAGATATTTTGCAGAAACACAAATAAAGAATCAGTAACATGGACATAAAACGAATTCCAAGGCAAAAAGAAATATGGTCAGCTAAATTTGTCTTCATTCTAAATGCACAGAAATAAACATCCTGGCAAAATGATTAATTCCTTACATCAAAAATTTCACTGCAGCATTTATTCAAAAGCAAAGCCACAAAAAAAGAGGCAAAAGGATAGCAATGCATTAAGACTCAGACATCAAGCTGGATTATAGGAGCTCTGAAAAAGAATGGAACAATACACCAGGCAAGAAAGTGCCGGATATGTGCTTGAAGTGTAATTTATCTCTGAACTGCCAAAAGAGCTTTGTTTAAAGTATATGTCCAGCAATGTGCACTAAACACTAACATTCAGGCATTGATTACTTTAACTGACCGCTCACACAGGAACATTTTTTACTTTCATTGACCTTTTTTTTATTACCTCTGTCACAGTGTTTTTTTTCTCACAATGATCATTTATGCCAGGGCCATTTTTGTACTCCTTGTTTTTTTCTACTGACCATGGGCAAATTTTACTCTCACTGACCATTGACACAGGGACATTTATTACCTCCACTGACCGCAAATGTAAAGGCAAAAGTAAAAAATGAAAAAGGGACTTAAAACTGAAAGAGGGTTAGTCCCTCCAAATCAGGAATAGTTTGGTGGCATGTTTCACATTTAAAACATATCAACATTTTCATCAAATCTTTCACTTTGCCAACTTTCTCTTTTTTTTCAATCACTCCTCTGTCTCTCCTCTTTTTGTATTTCACAAAATAAAAAGTAGAAAGACAAAAGGAAGTATTATGTACCCTATGAAGTGGGTTGCGTCAGAAGGTCCATAGTGTTCCAGGCAGAAGGTCTTAATTTGATTCTTGCTCAGGGCCCCTAATTATCTAAAACTGGCTCAGGGAATTCTATGTCCTTTACTAAATGTATGGTGTGCAGTCGATCAGCGTGTTTTATGGGGTATGAGGATTATGAGGGTATCAGGCGAAAAAATGAGCATTATCTATTTTCACGTTGTGGTGACAATATTAAAGTGTCCTTTGTTTTTAGGTATGATTTTAGTAATTCCTAAAAAATTGTCTTTTCTAGACCAAAGTACATGAGAGCTGGCTCGGATATGACATGTGACCAAGGGAATTACACAGGTGTGAACAAGCAGAAAGTTCTCTGGAATTAATGACAAAATGAATCAAGAGTTAATCCCAACATACAGATCGGCATACTGACTAATCATTAGGCAGCAGACAGGAATGGTGGATTAGTTGCAGAGCTGTAAACATGGCATGATAAAGAGGATCCTAATACTTGCCTGTGATATAGACACCCCTGAGATAAACATGGTCTGGCTGTAAGCACCAGTGGGTGAAAACTGGTACAACAAACGCAGAAGCTTTACAAAATACAACATCTGTACACATGTATAATGTCTCTATCTATCTATTTATTCATATTAACATTTATCTGCAAAAAATAAGTAGCACAAAGCCAAATTTGAATAGAAAATAATAAATACACAGTTTCAATTTGCCTGTGTCATGATTTGACCCATCAGTAGTCAATAAAATAATAATCTAACATTGGTTAGGAGTCTAATTAGGAGCAGAGACTTTAGAAGCCCCTGTCCCTTCCCTGACCTTGTATTCTTCTAGTTCTACCGTTTGTGTCTTACCTGTGCTCTTCTTCCTGACCTCCATCTTCCTTCTAGTTGTTCTCTAGGTATTCTCTCTTCCTTCTGCCCCCTTCATTCTAATTGTTCTCCTCATCATCTCTTGTCCTCCCCACCATTGTCTGCCTAGTTTTAATACTCCACTAGTCTAGTTCATCTTCTCTCCTTTTCACTTCTTTTTCTTTCCACTTCTCCTCACTTCCAGTTTGTTCTCATCTCCTCTTTCCACATCCCAATTATTTTCCTTTCTTGTCCTAGCTTATCTTTCTAGTTGCTTTCCCTTCTAATCATAACCTACTTTGTCCCACCAGTCACTCTGCCTTATTCTTATCTTTCCTTATACCTATTTAATGTACAGCACTGTGTAATATGTTGGCTCTATATAAATTCTGCTTAATATTATTATTAATAATAATGATAAAAATATATATTCTCTATTTCTGTTTACTCCTGTCTGAACCCCTCCTTAACACCACCACACACCTAGTCACTCTCTTCTACACTTCCCTTTCCTCAGCTCCTAGTTCTTCTTTCTTGCTTTCCTCTCTTGTCCTGTCCTCTGTTCTTCACTCCTTCCTTCTTCCCTTATATCCTCCTCATTTATTCTTCCATCCCTTTTTCTCCTCTCCTCCTTCCTACTCCTCTTTTCTCCTTTTTCCCCCTAGCCAATCTCTATTTCTATCATTTTACCCTCCTAATTGTTTTTCTTTCTTTATTCCTACCCTCCTGTTTGTCTTCTTTAATAAAAGCCAGTAAAATTGTTAAATAATTAGCTTCAAATGTTATTTATTTATTGCATTGCATAAAGTAAAAGCTTATTTTACCAAAGTAATAATGGATAATAAAAATGAAGTAGCCCATGGTGAAATATAAGATTTAGACTTTCATTTATCAGAACAATAAATTACCCGGTGCACCCCACATGCTCCACAATCCACATTCAATCAGACTTTATTCCCAAACAAATGTCCAGCCTATGGCACATCTCAATGCACATTCATTTCTCCGCTTCCCTGAAAAGCCTGTGTGTGCTATGACCCAGAATATCTAAGTGCGTGTTTTTTTTTGTTTCTTTTATTTAATGTATTCATATAACAAATCAATTTTTGCAGCATTTCGTCCTTGCAATAAGAGGTGGCAGAACAGTATCATGATTAGTGACAGCATTGTTTATGGAAATGAGGTGGCTGAGGACACGCACACATACACACACACACATACTTCATTGGACCTTACACTTTCCTGATGCTGCTGGGAGGCTGCACTCTTATACCGACGCAAAGGGACCAGAGCATAACGTGTGAAACCGCATAAGTGTCTGTCACGCTTCTCTCTGCTTTCACTGCCATCTGAAATGCAGACTTTGACTAGGGGCAAGTGGGACTAACCTGACTGGGTTATTAAGTACAGAAAAAAGGATTTAAGTGCTTTGAATACATTATGCACTTCCACCCTCTTAAAGGATTTTACTTTATAATGTTATATACCACCATGCAAATGGTCATTTAGTTGTCTTCAATGCATGAAATGGTGGAAAAAATAAGGTTTGCAATTCATGTAACACCATAAAAAAATGAATATTCTGCTTGTAAATTTTCTATCATTTCCCCTCCCCAAGAGACGGGCCTGGCTCATGCTGTCAATCTGAGTTTCACGGCCCATTTGAACCATGCATCACATCCTCCTGAGAGATTCTTATGTTTAAACACAACACAGTCAGTATCAGGGGAAAACAAACCGTTAACCCGTAAGAAGCAAGAGGAAAGGCAGCAAAATGCTTGGGAGGAAGAAAGAAAACTGTAATTGCATAGTTGCATGCTTTGAAATATATGTTTTGTAGCGCAATGTGCTTTGAAATATTCTTAATGGCAGGTTCTTAGAGCGTTTTCATGCCTGACTTGATTTCAGGGTTAAGCACTGTTCATTTCTACATATCGTTCAACAATAAGGTCGCTTACATCTCTGGCCCTTGCTTTATTTCATGAAGGACCTTTTACATTTGCCATGTACTCAGCAAATAGAACCCTATGATTTAAGCAAAACAACAAAAGTCCAACAAACTCCAATTTTCGCCTTCTCTAAAGTTAGATAAACAAAAATCCAAATCTTTTCAATAGAAATAGCCCAGTTGTCTTTATTCCAAGGAATTCCGTATCAAAAGACAGCTGTTGCTGCTGACCTCATCTCTACAAAGTGCTCAATTTGGCCTCCATACTTTCCCAGTCACTGTCCTTGCACAATTATTAAAACTAGGAAGCCAATTTTACTTACTGTATGTTTGTTCTGGGTCAGTGAGACAAAGTAATAAAGCTAGAGACACCCAAGCAAGTAACACTTAAAGAAGTAGGTCAGCCACCCAGTTTACCTCTGTAAAGGAATGTTTCTTATACTATTATTATTACACAATATTTATATAGCGCCACCATATTACAAAGCTTTTTACAAAGTCATGTCACTAGCTTTCCCTCAAGGGGGCTCACAATCTAATGTCCCTACCATAGTCATATGTCTTAAATACAGTCTAAGGTCAATTTTTGGGGGAAGCCAATCAACCTAACTGTATGTTTTTGGAAAAGGAGTAAAATAAATATAAATATAAATATGTAGTCCCCGGATTAAGGACATCCGACATACGGACGACTCCTAGATACGAACAGGCTTACATGCTTGCTGTGTGCAGAATAGGCTTGGAAGGGGCCGTTTACATGACTTGCAGAAAAAAACTTTTGCTAAACACAGCTGAGGTTGTGGGTGATCTTAGGGGGGTGAGCTCTTTCTGCACCCTCTTGTAACCCTATAATGACCAAGACAAACTCTGCAGTTGTTTCTTTTTAAATCTCAAAGTATAGCTTGCTCCAGAAGGTAATCAATGTCTAGGTTCCATAAAGATTTTTTATTTTTTTTGCTTTGTTTGTGATTAACTAACAGTGGGGATTTTATACAGTAACTGACACCATGCTGCCTAATAATATGTTGAGATAAACATCTGTCCTAATTGCATTTATGAAAATAATGTACCTGTTCCAACTTACATACAAATTCAACTTAAGGACAAACCTACAGTCCCTATCTCATATGTAACCCGAGGACAACCTGTATATATATATATATATATATATACATGTATATACATAAATATATGTAATTATATATTTTATCAGAATTACCTCGCACTTCTCCACCACCGGTTGCTGTCCGCACTCTGAACTGTTTCCCGCCACAATTCCTGCTCGCAGGCTTTCACTGTCACCAGTCCCTTCCTCCATGGAGTAGGTTTTGGAGCGGTTGTTAAGGTGATGGGAGGTGCTACTTTTCTGGAGCAGACTAAGCTGCTTGCGTAGAACACGATTTTCCTCCTCCACTTCCCGCACGCGCACCTCCAGGTTCTCTCTCTGACTGGAGGAGGAATAACGGGGACTGTGAGGCTGGGTGTCCAGCGGAGACAGGGAGACGGCCTTCCCATCTGCAAAATATGAAAAGGAGATGTTAAAGAAAGAAAAGTAAATGGCTTTGGGCTTGTACCAGATCAGTGTCTGAGAAAGAAATGGAACCACGGATTGCTAAGAAACTCATGCAACAATGACATTAAATGCCCTATAGGAATGAGTGAAATTATGATTTGTTCCTTTTTGTTTTTGCAAATGCAGTGCATTTGGGAAAGAGGGAAAAAGCTGAACTCTAAGCAAATAAAAAGGCACAAAGTAACGCAGCTCTGTGTTCAATGTTACTTCCATAAATGTATTTTCTTAAACACAAGCAGTGTAAGTACCTAAATATGACTAGTTTTAATTTTTTTAAATCCTCTAAGATTAAAGAAAAGCAGCACAAATAGTCAATTAGGTATGCTGAAGTGCAAGCATGCCAATAGGACCTAAGGCAAAGTTACAAAAAGATAATTATCAGTGTTTTGATAAAAAATGACAGTGCACACATTACATTTAAACACAAACACACAAAAAGCGGAAAATACAAAAAAATAAAAGTAACCACCACAAATATGTGAACCTGTCTCAGAACAAAAAGGAAGAGATTTAAATAGTATCTTATTGGCCCACCAATATGATTGGCTTCTTTCTAGCCAATAAGAAGAATGTGTGGGATTTGAAAATGGCGGTAAGCTATGACACTATTTGAAAGCGGAGCTTTGTGCAGTCAGAATGACTGGGCACTGGAGCAGAGAGGGGCTACTGAAATCAACTGTAATGCTTTGTAATACTTTATGTGTCAGAAGCTCTTTTGATTTGGTGCTGTGCCTTTAAGCAGTGTTTTATGGTACATATTAATGTACATATTTCAGTAGCCATTGTACAAAAATGTAATTCTTACCAGGGTTCATCTCTAACAGCCCAAAGCCGTATCCTTTTCTTGGAAAACCTTCATACTGATAATCTCATAATTCACAGCATGTACACAAGAAAGCAAAAAGCAAACATATTCAGCAAGATATACGGTGCTGAGATCATAAAATGTTACTATCTGCATACATATACTGGCACCTTGCCTTTTAAGTATGATTAATAGTTTATGTTATGTATATTTCAACACAATTGTCAGCAAGCATATTTTTTTATGTTGCTCTTATTCAAAGTCAGCTCCTTCTAAAAAGAAAAAGGGGAAAGAAGAACTACTTAAAGTGCATGTGAGAGAGGGAAAAAAACAATAAATCCCTCACTGGTTGTTACTGCGTCGTTTTGGCCTTTTCTGTAGTGTGTGCAGGAAAACGACTCCTTCGAACCTTAGGGAGATCTCAGCAGACCATCGCCAGGTCCGTTAATTAGGGCCACTAGAGGATTAGTAATTAAAGCCGTACAACTGAAAAAGCCTTTGCTCTTTTAATTTGGCTGTTTGCTGCTTAACTGATCTGTTAATTAAGATCACGGGATGCAAGTTGCTCGTTTAACGCCTGCATGTAACTCCAATGCGTCTGAATTCACAAAAAAAGGGTTTAAAATGAAGGGGAAGATATTGCATTCTGGGAAGTTTTAACAGGCAAGCAGGAGCCACACCATTGGTCAGTTCGATTCTTTGATCTTTAAGGCATTCGCATCAAATGTTTGCCAAAACTATAAACCAATATTTTAGAAATGTAAAGCAGCCTGAATACAACTTATAGGCACATTTTATTTTTGAAGTTTTTGACATTAGCAGAAAGATTCTGTTATACCTTGATAAATCATTCGGATTACAAGAAAATGCAGAATAATCTCGTTAAAGGTCAGTTTATCCAAAACTGATATTTCTAGAGTTTGCTGGAGAGTTGAACCACCTGACAGTATTTTTTCCCTTTTGGAGACTCCACTGGATAGAGCTCTGCACTGAGTTACTAAATCTGCAAATCTATTGTCACCATTATGAAGTTATTTTTATTACACAGTATTTATATAACACTGACATATTACGCAGCGCTGTACAAAGTCAATAGTCATGTCACTAACTGTCCCTCAAAGGGGCTCACAATATAATGTCCCTACCTAAGTCATAAGTCTTTAATACATTCTAAGGTCAATTTTAGGGGAAAGCCAATTAATCTAACTTCGTGTTTTTGGAATGAGAGGAAATCGGAGTACCCGGAGGGGAGAACTTGGAAATTCCATGCAGATAGTGTCCTGGCTGAGACCTGGCACCTACCGCTGCAAAGGCCAGAGTGCTAACCTCTTAGCCACTGTGTTCCAGTTCCGCATACCAGTGGTGCCCATTATAAAGGGTTCCCACTATTCTTGTACTAAATTCCTTGGTCTATGCATCTGCTGTGCCCTATAAGAGAGTTTCACACTGTCCCTGTGCTAAGTTCCTGAACTGGTTTCAGGAATTTGGTTTTGGGTTGTTATTATGAGGGATTACCAACCATCCCTGGACTGAGTTCCTGAGACTGTGCACCCATTGTCCAATTATGAGGGATCCCAGCAATTTATAAATGGCTTTTTATTTATTTTATATATATGTAACATGAGAAGCTGGGAACACACAAAGATGGGCAGTAAGACACAAAACTGCCTGGTAGTGAGAAACAAACCTGGGACTCAGGAAAGGAAGTTCTCACTTTTGGAGTGCCCAAGACACATCTGAAGCCTGGGACTGTCAGCCCACCAAGCTTCACTTATTTAATATTTCCTTTATAGACAAAAAAA
>NC_092859.1:27794849-27805915 GCF_032062135.1 Pyxicephalus adspersus
TGGGAGAGAATACCTTGCAAGGGACTGGGCTATCAGAAGCCCTAAATGGATAAAGGGAAAAAGAGAAAACTTTTAACAGTAAAAATCTGTTCTGGTGACAATTGTCTTAGAGGGGATTTCCAAGAGAAATGTCGTTCTACCCTTTTCATAAAACAAAGTTTACACACGCCCAAATAATTGCCTGTTTTTGGAAGCTTCACTTTTTTTAAGCTACAGCCAACACAACATTTTTAGCATCTGACATGTGAGAGTGTGTCCCCCACATTATGTTATAATTCCTTCTTCTGGTCTGTATGTCATTACTATAGGGGGGTAGGAGATGGAAACACAGCGCATATCTAGGGACAAGGGAATCCTAAAGTCTTGGTTTTTTATTGGAATTTCCCGGAACCTTAAGCTCTAGAAGTAAGTGAAGGTTCCATGTAAGGGTGGCGGGTTAGGAAACTGTAAAAATTCTTCTTTTAAAGTGTTCCCCATTCTTTTTGTGTATAGCTATAGAGTTAGTTTAACTTATCCTTAAAGAACGTATCAGAGGGAAAGTCATTACAATCTCAAGCTTAAGGGCTCAAGACACGTCAACATTCCGACAAAGCCAGAGAATTTCTGCAGATTCTCTCCCTCTCTGAGCTGGAAGGGAAGCTTTAATTAATCAATTTAAATATCATTTAACAGCATTAGTTTGCTCGGGCAGATATTGATTGTGAGAATCTGTTCGTCGATTTGGGCATCCATTCTAAATACCACTTGACCAATACTCGCATCAATCTTAAAAGCCCGTCAGCCAACCACGCTCTTTCCAAGCGCTGGCTAATTATTGAATTCATCATTTTAGAATATTACACATCACAGTTCCTTTCCAGCAGTGCAAACGGTGTTACAGCTAATGAGGAAGAAAGACAGGTGAGGTTAAACTAGCCGATAACAGAGTGCAACAGGCTTGAAGGCTGCTGAGATATTCTTGCCAAAATTTCTAATCTGTCCACATGCAAGTGTCTTTACCTGCTTTCATTCCAAGCAACAACCCACAGGAAATAAAGAATTTTAGTGTCAAATACCTTAAAGATGACTGTTCAACATTTATTAAAAGGATTAAAGTTTAGATTTGGCAAAGATCACCAGATCAAATGCCTAGGCAAGCCAGATGGCTGGAACATATAAAGAGCCTGGAGAACGGTTCTGTTGAGCCATAGGAACCCTAGCAGTGTTAACTTTGTGCAAATTCCTGTTAAAGGCCAGCAGTTTATAATGAACTAAGGACTTTCTGTTCGCCCTCAAAGCACAGCGTTGAGCTCCTTAGAAGCCAATTACCATACACTCACGCTACCGCAAGAGAGGGTGTGATTTACATACCTATTTATACACATAAGTCCCAGATATTTATTTTGCTCCCAATGGCCAAACTAGGTGGCAGGGAAATTGAGCAACATTATTTAAAGCTGATGGCGTCACTATTAAAGTGAACCTGTTCTTTTGGTCAAAACACAGGTTACTTTAAAGTGTAAGCAGAGCATATTTGATTGTTTAACTAGGAGTTAGCCTCTTAGCATGTTGGCATGTATACTATCCAGTGTTCTCCACTGTAAAGTACTTTGTAAAGTACATAATGCTTACAATTGTCAGATAAGCCTGTCTTTAACTGCACAAATGTGATTGGGTTTACCCATCTTTAACAAACATGCTGATGTATTCCAACTACTTGGCACTCCAGTAATTCCTAGGAATATATTGTTGGTGAGAACAATATCTTAACTGAAAAGTTGATACTTTTGTCTGGGGTATAATCTTGAGTAGAATTCCCTCTAACATGAACTAGCACACATTCCAGCTCATTATCAAGAAGCTTGTCCCTACAGCGAAACAATATGCCAAGCTGGCACAGTGGCAAAGAGACAAGATATGCTGAGAGAAGTGGCAGAGGATGGTCTTCCCTTTGCATTTCTCTCAGAAATACACCATTATGTTTAAATTAGCCCTGGTGCCATGGCACGCAAATGGCTTTCCTATCAGCGAGAAGTGCCAAAAACAACACAGATTTCCAGTTGATTCCTATCTTTTCACTGCCTGAGAACAAAAAGAGAGTAGGAAAAAAAAAGATTTGATGCAGAATACACAGCCTGATAAGTGATATGTTATCGGAGGGAGACCAATGCCGATAGCATTTCATAAAAAGAACAGACTCATAAAATGTGTCTATGAGAATAACATGTTCACTGGCAGATAAGATGGTGGAGAATGGTAATGCCGGCTGACAAATCACATTTACTATGGCTGTAGATTTTTTTTAGACCCTTCAGTAGTTCTAAATTAAAAATATTTACATTTTTCTCTTTAATTACAACAGTAAATATAAAATACTACTGATGGATGTTATGACATTTACCATTTGAGGACAGCAAATGAAGTTCACAGCAAAGTTTGTCTTTTGTGAAGTTGCTTGTATTCATGCCTTAATAACCTTTAAGGGAACTCTAAGTCAGGTCAAAAACAAAAATTGCTCTGACTTTTTTATATAAACCATTACCATCAGTCAGCTTGTAATTGCCATATTGGAAATACCTGATTGTTCAGAGGGGGAAGAGGAAGAAGGTACTTAGGACACCATGTGACCTTATATAAGCTAGGTAGGTTAAATAAATAATAATATAAATGTGTGGCCAGTTGTGTGTTTTTTTTGTTACTTTTGCTCTAGAGAAGCGGTCCCTAATCCCCAGTGCCATTCCGTGGCTGGAGAGTTTGGGGTCGCAAATGGCAGGAGGCAGCAGAAGCACCGGGGGCCCTCCTTACACTGCTCTAAAACTAGTGACAGTGTGACTCCAGAAGCACAACCAGCAGGAACTCGGGTGACTCTCTTCACACTGCTTACACATAAGCTGCTGAGAATGGCAGAGCAATGTATGTACGGCTTACACTTCTCTGCCATTACCAGCAGCTCTGCCATCTGACAGCACACCGACTCTCTTACACTACTCTGCTATTCTCAGCTAGTGTGCTGACAGGAGGCCGAGCTGGTAAGAATAGCAGAGTAGTGTAAGCTGTACATATACCGGGCTGTGGTAAAATATTATACTATGTTACCAGGCCCTTCTGTCAGAAAGGTTGGGGACCACTGAGATAGAGCATTGCATAGTGCTGCCAGTCTAACCTTGTAAACAGGCATACAGGAGAAAGAAAGGAGGAGAGGGATAATTTTGCCAGTGTGTTGCTACCTTGTCACTGTCCACTCATCTTGTTAAGGATGGGTCCTTGAACATACAGGGTTCCGTATGTTCAAGAACTGGCTTAGATGAACTTATCAGTCTGCTACAGGGAAGAAAATGCATTTCCCTATTTTCCTTTTTCCCCAGTGTTAAGAAATTCATCTGTCTCAGAAAAAGGATTTACATATACTGCATGTGTCATCTCTGAAACGGCTTCTCAGTCCAGGAAATATATACTGACCCTGAATGATGCCTGAACATGTATGGGAGACCGCTGTTATCTCTGTGATGGATGACAAATATCTGAAAGTGTTACAATAACAGACTACTATCATGATTTTAACATGAAGAAAGATATCTAATGCATGGACCATGTTCAATGGATAGTAATAGCAGCTAGCATGCCGCTCTAAATATTGGGGCCTGGCTATGTTTTCTGGAAGGGGTTGTCTGGATCAAAAAATTAGCAGAAAGAATGACAAATTCTCTATCAGGTTAACATCATCTGTGTGTATTTCAACTATTAACTAAATATTTAGCCTGTTTGCGGAAGTTTAGCTTTATACCAGAGTCCTCCAAGGCAATCAACGATTCCCTTTCCGATCGTCAATGGGTTAACGCTTCATTCTCTGGAGGGAATAAAATTTTATACATTTGCACGTATGATTAGCTGCAGCTGTGCCTGAAGAAAAAATTCAGTCCATAATTAAGTTAAACTTTTAATGCCTTGGATTTGCATATAACAAAACGCACATCACTTGTGTGGAGAACAATGCAGAAGAGATGCGGCTTGCGATTGTCCCGGGCCCCTCATCCACGCTGGCAGCCCCACATTTGCATATTATTTTGAATAAAAAAACAAGACAATTATTCTATTTTAAAAAGAAAGAAAAAAATATAATTAATGAGGGGAAAAAAAAGTTGATAACAAAAGTTTAAAAGATGGGAATTGTGTGTACTTCACAGAAAACAGCTGGCAAGAAAAATATATAATCCATTATTATATCAAAATATCTATTTATCCCAGTAGGACATAAATGGAAACGGTTAACGATCTGGACAATGAATTTAAATGTATCAGTTTAACTGATCTTTAATAATTTTCCTATTTACATGTATTTCTTTTCTTTGTATACAAAGTGCTTCCACGACACGTTGTTTGCAAAGCACACTGGGCTCCCTAATAAATCTCAGCTCTACCTGCAGTTTTTGACTGCTTCTGACTTATGAACATATAAAATTCATAGATAACCACAAGAGCTGCAGGAAAAGGAGGTGTCCCAACTTTGACATCGATTTAATGGGCCTGATTTAATAAAGCTCTCCAAGACTGGAGAAGATACACTTTCACCAGTGAAACTGGATGATCCAGCAAACCTGTAATGGATCTGGTCCAGGATTGAAAACATTTGCTAACAAATTACTTCAAACAATCCATTCCAGGTTTGCTGGGTCACCCAGGTTCACCGATGAAAGTGTATCTTCCCCAGCTATGGAGGGCTTTCATGAATCAGGCCCTCTGTGTTGATATTATTACCAGGTCTAAAATAAGTTATGTAAAAAAAAAAAAAAGAAGGAATGACAGAAAGGTGCATATTGATGAAGAGATTGGATGAACTAGAGGAAAAAAAAATATTAAACTTCATCTTTAAGTGATTGTATTGCTTTGCCTTACACTGGCAACCCACCGGTCTTCTTTATGATGGTTCTTCGCAGAAAAAGGCAATCATAAGAGCTGTAAAACTCTATATAAAACAAGCATTACAAAGACGAGCAAAAAATATGTAAGCATTTATAAAAGAATGTAAATGGCATAGCAGATATAATGAAAAGGTTGGCATAACAGAGCACAGGAAACTTTGTGTTGCCTTATATAGCAGCTTTGTCAATGCTTGTTACTGTAGACTCATTTTATATTTGCACATAACGTGGCCAAGACTAGCAGGTGGAGGACATTACTATGTGCGATACTATATAATACTACTAAAGACTAATCAAAAGCACTGAAATGATTTGTTTCTTTTATTCTCAGCCCTGCAGCTCTATGGTCCGTAGTGTGCCCAGTAAACACAATTGCTTGAAATCAATGCCCTTCCCAGGCCTTGTGATGTCACTGCTGCCTATTACCAATACATATATATTGGATTCCTAATCAGCCAGCAGACTGGCAAATGGTATATATTCAGGTATGTCGAGTCATTAAGGTACTGGTTGTAGAATTTTAAGAGAGTCCATTTTTTTTTAGAATATTGTTTATCACATTGTAAGATCTTTCCATGATATCTTAGAATATGCTGATAAATATATTTATACAGAACATCAGACACTTGGCCTTGGTACATTCTGTAAACTATGATAGAACCTTGGTGATCCAGCAAACCTTGAATGGATGTGGTCAAGGACAGAAAACATAGGATCACCTTTTGCTGGATCACCCAGTTTTACCCATGAAAGTCTCTCTTCCCCAGTCTCGGAGACCATTTATAAATCAGGTCTAATGCCTTTACAGAATTTGTAGCCTAGATATTGATGGGTGAAGGGTTCTGTCCTTTCTAATATGATGTATTTAGGACCTACTCTGGTATGATGAAGGGTCAAATTTAAAATTGAGCCTAATACAGGCTATATAAAGGAAAAGGAAAAGTAGAACTGTGACCTCCCATTTGAAAACTTTTTAAATTGGAGAAAACATTTATAAACCTGTAATTATTAAATAAAGAATTCTGTAATATTTAAAACTAATATTTAACTACATATATATTTACCTACATCTGCAATTAGTTATCCCTGCAAGTCCCACAAATACCTGTTGTTCCTGCCTGTAATGTCCACCTAATACAGTTTTGAGTGATATCTTGACAACAATGCTGCACTGTTCCTGATTTCAGAGCAGAGCTGTCACTTCTATGTGGGTTCATTCTGTTTGCACTGCAGGAATGGTGAAAAGTTGGAGCCTGTAGTCTTTTTCCATCCAAAAAAACAAACTAAAAAAAGTCCTGGTCATTTGTCCATCTTTAGATAAAAGGGAAATGGCTGCTCATGGCTGTAGTCTTAAAGCCTGCATAGTACATCAATTTTCAGCCTCTGAATCAATTCACTGGTACCGGCATGGAATCCCCAGGCTAATAATTTTCAGAACATTTTGGCACAAACTACTTTGTTATGGTTAACAATGGAGCAGCAAGATCCCAGGGCTGAAAATCCATTTTTATTGGTAAACACATTAGAGGTTGTAGATCATTCTACTCAGCAACAATCCACAAAATACATTTCACATTTATCATTGACCACAATTTTTCAAATCTCTTTACTCTATACTTTCCATTTGGTCGCCCAAAAAAACAAATTCCCTCCAACTTTCTAGAGATCATGCCTTCTGAAAAAGAAGAGAGGGCTTTTCAAATACTAGGGCAAAGTTCTGCACCCCAGCCAGGTAATAAAAGCTTGGATAATAAAGAGAACTTACAGCATCAAATTATACAGCACCAATTCAACATTATTAAACCTCTTTCTGTCTCCTAAAACTAAACTCTATCACACCCAACTTAAAAACTACCTCTAATCTTCAATTTTCATTTTAAATTTGGAATGTCAAACTCAACGACAAATGGTAAAACACTGAGTACTTTTACAAAGTCTACACAAGAAAGGGATATACTTAAAGGGCAATTTGCAATAAAAAAATACCTACCTTTACTTGCTAAAAGCCCTCGATCAATGCAAATCCCATGCTGTCCTGGCTGCCTTCTTCTTTCCAGGGCTACCTGTTATGTCCCATGCCACCATCTTCTTTCTTCTGGGTTGTACATGATATTTTCCTATCTCCCACTGTAATTAGGTTACTGTACATGTCTTCCTCTAAATGTAAAAAAATGACCACCAATCTCACTCAGCACATGTGGGATCATGTGGTTTTTTGACTAATTCCTTGGTATATTTGCTAGCGTGCTTTGAATCAATATTGCGTTAAAAGCTTGTTTTCCACTTCAATATCAACTTCAAAGCACACTTTGGTATGATGCAGAATTTTTAGTTGACTCCGCAACTGCAAGCTGCCAGGACCCTGAAGCTGTAAAGCACACCCAAATCTGTTCCAAAGTTGGGATGGGGTTCATGGCAGACTTACAGGGAGTTTTAATGCGCGTCTGTACCCCATCCAAATTCACATTGTGGTATTGGTCCTTCACAGTTGATTAGTCCAATATTGTTGTTTTATATCACCAGAGTGTGAAATAATGAAATTATACAAGAAAAGGGAGAGCCACTGATACAGCCTGTGAATTTTAAGGTCAATAATATAAGCCATATAATCTGGAAAAGATCTAGACATACTGTAAGGACAATATAATCCAGACACACACATGCCTAAAATACACCAGTGTCCCTCATGTGCCTTTAAAGTGGAACTAAGCTTTGCTTTACTCACCCGTGTCCCTGTTCCATCACAGAGCGCTGCCATCTTCTTCCTCACTGGGCTGGCATGATGTAAATCTGCACAACCAGGATTCCGTGCCAGGAATCACTGGGTAAGGCAGGATGTGCCATGTATCCTGCCAGCCCCATGGACCAATCAGGCAGGTAAGAATGCTTATTGCATAGAGGGAATTGCCTGTTCCTTTCTGCAATAAAGCCCGACCTAGTCAAAAATTTTTACAGTGGAATTGCAGTTTGGTATAATACACAATAAAAATTTGTCTCCCAGCTCCCTACTGCTATTATAGTTATCCTACCAGACTTTGTCCCAAGGTAATATTTTCTGTGCATAAAACACAATTCTCTGTATTGCAAGCATTGGAAGCAATCTGTGCCTACTGTCAGTTTATCTGTCTTGAAGAATCTTCCTGATAAATTTGTTTACCAATTACGATCTTATTTCCTGCTCTCTGTACATCATATAAACAATGGCACACTAGGGATCTGATTCAAAGCATTTCTGGCCAACAATCCCAGAGACATTGTAAAAACAATTCAATTTACCCATTTTAAGTACTTATTTTTAAACAGGACTCTGCACCTAGAAGCAATAACGGCGTGAGGCCAGGGACAACACAACACGCACCCTGAATATTGTAGATTATGCCCGGTCACATACTATCCCAATAATGCCCTCCACGGACGCAGAAAAAACATTTTTTGACGAACTAAGCACAAGGGAAATTTCAAATTTGGTTCTGATTTAAACTATTCATAAACTCAAACTGCCCTTTGCTTCCAAGCCTTCATCCAAAAGCATTCCTGTACAACTGACTTTTGTGTCCAAACTTTCCTGAGCTAATAACAAGCCAATGGGTTATATCATTGACAAACATTTTAGAGCATGCTATAACACGCCATAAAATGAATGAAGAAAACCTGCATCAAACATTATTATGAATTTCATTGATCTGAGTGGAAAACAAACAATTACCAACAACCTTCACTAATTCAAAGGAACATTTCCACGTGTCCCCAGCATGACTCAGTCTCCGAGCAATCAGCTCAGTTTTCTATGTCACTAATGTATCAATACAGTTCTTCACATTGAGAAGATGGAAACTACAAAATGTATTGAATATTTTTTATCTACAGCTTCCAATATTCAGCAGAACCTGCAGCATGCTATGCTCCAGAGATGTCTCAATGAACAACATTCGGAGGTTGCCGAGGAAACTAAAGATGAATGATGGGGCGTGTTAGCTGTTATTTATTAGGTTTCTAGAGCTGTAAACAAATATTAAAGGTGCATCTGCAGTTTTATCCTTGAATATGTTGTTTTGATTTCATTGGCTTTGGCAGGCAGGATGTTATTGCTTTTGTTAGTTCCAACTGAATACAACTTCATGACAACAGATAAAAACATCTTATTTTGTTTGATTTCAAAATTTAGTCTTCAGCAGCGCATACTTACCTTTCCTTCACTTCCCCACCACTCACCAGAGATAGAAATATCCAGTATGTTCGGTTATAGAGGAACATGACTGCCAGTAACTGTTCCTATTTGGTGTATAAACACTAATACATTGGTAGGTTCAGTTTTAAAACTTAACTCTAGACAAACAGCTACATACACAGATGAAATGCATTTATGAAAGCTGTTCAACCTGATAAATAAATGGTGTTTTTGTTCATTTACTCCTGGGATTTACTGCTGATCTGATTTATTTCTTTGTTGCATGTCCATCTGTCAACCTGGTATTGGACTGTGAAAAGAATAGCAGAAGTCTGGTGGACCCATCTCCTTGTTTTTTTTTTTTTTTGAGAATTAACTTTTTATTGAAATTATAATGTATGCAGAACAGGGTGACAAATAAGGTTTTAAAAAATTATACCAACAAAGGAACATATGAATGAACGCATATGAATTATTTGGACCAACAAGAATAAAACTGCATAATGATAAAAAGAAGGCAGCAAAAAACAAAGACAAAAAAAAAACACTCAAGAGGGCAGCAAATGGGAAAAAAAACCAAAACATTTAAACAATAGAAAGCGAGATAAAGGTTTTTTTTTTTGGCAAACATATATTAAGCGAAAATGTTTAAATACAAATCAAACAATAATTATTCACCATGTAACAATGAAAGTGGTTTGAATTTTAAACAAATAAAGGAAGTTGAGAACTAAACAAAAACCCTTTGACAGTTCATAGTGCCATTAGGGCCTGATAATATTATTGGACCTGGTGAGAAAATATCAGTCTCAGGTCTGACGCGTTTCGCCTGCTTAGGCTTCTTCCGGGGAGTGTGAGATCATTTTCTTTTGGAAACGCTGCATGAAATGCCAGCAGCAAAACAAGCTGCAAGTGTAACCATATGCTAGAATCACTCATGGCTCAGGTCAGCACTAACTACTTTGTTGCTTAGGCACTGCTCAACATGCTTTCATTTGCCTTTTGAAAAGACCCATTCTAGGACGTTTCCAAAAGCAAGACCATATTACGCATAGCACAATGTACCTTCCTTTGTCATTTGAAAATACCTTCCAAGCAAGGATGTTTTCAAAAGAAAATTATCTCACACAGGATTTTCCAACCCATGGTGACGAAATAGCCTCAAACATATCCATGGAGTCAGGCAGGAAAACCGTGCATTTTTCATGAGTAGGTGTACATGAGAGCCATTTCTTCACCTTAGGGTAGCTGATACGGGGAGAGGCCATGCACTGGCAATACATTGTTTAGCAACTGTGAGGATATGTTGTATGAGACGATGATTGAGCAGAGCTGTAGGAGAATCTCTTTTCAAACTGACAATCCTCAAAGTGCAGTGAGTAAGCAGTAAACCTAGGTCCAAAATGAGTGAGCCACAGGGTGTTCCCACCAGATATGTAGGAAAGTACCCGGCTGAGTACATCCTCAAAAACAGCCCTAAGAGGAGAACAGCCAGGGATGCATCCTAGACAATCAAGTCCTACCATCTTGAGAGTACTTTAAAATGTGTTCCTTTTGCATACCCAATATTTTTTAAGCTGGGTGTGAAGGAGCTGTAGGCTGGTGGCCACCCCTATATTGTGACCCAACTTTTCAGTAACCAGACAAAAAAATAGCCAAGTGGTTACTGAAAAGTGCCAGGAAGTGCGCCTAGCTAAAAGGGGAGAACACTGAACTGGATATGTCTTGGCTGGCCTTTTGACTAAACAGCTAGTAAATCTAATTCTACAATCGAATTGAAGCATTGTATGGAATGCTTTAGCAATATGGAGAAACACAAAGTGACTTTTTACCGCCTTAACAACATAACTCGGCGAAAAGCCTCAATTATGTACGCTTTGGGATGCGCCTTTAAACAGATCACACAAATCCATTCCACCCACGAATCATTAGAGAGGAACCAGTATTTTGTATAATGAAATGAATACGCATTTATTCAAATGAACACAACAGGCAATGTT
>NC_092859.1:27808082-27861220 GCF_032062135.1 Pyxicephalus adspersus
GCAATAAAATTTTGTATTTTCCATTACTTTTTGTCCCAGTGACAAAGGTCACCAGGAAAAACAGGTGATCCAGGGTGTATCTCCCTAATGGCAACACAGCAATGAAAAACTAAAAATGGTTTTAACTCCCATCAATCATTTGTGGCATTAGATGTACAGTAAGACTTCACAGGAGAATTGTACACGACAAGATTGTGGAATTTGTCTGTTGTGGGGGTACATAAGTGTGAGTCTGGGCTCCTCAGCTGGTTCTCCAAACACAAAGGGTTTTAAATATGAAGTTCCTGTTGGATTGAAGACAGTATTGAAATTATTGATGTATGTTGAACTAACCTTTGTGCAGAAATGCTTAAATTATTTGTTTTACCTTGCTGCAGAAAGTGATCCAAGAAGCCCTTAAATATGGAACTGGCAATTCTATACTCCCTGTAAACCCTCGCAATGGACATAAAACATCTAGGAAAAATAAGTTCATCTCTGAAAAAAAAACTTGGCAGAATATAGAAACTGAAAAAAAAATCCATTAAATGAAGCGCACTAGTCCAGATAGATACCAAGCCCATCATTTTTCCATCCTATTGTATGTGGCTCCCCCACCTCTTAGATTGTAAGCTCTTCTCCTCCAGTCTCCGTCTGTCATTTGCAACCCGTATTTAATGTACAGCACTGCGTAATATGTTGTCACTATGTAAATACTGTTTAATAATAAAAAATATTATTAATAATTAGAAAGTAGTTGGTTCACAGCTCCCTCCCGTGTTCTGAGCCCCCTGCCATATGCCCCTAGCCCATTGCAGCTTCTCCCCAGTGCCTTCAGACTTCTGCTATGCCCAGCAGCCCTAATTAGCTCCACATCTCCCTACACCAGGGGTGTCAAACTCTGGCTTGTGGGCCCCCAAAAGAATTCCTAAAATGAATTGCAGCTGGCCCGATGCTACTGCAATCCGTAGTAATGGCCGGCCAGCTGCAATTCATATTAAGTTGCTGTTCCATAGACGCGAGTACAGTGGCGCTACTACTATTCCTGGCATCACTCGCATCTCCAGACCAAAGGCCTCTCTGCCTATGTGTGGCCCCGCATTGTAGTGGTGGGTACAAATATTCTTCTTGCTTAACGTCCTCTGCTGCTTTACGTTTATCTCCGGTTGCTTATATGATTTTTTCCAAGAAACACTTAGGAATCACATGGTGATACTTTATCATTATTTTAGTGAAGAAGGACTTCCAGCCACTCATAACATTAAGCTCCGCATTTTTTTGACGCAGGGAATTGTAGTAGTGGTGCTATTTCAGTGAAGAGGGAGTTCCAGTTACTCATGAGATTTAGCCCTGCATTGGCCGCATCTGGCATTTCCAGCACCCCCCTCAGCTACACGTAGGAGGTGCCAGGATTCTTTAGTGTTACAGGGGCTTTAAGTTTAGCGCAGGCGGTCAGGATTTTATAAGTATCATCAGTCAGTCAAGACGCACAAGTGCCCCCTCCTCTGTTGACATTCATTAGCGAATAGAGAAGATTAGGATTTTTTAAGATTTAAAAGATTTTTTCTTAAATAAAATTTTTAAACAATTCTTACGCCTCTTTCTCTATTACAGGCTTGTTCCAGATTGAATATTAAGCAAAACCTCTTTGTTTATATATAAAAAATGTTTTATATCTAATGACAAACTTCCTCATTTTTTTCAATAAATGTCAAGTTTGGCCCGCGACTTGGTCTAAGTTTTTAATTTCAGTCCTCTGTGTATTTGAGTTTGACACCCCTGCCCTACAATGACATTGGTGTTCCCTCCATAGCTAACCAGTCATTGCCAGTCCACTCCAGTGTTATAGGGGAAATGTGGTTTTAGGTAACAGGCCTGGGGAAAAAAAGGTGTATAAATCCTATGCAGTTTATAATATTTAGTTCACATGCTAATAGGCAGTTGATGTGTTCCAGCATGAAGGCATCCATGCCATGCTATTTTTTGAGTTATTTATGCTGACCCCAACAAAAACCCTACCTCATCTTTTTTTTAATGAACTACACAAACAACGAGCAAAACAAACTGAGTAATATCTTCTGCTCCCCTGGATAACAGCCACTTGCATCAAGAAATCTTTCCGCTCTATTCATCAGGGCGATTCATTTAACAAATTTCTAGTGTAGTCTTTTCATAATACACAGCGTGGGTTTGGTGCCATGATTTAAGAAAAAAAAGGGAAACAAAACAGAAACCCAGATAGAAAGCAATATAAATGTTAATGAGTAACTGTCTTCGGACCAAGAGGAGCAGCCAAATTTATAGGCTAAATCAACACGAATCAAAATCGGACAGAAGCAGATAGGATTATCCGTTCTGCTAATCAAGGAAGTGTCTGCAATGAATTTTCTTGGGGTTGTAAGGCTGCCAAAGGAGGATTCTAAAAACAAACTTTCTTGCTCAGAATAGAACACACCGGCTTTGGGACTGCAGACATGGTACCAGGTATGTTCACACCTTTGTCTTAGATTATGGCTCAGTGACAATGTCATTCTGTTATTTTTGGGATTCTGGTAACTGTATATTTAGCTTTTTGACTGGAGATCTGATTTTGATTTTTACATCATTTACAATAATGCTCAATTTTTTGTCATTTACCTTGCCTATAAAGGGCTTTTATATTGGTCTTTTCATGCTACTATATAACTAGCCACCAGGCTGTTAGGAGACAATTATCTGGCCTGCGATCCTGTGCTGTTGGCCGCCCCGGGACAACGCACCTTGCTTATTCTCTTCATCAGAGTTGCTTGCAGCAGCATGGAAGATGAGGCAAATAACTGTCAGTCCTGTGGCAGCCTGTGGCATCCCCGGCTTCCCTTTGAATGTGAGAGGTCCCTCTGCATCCCCTGCACTGAGACTGTGCAGCTGAAGGGGATTGTGCTGAGACTAATGAGCAGAGTAGTTCTTGATTTCAGTCCTGCGCTGCTATTAGTTGCTGGGGCTTTATAGCCTCTCTGCTCTCACTGATCTATGCCTGTTGTAGCGTTTAGCTGGGCTAATCTGTGCTGGAGTGAGTTTCGTGTTTATTACTGTTACCAACCTTGCCTGTTGCTGACCTATAGTTTGTAAGCAGCCTGGACCAACATTTTGACAGTGACCCCTACTCTGCTTGTGCTTACTCCCTCTGTACCTCATCTGGTGGACTGATCACCAATGTATGACCTTGGCTTTATACTGTGGATTTGCCTTGTAGAACTTGAACTGCATATTCTGTGGGCCCCTGGTCCTCTGCCAGCCCATCCCCAGACACCATCCCTTGTGCATTCCTAGGGGGGAAGTCCTAGGGGCAACCCTGTGCTGGGAGACGCAACCAGTCTTTTAAGGCTGAGCGGGGGATTGCTAAAGGTGAAGAGTGCGGCATTAGATTGCGGGACTGGGGAGTACTGGTGCTGATCAGGGCCTTAGACATCATCAATCTCCTGCCTTCTCTTGGACTATAAGGTAACTTCACCACTCTGAGTTTATTACCTCCTGTAGGTTCTCCTAAGTACCTTTTCCTCCCACCCCTTCATTTACAAAACTAACACTGACCTTGTGAGCTTCTTTTTTTTATAACTGGAATGTTACAACTCCCTATAAAGAAATCCGCTAGCTGAATAAAAAAAATAGGATTCCATGACCTGAGATTGAATGTACACGCAAATTAAAGGAAGTTTCCATTGTGATTCTTTTAAGTGTTTCATGTATCGCCAAGGTATAGAAACTTTAAAAAATACAATAATGTTCTTTAAATATTTTATCAGTTTTAATTCTTGGCTTAGAGGTTGATTAAATTTAATGCAGACAAATAGTGGACTGGGTACATTCTCTTTTTCTAAAGAACTGCTTTGAATTTGCAGCATTTTTTTCTAATCTACAACTGGGCAGTGCACTTGTGTCTCACCTCATGTGAAGATTCCGGACTTTTATCAGTGGTGAGCAAGTCTCGTCGACACTAAATGAAAGATGTCTGGGGCTATTGTGATAGCCATAAAAGAACATATTTAAAAAGGAATACTTGAAAAGATTCCTTGATAAAGACACTGTGGGGAGCAATCTGGTCTGTTTTATCGATAAAACAAAATTTAAGAACAAAATATCCGTCTGTTCCATGGTATTAGGAAAGTTTAGCGGGGTTCTAAGTTACCACTGCTAGGAATATTTCTTTTTCTTTTTTTCCTAGGGAGTAAATCCTTTGCTTCAGTTTCATAGATAAATCTTTTTTTTGTGTTACACAAGGTGACCTGAATGAATATGATCTCTGTTTCCACAACCTTTCACATAACAATTTTGCATTAAAATAGCACTCTTGGCAGGACACGTACATATTTATGAATTTCTTGACAACCAATAATGAAGATTAAGAAGGACAAAGAGCCGAGATGTTGTTCAATCCAGTCTTATAGGAAATACTGTGGGACAAATGTATATGAAAACCCTAAAAATAAATTTCTCATATTGCATCCTTTTATGCCATTAAACTTAACATTTTATTGTGATTTCTTACATTAGTTCACAAAGTGCAAAAAAGTTCCTTGGGTCCTTCTGGAAATCCAGTCTCTATGTCTTGTGCACTCTGCAGTCTTATCTTAATTAGTTTTACCTTCTTGACCTCATCTAAGATTTAAAATATTTGCCATCTAAAAGCAGATGAGTTTGAAGAAATCCATTCTAGATTTGCTGGATCACGCAGGTCCTCCCATGATTGTCTATCTTCTCCAGTGTTGGAGAGCTTTAATAAATTAGGCCCGAGGAGGAGGCAGGAAGAATATTACTGGCAAGCTCACCAGGTAAAAAAGAAAAAGAACATGGGCAGCCACCACATCTCGTACAAGGACTGGTACTGTATTGCTTTTTTATTATGAGGATTACATATACTCTCATTTACAAACATTTTAAACACACCAGTATTCTCTCCAGAAATTATTTTAAACTGGGTAGGAAGAAGCTGTACATGGGTGGCAGCCCCTGTATTGTGACCCAACTTTCAGTAACCACCCAAAAACAGCGATTTAATTACTTAATAAAAGTGCCGATGCCCGGCTAAAAGGGGCTGTAGAGAGCACTGCACCCAAAATTATGTATTTACATTAAATAAAAAAAAGAGGTGACTGGATGTTTAAAGCAAGAACAAGTTCACTTTACACCTTCTATAATAAATCAACCTTTAAAAGAAGATACTAATAATGGTCATTTAATGTGGATCCATGTGGGTATCCTCCATGTTTTTAGCTTGCTTTACACTACAGCCTCCAATTCCACTTTTGACAGCCACCTTCTGCAGAAACACAGGCAATAAGATGAGCGCCTCTCACAGCCGTACCAACGCCGTCCCTAGATACAGCTCGAAGATTACGACTCGCTACAAAAGGACTTAAGCAAACGCAGAATTTTTAACACATGATGAAATATTTATGTCGGGAGATGAAGGAGAAAAACACTACTAAATATAACACTGGCTGAATGTAGGGAGATGAGGCGTGTGTGCTGGAACAAGGTGGAGGGAGTGCGACAGAGACCTCTGCTATTTAAAGGTTGAGCTTATTTTTATTTAGTTATGCAGCCTGGCAATTGGCAGCTGATTTTCTGTCTGACTATATTTTACAGCAGAAGATCAGAATTGTGTGTATGGGAAGATGTGGTCCTGAAGTAGTATTGCAAGGAGCAAGCTTAATGTTTCAATCAAAGAGGCCCCGGTCAAGCTGGTGACCACTTGTTTCAAGTTGATTTAGCACTCATTCTACCCCACTTTTAAAGGATCTCTTCACCCCTCAGGAAATCAATTACTATACCTAACCTGTTAAAGCCAGGCAGCTAAAACTGGAATTAATGTGCTATGTATTATATTAAATCAGAGCTCTAGTTCCTGCAATGCATTAAAAATAATACCTATGCCCAATATAACAACATAAAGCAACTTTTGCTGCAATGTTCAGGCCAAAAGAGGTAGTGCTTTTGGTTCTGTCATCCAACCTGCTTTTGTGAGCAGGTTGGATGACAGAACAAAAAAAAAACTTAACTAAGCCAAATTCAGCATCTATAATGAAACGTGTTATAACAGTGCTATGATTGTTGAATAACTTAGGACTGAAAAGAAACAAAGGCCTTCGGTTTGTTCTTTGACTTTGTTACAGTATAAGACAGAGTTTCAGTACGAGAACATCTAATCCTTGAAGCAATTACCACTTTGTCAATATGTTAAACGTGACCTGGACTTCCATCAATGGTTTAAAGAACTGAAGTGGAAGTTCCAAGTTAGTAGAGGTGGGAGATTGCTGGATCTTGGATTAAAGCAATTATTACTGGGTGTTTAAAGTTAACCCTAATTGTTAAATGAATATTTGCCTTTAGATGCTTTATAAAGGTGCATAATGATTTTTTTATTTTTTTTGGGACAAAGAGCGCTGTCAGGATTGGGATCCAAACCCAGGGCTGTTTGTGTGACTGGCAGTAGCTGTACCCACTAATCTACCTGAAGTGCTGGATAGCTCTCCGATGGTTTTCATATTTACCCTTTCCTGATACCCAGAGCTGTGATCAACCTTAACTTCCTGCTCCACTCTCTGACTTCCTTTTCAAGCCCTGCCTTGGATTTCCTGTGTGCCACAGTATTGTGCTCCCTACCAGTGTCCCATTTTTTTGCTATTGTTGCTACATTGCTCTCTTACCCACCAGCTTGTGTACCAACCTTTGGCTATCAGATTACTGACGACGAATAACAGACTGCCTCTTGCCGACCTGATGTACCTGAATACTGACATTGGCTTTTTTACTGAATATGCTCCTGTCTGGCCCCTGCATCATTACAGCTGCCTGTGTCCTTAACCCTGCGTATTTATTATTGTGAACCTGCTAGTTGCTATGGTCATTGGACTCCGGACTTGTTCCCTGATCATGACAACTGCACACTGAGGACCTGCCATATTAACCCCCCAGGAGACACACGACATGCCAACCTCAAGAGTAGCCATATTTTTTACCAGCAATAGTAATAAAGCATATACAGGAAGTCCCCGAGTTAAGGACATCCTACATACTGACGACTCCTAGATATTAACGGGAGTTCTCTGCTTGCTCATGTGCAGGACGGAGGCTGGATGGGGGGAAGGGGGCGGTTCACATGCCTTGCAGAAAAAAATCTTTTGGTAAACACAGCTGAGGTTGTGGGTGTTTTTAAGGGCTGAGCTGTTCTACAACCTCTTGTAAATCTTTAATGATCAAACTCTGCAGTTGTTTCTTTTTGCATATCGTAGCACAGCTTGCTCCAGAAGTTATTGAATGTCTAGGCTCCATAAAGTATTTTTTTTGTTTTGCTTTGTTTGTGATTAGCTCACAGGGAGCATTTTATACAGTAATTGACACCACGCTGCCTAATAATATGTTGAGACAAACATCTGTCCTAATTGCATTCATTATAATAATGTACCTGTTCCGACTTACATACAAATTCAACTTAAGAACAAACCTACAGTCCCTATCTCGTATGTAACCCAGGGACTACCTGTATAGCACTTTCATGTGTAGAAACTAAACAGGTCAGCATTTTTAAAGCATGTAAATAATACAATTGTACAAAATAATGGGTTATGGGTTTCAAGCTTTAAAGGTTTTTTTGTAAATGTCAGCAATGTGAGGTTGTGTTCACAATGATATTACAGCTGGTGGTTTTTTAAGCTTCTAAGCAGCAAGCCAAACACACGAAAAGATGTCTGTTTTCTAAATAATATATTGGGACAGTTCATACTGGCCTTCACTGGTCACCTAAGCCACTTTTTCTGCTTTTGGCCCACATTAACTTGCACTGTACAGGACCTAGAAAGCGTATCTTCATATGTTCATGAGGGTTACACCATACTGACCAAGCCACTAAGGCTTACTGAAGACGCAGAATCTTGAAGAAGACCAGTAGAAGATTGAAGGGGCACAGAAGAGAGCATAAAAAACAGAACTGGAGGCAATACCTTTGGCAGGCAATCTGTAACGCTGTGCACATTTGCAAGGCTCCTTGGGGGGGGGGCAAATTGTCTGGTTGTCTGATTCCACTTTAATACACTATATTTTAAAAAAGGCGTTACTGAGAAGCTGGTGGGCGGGGGCTTTTTTTGTATTTTATTTTTTATGTGGCCAGCATTCATTAACCTATATATCTTTACTATTCAACAATTATTCTTTATGAAATAAACAACTTTTTCAGATCTTTATAGTCTGGCGGCTTCTATGCTTTTTGTGAATCCCAAGTATATAGTAGTTAGTGGAGTTTTCCATCATGATGCTATAAAACTCTGTATGTTATAGATTACTCACCCACATAATTTAGGGCACAGAGAAGTGCTACAGTATTGCACAGTGGGAAGTTTTATTTATCCAGAGATTTAGATAGACATTAAGGTGAACTGCAGGATTCAGTTTTATGTGGCACATCTCTGCATGAGATGACGCCGCTGCCGGAGCGGCTGTGCGGCTGTGAGATAGCGGTTTTCAGGCTGGTAACTCGGTAGGGAAAGTTGCTTTAGAATATATCAATGTTTACATCTGTTGTTTACACAAAAGGCTATGTTTTCGTACAGCAAAAATAAATTCTCCACCAGCTCAGAAGGGATCTGATCTCCCTGCAACAGGATCAAAGAGAAGAAACATTGCAAGAACACCGCTACATATGTCATCACCGCATAATACCAAGGAGAGTGATAGCCACTATCTGTATTTTTTATGCTTTTTTTTTTTAGCGCTGGTTGTATTGTTATCTGTATAATATATTCTGGCTCCTTAAATGGAAACAATACTGTATTTTCATTGGGTACGTGTTAGAAGTTAATAAATCGTACTTGATTCTGATGCATGTTTAACATTTTGTGTATGGGTTTTTAAATTCTCCACCTAGTGGTCATTATAGGGGGGGGGGGGCGATTTACCTTCCTGCCTTAATGAAAAACTGTGTTTAGATTTATAAGTCTGCATTACAAAAAATCCAACAGTAAAAAAAAAAAAAAAACTGTACCTCCAAGCATTATAGCCCAATCCTGGTTATATGACGGTTCTAAGAAGGTCTGAAAAAGGTTAAGTATTAAAAAACACAATAAATATAGCAAATCTTTTAAGCAGGAGGGAACGGGGTGGGGGGGTATAAAGAGGAGGCAAGGTGAAAGTCTGACTTTGCCTAGACTAAAATGATCATTCTGCTGAAAGCAAGAGGAAGCATTTTCTAGGTCTTCTCTCCCCTAAAGTGATTACAACATTTTTACTTTTTAGTAAGTCACAAAGTGAAAGGGTGAAATAAGGGCTGATCCATGTCAGAGGCCAAGGCATAGCCAAAAGCACCAGATACATCACAATTTACATGATTGTGTCATCTGTGTCCAGAAACTACATCTTGACTTAGAATCTAAAATAATTATTTGGGTATAGTCTACCTTACCAACACATACTGATATTGGAAGATGTGGCCTGGGTATCTGGACTTGAATGATTCGGGACAGGATTGAATTAAAACAGAACTGTTATCAGCACTTTAAAGGTACCCTCAATTCTCCCTCCTCTCCCCTCGTGATGTGACCCTTTGCACTTTTATCCTGTGCTGCAATCGAGCTATTCCCAGCAGCCAGAAGAAGGGGTCTAAGGTTTTTACTATCACTTAGATACATGGCTCTCATACTCTACAAGCATGCTGTACATTATGGGGTACAGACAACCCTTTTATCGCTGCCATTCGCTGAAATCTGAACAACCCTCTCTGTATATATATAAAGTTATTTCTAAAACTTGCTCCCTACCTTTCTCCCTCTTTGCTAAGCTTATCTCCCAAACAGTTTTCAAGAACCTTTGTTATCAGTTCATGTTTGCCATAAAAAAAAAAATCACAAACCTCAGCTTCTGTGTATTGTAAGCGTTTAGCAGATGTCTGTAAGAATTAAACAGCAGAAAAGTAAACTTCAGCAAGGACAGGGATTTTTCAGCTCACAGCATTGCTTCTCACACACTGTGTTCGCACATTGAACAGACTGCATTTGCATGTAAACCACCCTAGGAAATGGCCACACATAAAACCAATACTAAATGACTGGCAAGGATTGAAAGGATTGAATTTTTTTTTCTATGAGTAGAAATTTAAGAGTCACATTTAATATATTTTCTCTATGTATATATATAGAACTCACATGTAATATGGTCTTTATTGTATATATTTGTTCTTCTACAGCTTTGGTCTCTGATTCATCTGAGGAAGCCTGTGTGCGAAACGCGTCCACGACAAGTCCACGAGACAAGTTTTATAATGGTTTACAATGACCCTATGTGGTATGTAAACATGGGCTCACTGGACACCAACTAGTTCAGGAGAATTATGTTAAGTTGAGGATTGCAAATAATAATGTCTTTTTGAAAGTATACCAAACTGCCAAAAAAGCCGTCTTTTTTCCATCTTTTATTTCACATTGATATGTTTAGGCTTGGCAACTAGATTATTACTTTGTGAAATTTTACTCTCTCTTTGGCCATATATCCCATATTTACCCTTTGTTATCAGTTCTCACCTGCCATCAAAGGAAATCACAAAAGAAATACAGCTTCTATATATTGTTTAGCAGAAGTCTGTAAGAAATAAAAAGCAGAAAAGTAAACTTTAGCAAAGCCAGGGGATTTTCAGCTCACAGCATTGCCTCTCACACACTGTATCAGTACATAAGCATTCTTGGACAGACTGTATTTGCATGTAGACCACCCTAGGAAATGGCCACACATAAAACCAATACTAAATGACTGGCAAGGATTGAACGCAAATAGCTGAAAAGGGCAGTATAGACAGGAACAAATGTAATGGATGATTGGATAACCACTTCTGGTTCTAATGCTTGTTGTTTGAAAGTCACAGTGTGCAAGGAAATGGAATGAATGGGTTTCAACACCGGTGAGGTCTGCATGAAGTGCACATAAAGAAATGTAGGGCTGCTATAATTCCGCATGGAAATTGTTTTATCCCTTACCTGGTTTTGGCAACTAACAACCATTATAGCTTAGTGCATTGAGCCGTAAAAACTGTAAAATAAGTTTTAGATGCTGGAAATCACCCCAGTATTTCACAAAAAAGCAAAGTGCCACCGAGGAGCCAGTGTCTGCCCCATAGCTGCTCAGATCTACCATGTCTTGGTGTTTCCTGTGGCTTGGAGGGTGCAGGCATGGTGCTTTTTGTAATTATTCCAAATTTCAAAGCAAAGTTTGATTAACTATGCAAATGAATTGCAAAACTAGCCTTTACAAACAGCGTGACGCTGGCCTTAAGAATAAAGTAGGAGCGTTCGCTGAGAACAGGCTCCAGAATTCCCCCTCCTCTTTAATTACGTCTACGCACACAGAAGCTCGAATATGCTCTGCAAAATCTTCCAATAAAAGACCATTCCTTTGCGCCTTGGGCCCATGCCTATTATAATTAGCATTATGTAACAGAGTCCCTTGGGTTACCCAGCCGAAGAAAGCGCTTTAATGCCAATTAGAGGAATTCTTGAACTCCTGTTTTTTTTTCCTGTTTCATTTTAACCCATAATGTGAGATATGGGTTGCATAGAAATGTGTTTACCGGAATAGGAATGCGGTGACACATTCAGCAAATTTTCAAATATATCCTCTTACTTCTGCTTTTTGTTCATCTGTGTATTAAAAGTAGCCTTAGATTCAGGCCAATGCAAACTTACCTTTATTTATAAGCGGCCTCTCTGCAGTCTGCACTGTACAATTTGTGTATAAACACACCGAGCCAAGGAATTAGAAGGACCTCGATGAGCCATTTTGGCATTTTGTTTTCATAACTGCCAGTCACATGGGATAGAGTGGTCAGGGTTTAACAGGGCTTTTTTATCAACAGTTTGATATCTTTACTTATGCAATTATATATGTTAAGTAAAAAATCATCACTTACAGAATGTCTCCTAAAAGTGACGCTATTGAATTATTTATGTATGTCTGCCTTCATCTGCAGCTCCATTGCTCTCTACAATGTTGCAGTGCAGACTGCAGACAAGCTTAAATGTTAACAAAGCAATTTGCAATATATATCCCAGTAATGAGAGCTTCCATCCTCTAGAGATAATGATAGGTATGCTTTTAGGCTAACTACATGATTTACAATCATATTGCAATGTTTGCAACGCTTAGGATGATTTACCACAATTTTAAACTGTGTTGGGGAAAAAAACAAGGAAATAAATATATGTTATAGGGCCAGCCATGGCAGCCACCACATCTTTCTATAAAGCTTCCCTTTAAATCCAGTCTCTTTGCAAAACCAAAAAGGAAAATGTAAGCTATAATCTGATTGGTTGCTATATGTAATACAAAAACACTTTGCAATGTTTCCCTGGAACCTGAAGTGGAGAAATCCTTTATTTTTTGCTTTTGTCAAAAACTGTCCTTTGGGCACTTTGATGCACAAGGCCAATGTTAGCTGGCAGGGCTGCGAGTCTGTCCTATACAACCAAACACAATGATATCTCCCCTGCCCTTCTATCAAACAAAGCTGTCCTTGACACATATTCTAATCCGCTGAATTTCATTATGTTAGATGCACATGTTAACACAAGGAGATCCTTATGTTAGGACATTTTTTTCCGTTTCATTCTGAAAACTCAATTGCCACGAGCCCTGAATTCAGAAAACATAACCTCTTGTTTGTTTTACCTGTGCTGGTGTGGCTACTGAAATCCAAAACAGTAGAACAGGAGCAGGTCATATATCTTTTTACAAGGAAGGATCCCTATCTCCCATCGGCCACTGAACTTACCAGGGTGTTTCTAGATCTCAGACCTGCTGATAAATGAATTAAAGGATTATAGACAAATTAACTGAAACATATTGAAGCTCTTACATCTGGAAATATTAACCCCAGGTGATGAAGGTAAAGCTAAACTCCAGCTGGACAAAAACACCAGTGAAAGAAGATTTGTATTATTTGTGTGTTCAATCACCAGTTATGTTATTGTCCTTCCTAATTCCCAATTTCAAGGCACCAAAGTGATTTGGGCCATTGCTTTAGGACACAATAATAATGCCTAGGTAGGAAGAGGGATCTGCAACTAGCAAATTAAAAATCAAACACCAAAAAACATTTCAGCATATGTGTACAGTTATCATCTATGCTAGTTTAATAAATGATCACCACAGGCTTATAATTTTCTGTGCTATCTTTCAAGCATTTCACTTTGCATCTTTTCAGGAATAGTAATTTTACCCTGAGAGCAGCAGAATGCAAAGAGCTTCCATGCAGTCCATTATCCCCTATAAATATGACTTTAATAAACCGTGTGCAAGATAATAGCACACAGTGTTGTATACAAACAAAAAATGGCTTTCCCTACATTTCAGTCAATCTTGTCTGCTCCCCTCCTCTTCCCAGTAACACAGAGGGATCATTTCTCCATGCATCTAAGTAAGGACAGAGCAGGTCTACTTGGCACGGCGTCTGCTGCAACAGATTAAACCAGACCCCTGCCGACAGCTACCATGGCTTAGCCGGAGAGATGAGAGGAAAATTAAACTTTTCATCCGTCCTGATGAAGATTAATATCTTTTCTCTGACGAGCGGAGAGCGCTTAATCTGTGCTATTAATATGAAGTCGCTGAGGTGTAAGCTGTGTAACATGCTTGTCAACCCAACTCAGTCTTGACTGCATGCTTTGCTGTAAAATCAATCTGCAGAACACAAAGTGCAGGAAGGACCTGCTAAACATGGGTACAGAGGGGCAGGTCAGTCTAAACTGCATGAAAACAAAATCATTTTTGTATCAGCTCAGATCACTCATTGCATTTTAGATATCCAAATAAGCAGCAGTTGAGCTCCAATATGCAACTTCTCACAAAAAAAGAGATACCACCCACATTAGTCCCCTCTTATGCAGACAACTTGCTTTTTTAATCTCAAATCCCATTATTAGAGCACATGGCCAAATGTTGACCTACAAAGTCTACCTACAAAAGTTAGAGACCCCTAATGTATTTCACAAAAAACAATATTGATAGTTCATTTTCCCCACTAGTTCAGACAGCTATTAATTCCCTTGGTGCCCAAATTTCAGCTAATCTTACACTAACAAAGGATCTGCACTTATCACCACTGCTAACTGCAAAGACTTTAAGCAATGGAAACACAATGGCTGAATGTTTTACCTCCTATAGACTTTGCCAGTGTCGTTGCCCTTACCTGTCTACAAATGGTTGAAATCAGCTCAAACTTGTATGGAATACAGACTTTACTAGAATGAATCCTAGGTCTCCTCAAATCCCCACCTGGGTGGTATGACATTTCTTCTGACCTTCTGTATTTGGGCCTATTGACTAGTGCAGACACAAGAAATGAAACAGTGGGTAGCTCTGCAACACAATCCAAATTTTCCACTCCTTGATCCAGGGCCATATTCAACCTTGCCATTAAATATGAAAGGTCCATCAATACCCTCCTTTACCCATCTACAACTTCCCCATCCCAATTTTTCTTCAGAGCTGAATAATACAAAACTTCACATGACTGGATGGCCATTTACCAACCTCCCCATGACCTACTCAGGTTTGACTATGGAGGTGAATGCATATAAAAACACTTCTCATGTAACCTTCCTAAAACACAGTACTTCATTAGACCTTTTTTGAGTCTGGAGGCTAAATGTAATGAGACGGCCATCTTTGTGTCACCTTTTATTTACCAGCTTTTGGCAGACAAATTACGTCCTTCCCTCTCATTCTTTTCTGTCATTTATCCTTTAATGGAAAAAGGGAAAGAGACTCCTTTGGCCTAATTTATTAAAGCTCTCCGAGGCTGGAGAGGATAAACTTTTATCAGTGAAGCTGGGTGATCCAGCAAACCTGGAATTTCGATTTGCTAGCAAATGTTTTGAATCCTGGGCCAGATACATTCCAGGTTTGCTGTAACACCCAGCTTAATTCGGCAGCATATAATTTGGGGGTATTAGTTAGAAGGCAGGGTGTGATACATAGCTGTAGGTTAAGAAGTGTTCTCCTCAGCCCCTTTTAGCTGGGTGCACCACCTGGCAATTATCAGCAACAACCCCGCTGTTTTTCGGGTGGATACTGATGAGTTGGGTCACAATTCAGGGGCTTCCATCTGCCTATAATTTTTTCCTACCCAGTTTAAAATAATTTCTGTGTTGAGCACTTTTTAAGGACATGAAGTCACACTTGACAGAACACATCAAGCATCTAATATGATGGTCCTCATATAAGTGAATACTATTTTACCCAAAAATGAAAACATTTTATATTCAGGCAGAATCCGTCATGACTGTTTAAACAAAGTAAGTGTTTAAGCTCAGGGGCGTTGCAGAGGTGTTTAGGTGAGGTGGTTGAAGGAATGGTGTGCACCGCCTGTTCAATAAATAGAGCTTAATGCCTTTACAAAAATACTGCAACATGTCAAATGTTTCCAATATAAGTTCAGATTTAATGGAGCGCATATAATTGGGTCTATGGGGAATTCAGGCACATTTCCCACTGCAGAAGCTACGAGGTGAAGAAGCTGTGGTGACTGACAATGTGCCCAGGTGCAAAGGGTTTCCTCTCGAGTTACTTCCTTCAGTAGAAAAGGCCAAAACGAGGCCACAGAACTGCTGACCCCATACAGTCTACTATTTTCTTAATGGGCAGCTAAAATGCATTTCTCTAAAGAATATGCACTCATTTAAGTTATTATTGTAATATTTATATTTTAATGTGACCTTAACTTTTGAACCTGTTTTTCCATATTTCGATTATTGTGAGGATTTATAATAGCTCCCATTAGTGGTCATCTGTGTTTTAGGGAAGTGATTAACATTCCTGCTTTGTTACTGCTGATAAGCTCAGTTAACCTTAAGTGGATATAAACCCAATCACTAGTATTTTATTTGAGCTCTAACATGTTTATAAGTGGTGGTCAATCTTTTTAAATCACCTGTTTCCACTACAATAATACCTGGTAATTCTGGTACAAGGGTTCTTGTTCTGAAACTTTCTCCAGTAAAGTGATTATGGTCTCCCATTTTTGCTTCTGTGTTTTTACCGTCACATGCAGAAATGATGAAGACTACAAGCTGCTAAGCTCACATAAATTGTCTACCGGTAGGTATATTCCTCTATCCATCAGAGAGCCAATGCTGAGCAATGAATGTGCAGTGGACACTGACATGGGTGGGTATTGGCAGAAGGGGACAAAAAGGTGCCAGAGATCAGCAGCTTTAGAGTTTAAAAAGGCTCAAAAAGAAAAATGATTTAAAAAAAAAAGTTTTACTGACAGACAAAGTCAGCAAAAAATGTTAACTCTCCCCATTTTAAAATAAATGATTACATTGTGGTCGATTATTCAGTTTTAACCATGCTGTCAGTCAGCGAAGTGAAGTGAATAGGGCAGCAGTCCCCACTGGTGGTCTGGTCTACGAGAAAATTTTGGTGGTCCACAGAAAAATTTAAACATTATTTGCAATTATTATGTTATTAATAAAAAAAAAAAATATTTTTCTAATAAATTCTGAATGACAGTTTTTGCCTTTATATTGCATTAAATTCACAAACTGTATCAGAGACAGTAAAACAAGGGAGGCGCAGCGTGACGTCAGTGTAGTTCTAAGTTGTATGAGGTAATCGTTGCCGAGCCGTACGCTTTAGTATTGTTTCCACGATTACAACAGTCACCCGCTCCGCAAATACCGATTCTCATCCGATTTTTTAATTTTATTTGTTTATTTCTCTCATGCTCTTTTAGGTAAGTATGGCCTTAATGGTGTATTTTCTTTAAATGTTATTTTTAATGGCATCAAACAGTTTGACTTTGGTAACTATCATTGCTTTTTTGGACTTAGATTCGAATTAAATAAACCCATAATGAGTGAAAAAAAGCAACAAATAATTTGAATTTGTTTAGTAATACCAAAGACAATGCAACTAATGATAATAGTAACAATAGTAAAACTTCAATTAACCATGAGCTGATCAATGAATCAGAGTCTCCACAGTTCTTGTCAGGCACCATTAGGAAGATCATTATTTTACAAATGTATTTAACTTTTTAAAAAAAATTCAAAGGGTCCGAAAGGTTGGCGATGGCTGGAATAGGGAACACAGCTACAGACAGTAAATATTTATATATTAGCTGTGTTTCCTTGTGTGCCTAAAGCAGAACTGAACTGTGAAAGTCGTGCCAAGCGGGTAAAAGAAGAGGACTAAATCACTAGTATTTCCAAATTATCTTTTTCCATTACTGACTTATTGTGTCTTTTGCAGTTTCTCTGTGTTGAGACGGCATGGGTTTTATTTTTTAGAGCTGCCCCCTTATGATTGGTAACATTTTGGGACATGAGCAAGCAGGAATTCAGAAAGGGCAGATCCTCAAAATGAATGACGCATAAGCAGGGAGATCCTTGCACTGCAGATTCCCACATCCACCCTTCCTTCCTATAGCAAGGAGAATAGCAAGCAAAGTAGTGACATCTCAAAATCACACCCCAGAACTGGTGAGCCGAGCACTCAGAGACATCAGTGCCTTAGATCTTACACTGCAGATATACAGATATGATGCTCAAAGCATTGGAAAATAACTGATATTTTTCAGATAAAAAGCAAGACAAAAGGGTGCTACTTAGGCACAAATAATATTCAGAATAGTCCCTGTAATCCAGCAAAATATTAAATTATTAGGTTCAGTACCACATTAAACCAAGTTGTTTTTTTTTTTTTTTTTTTTTTTCAGTGCTGAAAAAAAATATTGCCAGCTTTTCCACCATCTTAGAGTTCCACTTAAAAGAGTTATTTCTGTTTATTCCGCAGAGAGATCCGGAGACTGTATTGTATCGTCGTCCTCTCCATGCATTCATTCATTCTGCCTGTGCTATTCCGAGAGACTCTTTCCGTACAGTAGGAAACATCTGCTGGAGCCAATAACAGTCTTGTATGATTGTGTACCAGCTGCAGAGTCACAGCATGAATAAATGTGCGGTGTCAGCCGGTGAAACAGGAAAGTGCCCGCCATGCTTGAGAGGCTGCAGGTACAGAGTGTCAGCGGGGTTGTGCTTGAAAATATCATGCCAATAAAACAAATTCTACTTAAAGTTCAACTGCAGCCAAATGGGAAAAATCATTTATATGAAAGCAAACCTAACAGCTCACATATTTAATTCATGGTAAGTACGGACATGCTAATTACATATAGGTACAACACTTGCTAAATACTTGCAATACTTGCTAAAGTACTTGGCTTCATCTGTTTTTCTCTCCAGAATGTCACCTATCATCTATTTATCAGACTGAGATGTTAGCTCTATAATGACACAATACTGTAAATCCTGGTACATGTGCAGTTCTTGCCTATTTCCAAATGTATAACTACCATCTACCTTACTACAAAGAGTAAAGGCGAATGCTTGCAGCAGACTGATGGCATTATCCTAGCTTAGACAAAGTCAATGAAATGGAGTCTTTTAATGAAAGTGTAGCTGAAAGGTCCACATTAAAAAAGAAATCAGCTTAGAAATAGCAGAAAAGATGCCACTCCTGGCATTTCTGTGTCACTGACACCATTGCAATCCCACACTGCTAACATCTTGTTAGGTGCCAAATTGTAGAGTTTGATTAATTTCAAGGTAGCAAACAACACATTTGCCTATTCCTTCAAGGGTCCCTATTAGACCCCCTGGCCAACATTACTCTGTAATCTCCATAAAAAGTACTACTGATCCATCAGCTGTGACCTTTGTTTCTTTTTTATTTTAGGCCAGGTTCACACCTGCCTATTCAGTGTATGATTTCACATGGCTTCCTGTGGCTGGCATTTCTCCATGCACTCTGCACTTTTGACAGCTGGCGGCAGTGAGCAATGCTGGTCCTGCTACCTACGGCCCCTATTCATCCTCTATGGGGGTTCCAGCAAGGAATCGCTACATGCAGCATCTCTTCAATAGGCAATATTTATTGGTGTGAGCAAGCGGTAAACACACCACAACAATCGTACTGCCAGTGTGAATTATTCCTTAGGCTGTAGATTATTTTGAGCAGAATTCTAACTCGTAATGTTTTATATTTGCGTAAGTATCCTAATAATATTGCTATAGGTGCTAAATTTTGTCACTGTGGGAAATACAGAAACTGTTGGTTCTATGTAAATCAAGAAATGATGACAGCAATATTAATACAGCTAAGTCTACCAGAAAAACTCCTGACCTTTTCTTCTTTCCTTTGTTTACAGAATATTACAAGCTTTACTTTGTGAAAATTCGATATTTTTTATATCAGTCACCAGTGAAGATGGGAAAGAAAGAGAGAGAAAAAAGAAAGACAGCGAGAGAGAAAGAGAGCAAGGCATTGATTTATTAAAGCTCTTCAAGGCTGGAGAAGATACACTTACTTCAGTAAAGCTGGGTGATCCAGCAAACCTGGATAGTTCTAGATCATGGGTCCCCGCAGCGTGTGATACCTGTGTGTATATTTATGTAAAATGCCATCCCCAGGACACTGAGAATTACAAACATCCAGTTCTAGAGATGGGGGATGGATGATGGCATGTACAAGCATCTCTCCAAATCATAGCAGCAAGGGGATACATGGGAAAATCACAATTAATATTCCAGGTTCATGCAATTTCCAACACTTCTAGATGCAAATCTAATAAATGTTTTTCCCTGTGAAAATAAAATGCAGGTATCTACCATGTAACAAGCACTCTAAGATTATCCTGTCTCATAAATACCAGACAGAGGAGTTGATTTACTACAAGAATATAGGTTGTTCACACAACAAAGTGAATTATCCTCTTGCAAGACGTGTCACTTGTAGTAAATCAGATGAAGCTTTGCTGATTTAAACCATCCAATCATGTGCAAAAAAAATGCAGTGAATTTGCACCACTTTCAATATGCTAAATGAAAAAAATCTTTACTTTGGTAGGTGAACAGCCTAAATTCCTTTAGTAAATAAACCCTGCAAATCTTATAATTAAGCATCCTAGTTTTGATTCTGCTGTGTTTGTCATAAACTGACCTGAATAACAGATTAAATTACAAACATTATTATGTTTTGTTTGATGAGAAAGAAATTAGGATTCTTGCACACGCTGTAAAATCCTTTTTAGGAGTCCATTGAGGGACACGGGTCCTGCATTTATGACTCTTGGCACTGTTATCCTTCAATTTTTTTAATCAATGTCCATTCCTCCTATAGATAAATAATTATATAACCCAAAGGCCTTTCTATACCCCCCTCCAATGGATTTAAAAAATTGGACGTTGGGCACTAAAATCCAAATTTTTGGTTGCATACTTTTTCAAATATGAGGCCAGACTGCCATGCCAAGGCACCAATGCAAATTGCAGTCCCTAACACTAACACACTAGTAGAGAGCCCATTATGGGATAATAACAAGAGAGTTATACTTGCTTCATGCCCTGCTGACAACAGTTCCATTTAGTTATTAAGAGGAGATCCGCATTATATTCTTACAAGGGTACTATTCTAACAAACAGAAGGGTTTTCTTTCTTTGTGTTGTGGTTGGAGAAGGTTTCCTTACTTCCCATCTAATAAAAATTCATAAGAACAGTAAGTGAGGGAAAATGTCTAGTAACATTAACCCAACAAGGGAATCTGAGGCTAGGTACACACGTGCAACGATTCTTGTCTGACAATCGGCTCAGGGCTGATATCGGACGAGAATCTTGCATGTGTATAGGGGACGAACGATCGTAATGAAAGTGAAGGGGAGACAGAGTGCAGCGGGGTACTGCTCCGTTGTTCTCTCCCTCCCTATATGTACAGCACTCACTCATGCATCGTGCAGTCGTTAGAAAGGATTGAAAGATCCTTTCCAACAACAAATATTGAACGTGTGTACATAGCCTAACCATTGCCGATTCAGTACAAAACAAAACAAAAAACAAATGGCTTCCATTTTGACTGGAATGTATGCTCAAACCAAAAGGTGAACACAGTTAACTCCCATATATCCTTAATTTAATTGACTGGCACTCTCAGGCAACCGGCACGTGTCCTGGTTAACAAGAAAATCAGAGTTTAAACTTGGTGCACCGTGCCGTCTGTGTGCTGATGCTTTGTGCTTCATTCCCATGCCTCCTCATATGAATATGGAATTTCTTTCTACTGCTGCCGTTATACTGCCCTGTGCTTTTGTGGAACATTCTGATTATACAGCACTGGTATATTTATCTGACTATAAATGGATTTGTAACTGATCATACCCTGCATATTCTATACTGCATTGCTATTGTACTTTAAATGAGTTCCTATTACTTTGCTTTTAATTAGTGTATTTCAATATTATCAAGAAAATACAGGGTTTATGGTATTGTGTGGTGTGGTATGGGGTATTTAGTCAAAATCTGCCAATCCTCATGGGTGCCATAACAGGGAGTTTATTGTATACCCAAAAAATGTCCACTTAATAAAATCATACAATGCTACATTGTGATGTCACATCCTGCTCTGGCTTTAATAGCTAAAAAAATAAAGCTCATTAAAAACCCATGCTTCCTAAATTAATATCTCGCTTGGAGAATTCAGCGCCTTTGAATACGGTACTTAAATATCCATTATAATCTATCTATAGTCATAACATTTTGTTTACATGCCTAATGGCTTAAACAGTAAATTTCGTGTGTAAATTAAGTTTTCCTTTGGCATGTTTTAAAAAATCAAGCTACTTGTACCTATTAAAACCCACATCTAAGTGGAGCTTTAATTGAATGTTTCACTAACCACTTATAAGATGACAGCAGGATGCAAGAAAATGGCACTTATTATAAAAAGGGGGTACTTGTGGGTGTCACCCTACCTTGGCTGTGCTTGCTCAAGGACATGTCAGATTAGAAGCTGATGCCAAAGCATTACTAAAAGATGATAATTAATGCATTTCATTCCTACTCTGACTGATGTATTACTGTAACTCCTAAAAGCAGTAGATAATGTGTGGTTACAAAGTATTCTACACGTAATATTTTAAATATTGCCCACTGAGCAATCCCTTAGCCCCCCCCCCAACAAATCTGGGAGGTACCAAGTCCGACAATGTAGAAGAACATGGGAAAATGCGTTTTTTAAACAGGGGTAAGAATGGTGTTTTTAGGTTATTATTATATTTCCTTTAATTCCTAATGTATGTACAGTGTTTGTGCTTTCACGTGTATGCATTTTAACCTTACATACTATGTACCATACATATTAGTATCAGGAAAATTTTTGGAAGCTGTTTTAGATGCAAAGTGGAGCAAATTCCATATTATTTTTTATTAGTTTTTCCTATTTTTACCATTATTTAATATTCCATTCAAGGCAGAGCTCTTGTCACCTTTTTACGTGTAAAAAATTGTATCCCTTTCAGGAATACTAAAGGAAGCCAGCTGTTTGCAGAATTCATCTCAGCAGTGGCTCATCTCTTATCAGACAGCTCAGTAGGAGTCTTCAATCAAACTGAGGAAACCTCAAAGCAAGTATTCAGTGCTAACCTGTCTCTTTAGATAATCCATGGTGATTTTGGAATCATTTGTCAAGTAATAAATTACTATTTGTTAAATACTGATTAAATTAAAAAAAAACTTTAAAATGAAACAATTTTTCATTTCAAAGAGGTAATCCTGCAGAGGGCACAGGGTTAGAGTTAGAGTCCTAACGGCTCCAATGATGGATATCCAGACTCATCCTCTATAAAAAATTAGGTATTAGAAAAATGTATGTAAACTCAAACAAAGAAATTCTCTTTTCTCATTTTTGACATGTATAGATTTTTTTATGGCTGTCAAACAAGTGCAAAAATATACATGTTTATACATGCCAGCGCTACGTAATATGTTGGCGCTAAATAAATCCTGTTTATTATTAATAATAATAATATTTGTCCTGTCAGAAATTCAGTTACTTGGACTGTAACACACCTTCCACTATGCTCTGTAGACAGGGAGGATTCCTTATGATCTCAGTCCACTAAGAGCACTGTGATGTCAGCCCACAGAAGCTAATTAGTGGAACAGAAGACTAATACATGTTAAAGCTGTAGTCCAAGTAGAACATTGGTATCTTTTTTCCATCAGCTACCCCTATAATTTGGGCCTGAATTAATAAAGCTCTCCAGGGCTTGAGAAGATACCCTTTCATCAGTGAACCTGGGTGATCCAGCAAACTTGGAATGAATCTGGTCCTTTATTAAAAACATGTGCTAACAAATAGCAAATGACTTTAAAGGAAATTATTCCAGGTTTGCTGGATTACCCAGGTTCACTAAAGAAAGTGTATCCTCTCCAGTCTTGGAGAGCTTTAACAAAACAAACCCATTTCCTCTCATTTTCCTTTTGCATCCCCAGGATGTCTCCTGTAAAAGAAAATCTCTCTGTTGAATTCATTTCAGGTTTGCTGGATCACCTAGCTTTACTGATGAAAGTGTATGTTCTTTAGCCTAGGAGAGCTTTAATAAATCAGGAGTTTTTGCGTGAGGTTCAACTTTAAAGCAAAACTAAAGTTCTGCTTTCAAAATTTACAACCGGGTAGGGCTTTATTTGCAGAAAGGTACAAGTGATTCTGAAATAAGCATTATCACCTGCCTGGTCACTCTCTTCTTTAAAAATCATTGCAGTGCATATACAGCTCAGCAGTGTTGGTTGTCAGAAATTCAGGATCTCAGCTTTGCCTGCAGGAAGTTATGTTATCCAGGCCCGGCCAATCAAGATGGCTGGAGATTGGAGTGAGAAGGGGAGGAAAAAAGAAGATGGCTGTTCTCGCAACAGAATGGGAAAAGGTAAGTATAAATAAGGGTTTAGATGCGCTATAATGTCTCTTGATCTACTAGAAATGTTTCTTGCTCCTTATTCACTGCTGTGGGTTGACAACATGGTTTTCCATATAACTTGCAATAAACCTGGTACATCCCCAGACTTGTACAGCTCTGCTGTTCTCCAGGGTCTTCCAGCACTGCAACTCCCAAGCATTTAGAACTACGGTCATGCCTCCATCCCTTCATAGTCATACATAAAACACACGGCCCCAGATTTTTCATGTGAATGGACAGGAAGAGAGGAAAGCAGAGAGAAGACTGAAGTGGTGAGTGCAGGAAAAGCAAGTGGTTTACCTATCTGCCACAGAGCCCAATGGGGACAGATCATCTGATACACCTAAAAGTTATATAGTAGTGGTGAGTATCCAACATCTCTTTTTATTATTATTCAGATTTGTATCACCATTAGCCAAAATGTAGACAGCTTGCTTTTCTAAGCTTCAAATGTCATGTTGTATTAACGTTAAGCATTGTCTCTAAATACTGTATATCCCTTGGTTAAAAATTCTTCCAGTGTTTAAAAAATGTTCTTCATCTTATTACTGCAGGGATTTGGTTGTTGGATATCTACACAATTCAGGGGACTATAAGGTCAGATTCTTATGACCCTAATTATCTTCCCTCCTCTGCTCCTGCTCTGGTCCATGCTTTCATCTCCAAAACCTCTTTGTGATTCCTCTTCCATGTATAAGCCCAGTGCTAGTCCTAGGAAAGAAAGGAAGACGGCAATCGATCTCTTGCAAGCCAAGGGAGACGGAGACAATGAGAAAATGGACTGCAAGTTTCTGATAATAGGATCAAAATGAGAATCAATTTCCTTGCTCAGAAATCTGCAAAAGATTTTTACTAGAAAATGTATGTTGCTTGATGTATGATGGGGAAGTTGATAGGGATACCTTTCAAAGGACTCTGCTATAAAAACTAAGGGCACAATATTTAGGTTGTCCTTTTTAGGGGGCAAATAATTCTGCCTGCAAAATCAAACACGAAGGAGCAGAAAGTTCCTAATGCTTACAGGGAGAAGATCAGGGCAGGAAGGTAAGTGCAATTCTGCTTTTCACACTAGAAATAAGATGTCACCTTTGGTGCCTGTGAAATTCCAATCAGCCCTTACTGCATCCTTTCAGGTCAGAGACTGATCTGTTGCAGGAAAAAGCTGACTGGAAAATGCTTCCTCCTGCTTGCAGCAGACTGGTGACATCATCACAGCCTAGGTATAACACTGGAATGGAGCTTGGGGTCAGCTTTTATTGATAAGAGGTAAACCTTTTGGAAACCTATTTTGTTGGTGTATATTGTAATTGTGTGTTAGGAGTTTATTTGTGTGGGATTTTGAGTTTGGGATCTTTGGCCATCTTGGTTGGGTACAGAGGCCTGAATGAACTCCTACACCTACAAGATCATTCATATAGACGTGCTGAACTTGTATACCGAGCTTCACAAGTACATAATAAAAAAAAATTAAAACAGGAAAAGTTCCACGCTTGCAGAAGATATATTTTATGTCTCTTGTGTACTCCAAAGACTGCTTGTTAGCAGATTTAAAGTTTTAACATTTCATGTTAGGCAGATGCTACATGTATTGAGATCTATGAGAGTTCTGCTAATGTTGAGGCGCCAGAAAAAATGTCTAGGATGAACAACCCCTGACCCCATATTATGAGAGACCTAAATGAATCTGAACCTTTTTTTCTGTGACCTCTGACCTCAGCACATGGAAGAAAGAATTACATAGGTCATCCTATTACAGTATATGTCATTCCTTTCATATGAATGATTCCGTTCTTGCTTCCCCTGGCTCCTTTTTACATTTATTGTCTCCTTGTAATATAGCTATACTTTTTATGCTCAAGCAGAAAGTGTACTACATAGCACTGTTTAAGGTGCAGTGATGACCCCTGGAATGCAGTGTATCACAACCACAATTTTTTTTTTAGTTTTGGATGTAGAAAGAAAAGAAAGATTACAACTTCTGTCAAGTTTTTTTTTTTTTGCGGTCTTGTGTCCCCGCTGGGGACAGTTTGACCTGGTGAAAATTGTTACTGTAACAGAAAGTGAAAAGAAATACAAAATTATTGTTATTACAGAAATAGGAGGTAAGGTAAAGTCCTCCATTGGAGACACCTGTTATGGTGACAACTGTCTTCAAGAAATTTCCTGCATTTCAAGATAAGATGTGATGGACTATAACCTCAATAGGACATAGTAACAAAAAGCACTATTGTTTTAGCAGTACATCATCCAACCAAAAGGCAAAAGATTCACTTGACCTATAAAACAACCTTTAAATATTTACCCTTTATAATATCTAAAGGATTTTTCATTGGAATGTGCTAACTTTTTTGAACACATTACCTACTAGCTGAGCTACACCCTACAATTAAAAATTGGTTCCTTTGTTCCTTTAGAAACTACTGTTTCTCCTTTAGGACAGTATAACATCAAGGACTAAACTTTCAAGTTTGCACGATCAGGGAAGTTTGCACGATCTTTTTGAAGTTAAAGCTGAGCTGCGTGTGCCAGGATGAATGAATTCCTACATGGCTGCGCAGGAGTTGCATCATGCCCGAACCGCAAATTGAGCTGAAATTGGAAGAGGAGGAAGAGACAGAAGATGGCCCTTGTACCTCCCTCTGGGTCACATCTCAGGTCACATTATTTACCTTGTTCTGTAGCACCATCCCTGTGACATCATCACCCACTTGTAAAACTGTTGCAGGGTCAGCTGCTTGGAGAACATTTTCTACTGACATAGGTGCACCCCAGAACCACTATTTCCAGGCAGCAGTGTTGTTTAGCTGGGAAACAAATCAACATATGTATGTGGGAAAGCACATAGGCAATAATACATTATTAGGAGTTTTAAAGTCTATTAAGCAGGTCAAAACATGATGTAAGGAGCTCAATAGATTTCTGACATCAACAAGAATTTCCGGACTTGCAGCGTTTTTTAAAATGATAAGAAGAACATGCATTTATTGCAGGGATGCATTAAATACATTATTTTTTTATCATTTTGCTTAGATATTCATTTAAATTTGCTACTCACCGCCAAAATTTCCAGTGAAGAGGTAAATCCAGGTGATGGCTGGAACAAAAAGAAGAGTTAGAGAGGCAGCCAGGAACTTCCTTCTTCCCCTGCAGAATCCCAGCATTCTCTCAGAATTGGGCTATCCCAAAATTTCAGCGTGGTTCCTATGCTGGAAGCAACGCCCCTTGTTCCGCCAGCATGTTAAACTCCTGCAGGAGAGAGGCAAGACAGTGTCAGTCTGCAGCCAAAAGACATTGGAAAAATAGATCAATTGAAGATTATGCCAGGTCACTTCCTAGCAGAGGTAATGGTAAAACATTTTACAACAAATATTCCAATCTGTGTAAAAAATGCATAGTGGAGCCATTACATTGTTATTCTCCTTATTAAGTTTTAGTTTCATTGGTTTTTTACCACATTCATACATTCAACTAAGGACCTAAAACATTGACCTTGTATCTAAAGCTTAAAAAACAACAACAACAACATTTTTAATTTGCTCCATGTTGGTCTGCTAAATAAATAAACCACTAAAATGCCAAAAAAAACATCTTGTTAGCTGATAACTTTCTATGCCTTCTGTGTGTGCTGAAGTTTTATCAGTTACTTTTTCCAAGCTGTCACTATGGATGACATACTTCCTATGTCATGGAGAAGAGGAGATAAGGAAGTGCTATGTTGCCCTTGACTAGGGGTTACAATGCTGCTCTTCCACAGATACATTGGGCCTGATCTAATAAAGCTCTCTGGGCATGGGGAGGATACACTTTCATCAATGGAGCTGGGTGTTCCAGCAAACCTGGAATTGGTCATTTGTTTTTTGTTAGCAAATGTTTTCAACCCTGAACCAGATATATTCCAGGTTTGCTGGATCACCCGGCTTCACTGTTTAAAATGTATCCTCTCCAGGCCAATTGAGTGAATGTTGACCATCAAGAGAAACTAGAAGAATTCACCTTGTCAGGAGTACAGGCATACCTTTATCTCTTTAAAAATCTATTCTATATGAACAGTTAGTTATCTTACCATGAGTCCCTGTGTAGGTAAAAGAACCAGCATGGAGTGGGCATTTTATAGGATATTAGGTTTTCCAGAATCATAGACTGAAACTAAGTATTACCTTGCAGTAGATACAAGACAGCACCTAAACTGTGAGAGGTCTTTATTGCAGAAAAGACGCTGTCCCTTCTGCATTAAAACATACCTAGTTGTCTGATCTCTGTCTTCATCTACCAAAGAAAAGATGGTAGAATACCCGGCATATCCTGACTTCCGCTGCAGCTGCAGGGACTAAATAAACTCCCATGCACCTGTGCAGGAGTTACATTATCCCGACCTGGTCAATCAAGATAGCCTAGGACCCAACTCAGGGAGGAGGAGAAGAAGAGATGTGCCCACACCAGAGCAAGGACAGGTGAGGGATCAGGCAGGTGGGGTTGTTTTGTTGCAGAAGAGACGTCTGTCTATTCCGCAATAAAGTACCTGTCCAGTTGCATTTTTTATTTTTTGGGTTTAGTTCACTTTTGAAAAATAAATCTTGTAGTCACAAAATATCATGTGAATACATACTGCCCACAGGTAGTAATTGACCAAGCTAAAATCCATTTATTAAAAGGATTAAAACAGGTACAGTAAGCCTGGGATACAAAAAATCAAATGACTTGCTGCAGTTTCCAATGCTGCAGTGAAACCAATAAAATGTTTTAATACAGGAGAAGGAACAGTACAACTGAGCAAGGGAGGTTGCAGTTTGGCTTTAAAATAAAGTCCTACCCCTGAGGTAGCCCGAACAATAATGGCCCTTACTTCAGTTTCTTTAACAAGAGGGGGGGGGGGTAAGTTCCACCTATTCGGAAAGCTACCAACAGCCAATGCTCTGTTTTCTTTATAATTTAATGCACCTTTAATTACTTATCTTTTTCAAGGATTCTTTTCACCAGCCTTCCATTTCGAACAAAATGAACAAAAACCCTTACAAGCATTTTTGCAACCAGAAAGAGTTTTAAAAAAATTAGAACATAATGAAGACTATGCCTTGAATAGTTTTTGTAGCATCTGGACAAAGGAAAGTAAGGCACTGCAAATGCTGCTCAAATTGGCATAAAGTAGTGACATTGAAAAGCTGCAAGAATTTCTCAAAAATAATTTAGAAGATGGATAATATATTCTGAGAATAATTGCTTCTATGAAGATATCTCGACACACTGCGATGGGCAAAGCGCTCAGTCCTGCTCTAAATTATCCCGTTAAAACATGCACTAATGATTAGCCTATTTCCCCTACAGACGAAGAAATAAAGTTCTTTAATAGGAAAGTTTCGAAAGATACCCCTGAAAACAAGACTTTTATTAGCTCTAAGGAGTTCTCCGCTTTGATCAGTTGTTAAAGTTGTCAAGATGTACGATAATGTTAACCTGGCTGCCCTATACCTCCAGCTATGTGGATATGAAGGAATGGGCCCCATGCGTCTCATGTATCTGAAAATAATATACAACGTATGCCTTGTTCAGCACTAGCTCTATCATTCTGCATGAATAAAGGAGGTGTCTGGTTTCTTTCTTCTTTGTAAAGTGTAATGTGTCTATATTTTCTTTTTTTTTACTTTGGATAAAGTCTGTGATATACTGAAGAATTATGGGCGGCTCACATAGCTTAATGAATTGGATTCCAACATCGGTCATCCAATCATGTGCCAACAAAATCATCTTTCCTTGCACATGATTGAGTATTCTTTGCAATGTGAATTTCCACAATCACCAAGCTTAGTGAATTACGGGATAATTCACTTTGCAAATAAAAAGCATAACCTCCTTTAGTAAATTAATCCCCAATTCTGTGTTCAACAGGGAGTTTTTCTTTCACATGAAATCCTCGGGATGCAAAAGGAAAATGAGAGGAAATGGGTTGGTTTTATTAAAGTTCTCCAAGACTGGAGATGATACACTTTTTTCACTGAACCTGGGTAAATCGGCAAACCTGGAATTATTCCTTAAAAGTCCTTTGCTATTTGTTAGCACATGTTTCCAATCCTGGCCCAGATTAATTCCAGGTTTGCTGGATTACCCAGGTTCAAAGATTCAGCCTTGGAGAGCTTTATTAAATCAGGCCCAATGTCTGAAAAGTGAGGAAAAATAGATATTTGTCAGTGGAACAAGCAATTTTGTTATATCCACTCACCTCTTGTACTAATAAGTTAAAATTTCCTTTCACTTTCTTTTATTTGTCACTGTGATGCAAATTTGACAGGAATTTTAGACCTTTCACACCTTCAAATTCCTCTTTGTCTAGTTAGCATTTTGTTTTTACAGAAATAAGTGCAACAGTTTTTCTCATATATTATGCAGTATTTCTTCTTCTAGGAATTGTGTTTAATGCTTGTAATATGTACTGGTTCTTGTAGATAGTTCATATATCATATCATGTTTTGGCTGGGCATTCACTTTAAAGAATCTATATCATAAATCAGTAAATCTGAAGTTTAGAAAACATCTCTGATGAAGGTATTTTCAGGTCTCTGTTTTAAATGTCAGTGATTGATTCTCCACCAGATATGTTCTCATGAAATATCCACACATGTAAGATTGAATTCCAGGAAAGTAAAACCTTTTAGTTCAGTTATATAATGATTTCTTAAAAAATGCATTATTTTAAAAGTAAAAATACCCCTTCTATAAAGAAGAAAGAGAAGCTTTCGAGCAATGTCTTCAAATCTTCAGGTCAGAGCAGTGAGTACAGTTGTGACTATCAGGGTGCATCTCCTAAAAAGCCTCTACTACACAATGTACTGTTATTGCAAACAAAGAATGTACTGAACAGAACACCTAATTGCATAATTGAAACTGATTTGTTCCTTGAAAGACTTGAATGTTCTTTTTTTCTGATGTATACATCTACTAATGCAAAACATTATTATGTTCAATGTATTAATAAAAAACAGCAATATAAAAAAGCACTTGTTGGATTAACCAATATTAATTAGGCTTAAGATCATAAAAATAGGATGACCTTTTCTATATATCTAGCAACATCTTAAGAGGTAAGAGTCATATCTAAAGCAGCTTTCTAACAGTTTTTATGTAGGGAGTTTTATATCCAATTCAATTCGCATATGGTTATGCTGCAAATAATGCAAAGACTTCCATTATATTTCTATGCCAGCACTCATACAGTTTACAGGGACCAGGCTGGCAGCAGGATGGGTTGGTATTCTGAAGCTCCATTGGGCACATGATCGTGGTGCCAAGAAGTGACTTACAGCAAACACCATTAGCTGTCAAGTCAGAGAAAATCACATTTGTCCTGATCACACAGAGCTAAATTCCCGCCAATTTGTCCTGATTTGTGAATGCTTTTAAGTTGCCTGTCACACCTCATCAGTGCACACACCAGATAAGATCCCAATTTGCTGACTTTATTAGCATGCCTTGAGAAGAGAGGTCACCCCAATTATTTATGACACCCCCTCTCGCAATGCGCCACGCACACGTCTGCTGTCAAACCTAATAAAATGGCAGACAGAGAGGTACAAGCAGGCCGAGGATGAAAGCTTCGGCAATTTGCCTATTTACTCCCAAGCCAGCAGGCAGCTGCAAGATAGCAGCGGCTGAAAAGTGACACTTTTCATAGGGTTCTGTGTTTTAGCCAAAGAGCCTAAAGGAAGAGGTACAACAAACCCGACCCAAATGGTAATATCGTGGTAGGAGATCAACACCAAGGCCAAATGTCAAAAGAGTTCCTCAAGCTGAACTTGTAGCTGCTGAAAGTTGCTCAAAAAGCAGTTGAATTTTACATATTAGAGATTTTTTTAGCTGCCCATCCAGCCTTGTGATTTACACAGTTGAGCCGGACAGCAGATGAGCAGGCTTTTCTCTACTGCAGGTAAAGCATTACAGATAGGGCATCTCCATTCTCATTCTGTGACTCGACTGTTATGGATCAGACAGGAGGAGTCACCATTCTTGTCAGCAGATTTGTTGTAAGCACATGTACCTGTGATAAATATGTGAAAATATATGTACCAGCATCATTTTTGAAAGCATTCTATCTTTTAGCATTAAAATGTTCCAGTCATGGGAGTTTGCTTAGGTTTTGATGATGTCAGTTTGCTTTTTTTCTCACAACTGATCAGACTGCAGTTTTACAATTTTGTAGAAAATAAAAAGGTGAGCGGCTGCAGGAGGGGAGGATACTCTTATGTCAGACATTTGTAAACAGTCAAGAACCGTATAGGTACCAGCATTGTGTCATGTTGGAGGCTACATCTCAGTCCAGATGTAGATGATTACCCTGAATGATGGCTGAACAAGGATGGTGCTCTCCTTCACCAGAGCAAAACAGATGAAGACATTTTCATGGGGAGTCGCAACAAAGAGGTAACAAATACCTGGAAATGTTACTCTTGCACATAACTTAGCATGCACTTCTAGTTATATCTGTATGATGGTGCACACTTCAAATCATTTGTGTGTGCTTCCTGATTTAAGTAAAAGCTTTGCAGAGAAGTGAAGATATCTGTTATCTTGCCAGAAGCTCGGACTTCTTAATTCCCAGTGGCAACACTTTCTAGGATGATCCTACCTGTGTAATGTAGCCCCCTCATTTAAATAAAGTATATGTAATATACAAACACAAAGAAGTCCTGGCTGCAGCCTATTTACTTTAAATTACTAGTTAAAAAAAAAATTATAAATGAAGAATGACATTTACCATGACCTTACACTGTCCCCCAACCCTTGAGAGTGTATAGAAACTTTCCTTTAATAAACACAGATGTAAACAGCATATCACTGTTCATTCCTATCTTTCTTTTCTGGTTTTGATTTGCTATTGCAATTGACTTTTTGCAAAATAACCCTCCAATACACTTATGTGTGTTTTTAACTTCCCAGCAAGTGCAAACCCAACTTTCTTACCCACAATTCTCTGCCTGCGATTCCAAAATCCCTTGCACCCTAAGTGTGAAAGAGAGTGCTACTTTTACTGGTAATATTCACCATTATGATTCACCTACATGACATACAGTTCAGATAAAAAGGTTCTTACCAGTGCAGTATGCAGCCACACTGTATTCAAGGCAGTACACATGGTCTGTTTGTAGGGAATATCAGAGACTTAGAGATTATATGTCACCACGTCATTATTCGTAAATCACGTGCCAAGACCCAGATTGTCAGTTGCGCTATTTTTGGTGTGTGATGACCACTTGGCGTAGAATCCCGCATGAATGCATCCCTTTAAACACAGCTAGCAATCTATTATTAGACACAGTGACTGTTCGTGCTGACTAGCAATGAGACCTCCGCAGGTAACTGGCAGGACACTTCACACATAATGCCAAGCACGAAAGAGTCGGCAGATCAAAGGACAGAAGGCTCTCAGTTATTCACACCTCACCATGGACCTCACTTACTGCTATGTGGATGAAAATAAACTGCAAGCATTGTTGTGCTGGTCGGGCCTAGAGAGACTCCATATATAACAAGCAATGATGGTATTACTTGCTACAAACATGCATTGACAGTTGCCACACTCGTTTTCCTTCATGTTCATTTACAAGACACAGGGTGTCTGCTCATATGTGAGACATATATGTGTCATATGTGTAGAACTACAAGTCCTAGCATCTCTCAATACTGATGTTTTCTTAATGGACCTTGTACTAAAAAATATATACAGATGACCATTTTGGGAATGAAGTCAGAACTTTCACCCTGCATACCTGTCCTCCTTAATTGACCTAAAATAAGTGGAGGATTTGGTTTCATGTGATTGTTTCTCCAGAAGAGCGGAGCTATCGTAGCTCAGAGATCATCCAGGGTCGCCATCTTCTTACATTAGACGTACGCTGTGAGAAAGTGAAGTACAACCACTATGTTGCTCTGCAAGCAACCGGCTCGAAACATTTTATTTTTAGATAACATACCTTTGTCACTTAAAATAAAAGCTTAATTTTGATTAATCTGGGAGGCTGCACCTAATCAGACGTGGCTCACCTCATTTCCAGACTGGAGGATATCTGGCGGTGTCTAACACTATCCTCCCCAGCCTGTCTGTCCCTGGCCTCTTTCATTACTGTGAATTCAAAGTTCTTTCCATTATACAATAATAAAAGCGTAGCATCACATGCCTACCAAGGGCAGGGCTGCATGCAAATACAGCCAATTCTTTCAGATTGACATCCACCCATGAAGGCATTTTAAAAAGTGCATAAAATATGGACATCTATAAATTTTTAATAACATATGTATAAAAAAACAGAAAGGTTTGATTTTCCTTTATTTATTTATTTAGTTAGCACAGTGTTTCTCGGTCTGTTTTTTAACTTACAACTTTATAACTTTCAGGTCTCCGGTTATATTAATATATTCACTGCTCATTGTACTTGAGTGTGGTGGTGAGTAGGAAGAATGTCTCTTACACTGCTGGTCAGTGGGAAGGCTGCTTCTCTTACAGATCACTAAAAAGATTATTGCTATCTTTTAAACTGACCACAAATTGCTCGTTGCTTAAGGAACCCTTAGCAACCTCAAGAGGACCCCTAGTGTACCTTGGTTAAGAAACTCTGAGTTAGCACATTGATGAGATGAATAGTGAGAGGCCAGCAAACTAAAGTTTAGCTTTACCGGTAATTTCCCTTAAACTAATCACCTAATTATTAAACAATATTTATACAGCAACAGCATATTACGCAGCACTGTACTGTGTATTAGATAGGGGTTGCAAATGTCGGACAGATACAGACAGTGACACAGGAGGAGGAGAGGACCCTGCCCAGAAGAGCTTGCAATCTAATTTATATCTGGAATACCTACATTTATTATACATTTGCTTTATTGATCCTATTGAATACAATCCAGGATTAAATAGCGCCTTACTAGATATATTAAAGTCTATGAACAGCCAAATCTATCATAGTTTAGTGAGAATTTAGAGAAGTCCTGAGGGCAGGAAACAAGTAGAGTGTCCTAGGGTTGGTGGATTTTGGAAACTCTATTCTATAGGAATACTCACCCACACTCTCCACTAATTCATTATCAAGTAACTCCACCATTGCAGGAGAACCTCTGCAGTGCTGAGCTTTAGGAATTTTACCATTTTGCTACACTTACTGATGTAGATATTATATCATTGCCATTTTCCCCTCTTCAACCCTTATCTCTTGCAAATTTTCATGATGAAATGGTGTTGGGTGACACTACAACGTAGTCAGTTCCTGTGACATCCACAATTATTAATACATCAACTACTTTTCTTTTTCTTTAAGAATATTCCCCAAGAACCAATTTTCTCCAATTGTGCTTTCTCTTGTTCAATTTGCTCATTATACTATCACCCAAAGATGGAGAATCGCACTAAAAGAAGAGACAAGCAACGGAGCAGTTTGACAGAGCGCAGCTCAATACATCAGTCATATTACAGCCATGGGTATACAAAGCAGTGATATCAATAGAAGGGTAAAGTACAACTAAAGGATCCTATATGACAGTCGAAATAAATAACTAAATCCAGTAACTATGTGATGCACAAGCCTCATAAAGTAAGCAAAAGAACCCTTTTACTTCCCTGACTGCAAAACATCCTACTTTATTTGTGTCTCACAATCTCCCCCTCCCAGACACTGCAGATAACAGTGGGAGGGTTTTAGTAACAGAGGCAGTGCTGTTAACCCAGAAAGCAGTGGGAAGGACTTGGCGTGGCCAGGTGATGATTGACAAGTTACAGGCATGTGAATCAGTAGTGACAGTGCTGATAGCCATTCCTCCTGCAACATATTTTATAATACTACAGAGCAATCAGGAACAGTGCACAAGAGAATGACAGCTAAAGCAGAAGTAGTGTAGCATCATGGCCACCACATCCTGTGGTGCATAGCTCATATTTTTTTAAGAAGAAGTAAACCCTGGTATACTTACCTGTCCCTGTTCCACCATGGGTGCCACCAGCTTCTTCCTTCTTCTCTTCCTTGCTGCTATCTCTGGCTATGTTGCTGACGTAACTCCCAAAAAGAAACGTGAACGTTCATTTAGTACTGGTGACCACAGGAAAAAACGGGGTGTGCCTGGAAACCAAAGCTCCTGCGCAGCACAGAATTTTCACAGAAAGAAGAATGCGATCAGGCAGGTAAGAATGCTTACTGCAGAAGGAACATTGCCAGTTGCTTTCTGCAAAGCTCGGCCTGATCACATATTGATAAAGTCGAATTAGACTGAAGAAAAGAGACTAAAAAAAATTGAAAAAAGGCATTAAATCTCAGCTATAACAAAATCTGAGCAAGAAAATAAAAAATATATAAATTGTGTAGTTTTACTTGTTTGTGCCCGTAAAGCTATCCATAGAGACTTAGGATTCCTTGTGCCTTTTAGTTTCCTATTACCAGAATGGGGCCTTACAAATGATTCTCACCTACTTCTTGTGAAAGCCCAGCCCCTTTATGTAGTAGAATGCCAGAAAAAGTAGTTCAGCATTTATTGTTCTTCCTGTCACATGTTCACATCTGATAGACCAATCCACCTGCTAAATCCAAGAATGAGAGGAAACAAACTACATTGCAGGGTGCAAGCACATTTGATTTATGAAACAGATATTCTGATATTGGTAACTAAATGTAGATGCTAACATTTTGCCATTATAAATTGATAATATTTCTTTTGAGTTTTGTCATTTTGTCAATAGGGGGAAGAAAAGAATAAGAAAAAAAAAACAGTGAAACTTTCTTTTACCTTTATTAGCTGGATAATTTCATCTTGTCTTCAGGAGAAATCTTGGGGACAGATCTCTTACTTATTTTAGTAATTTGCTTGTGGCCTGCAGCTTTTTAGGACCTAAAGCAAATATTTAAAAAAAAGCGACATTTTGGCATAGGCTGCGGGTGGACCATGCAGGCATATGCCCAAGGCAGCAAGTGAAACAGGTCAAGTGGCAGCATCCTTGCTTGGAGATGATTTAGATCTCATGCGTCACCTGCCAGATGCTATCTGTTGTAGCCAAGGGGATAAATATGATGAGATCATTTTTACCATTACAGAATAACTAGTCTTTCCTTGTTCCCAAAATACTCCTGAAAAGCTTGTAATTGGTGAGAGCACTAATAACGGCAAAAGAGAGGAGAACAGGATACTCACAGTACTAATGCCCAAACGATAGTTCCATTTCTATGTTCTAATATTAATATTATTAAACATGTACTAAAAAATGACATTACTAAGGTCTCCAAGGCTAGAGAGGATAAACTTTCATCAGTGAAGCTGGGTGATCCAGAAAACCTTGAATGGGTTCCTATTTGTTAGAAAAGGATTTCAATCCTGGACCATTCCAGGTGTGCTGGCTCCCTCAGCTTAACTGATGAAAGTGTATCCTCTCCAGCCTTGGAGAGCTTTAATAAATCAGGCCCAATGGATCCCAACAAGTGGTGCTTACCAATAGCTTTGGTTTGGCTTTTAGTTATTTTGAAGTGTTTCCCCCGAACCCCTAAGTGACAACCACCTAAAAACGACTTATCTTTAGTCTCTCCCCTGAGTTCTTCCTTGTTCTGTCATGTGTTTCACAACACATGATTGACCATGTGTGTTACTTGGCGATTTTAATACCTATATGGCTGCCCTATACTCCAGGTGGCAGTAAGGAGCATGGCTCCAAAATGCCCCTAAAACAGGCAGCTGTGGAATCTAATTGATCTCCATAAGCCTCATGGTTATCTCACCAATATTTTACAAAACAACTCCCCTACTCAGAAAAAATATCCATTTCACTGATAAAAAATATGTTTCACCCGAAATCCAAAGTACTTCTACAAAGTGTCTTACATAAAAAATGTCATCACTGAGTGATGAACGGCCTGGAAGATAGTCATTGAAATATTAACAAGCGGTCATAAGTAGAGCGAGACAATATCAGGCAGTTTAGAGATCTTGTATCTAATGTCATTTCCAGCCAGGCCATATATCTCTTACAGCATCTGTCTTTTGTCTGCGTGTAGAAAAAAATCCATCACAAATATCAGGATATTCAGTTAGATCAGAAAAGAGGACAGTTATACAAGAGGTGGAAAAGGACAATAGAAGACAGCAGGGAAAAAAAGGAATAAAAGGAAGCGAACGGGGAAAGGAAAAGAAAAAAAGAGAAGGGTGGTGAACATTATTGAGTAAATGAAATATGTGTTCTATGTGACTAAGTATATTCTGGTATACTGGTGGAATGTCTATTCAGTATGTGGTGTTAATGCCTCTCTAACCAGGCCATAATGAAATAATTTTTTGCACTTTAAACTATTTTTTTATAATATAGACTTGTTTATTAAAGCTTTCCAAGAGCAGATATACTTTCATCAGTGAAGCTGGGTAATCCAGGGAACCTGGAATGAATTTCTTCTATTTGCTAGCAAATGTTTTGAATTTTGAACCAGATTCACGTGAGGTTTGCTGGATCACCCAGATTAACTGATGAAAGTGTATCTTCTCTTGGAGAGCTTTATTAAATCCGACTCTTCATCAGAGAAGCTTGACACCCTTTTTAAAATAACAGGAACGATACTATGTAACAGCAAATACAAAGCACAGAAATATCAGAGTAGGGTGGGGAATGATCTTTGCTTCCGCAAACATCTGCACCTTTGTTTTAGGGCCAAAGGGCTTCACCAAACTGCCAGGATCAACAAAGAGAGAACAGCAGCTAAATTCAACTATGGAGTTTTTCTGCCAATAGATAAATAAGGCGCATAAAATAAAAGGAGGGTAGTTCCAGTCAGAAAAAAAAGAGGAACATATTGTCATTTATATGGAGATTAATAGAAAGGCAGAAGACGGATTTGAGGAGATCAGAGGCAGATAAATGGATTGGAGTGAGCGGTTCTAGCTGAAAAGCTCTGAATAGATTGAGCAGGATAGAGGTGTCCCACATAGAGGACGGATGATAATATGTTCTGGCAATCAATACAGAATAAAATGAGGACATAAATTAGTGTTTGGCCAGTCAGGAGAAAGGCTCAGCTCCATAAGAATGCATAAAAAGTAGGACTGGAATTTGAAAGTGAACCTATGGCAGAAATATAGGACGTTTAGAAAGTATAGGATATTGGAGCTTCAAGCAAAACAAGTTCTTATCAATCATAACTCTGCTTTGCATGCTGTCCACTTTCATTAGTAAGGATAAAATGGCTGCTAGTCCTACTGTTCTGGCCTCATTTCTTGTGCTGGGCTAACACACATCATGGTCCTGCTGCTGAAGTTGCAGCAATGTCAGCCCTTGGATTTGTGTGTTCCATTAGCTAAATGGCAGTGATATCATCAAGTCGCCATGTCTATTACAGTGTTGTTGGCCAGAATTGCTTAATTTATCCAAGCCTAAAATGTAATTCACAGAGGTGATGTAGGAGCTTCCAACACACACAAAATCAAACCACTAATCAAAGCATTTTGTTTTGTAAATTGTAATGGATAACTTATATATACTAATAGTGAAGTAGTGCTTTATCTATTAATTGCTGTGGGTACATGCTCCATAAATGGTGCCTTCATTCTGTCTCAGCTGTTCAGTGCATCCCCGACCTGGAAAGAGCTTATTTTCCAGAAACTAAACAAGAGTGACACTCTGCCCTATATTTCCCAATTCTTTTCTATGTTGTCACCTTGCTACAACATAGTAAATGAATGGGAGGGGGTTTCTGATGGACACCACTCATGATGTGTAGACACAACCCACTGTTGTCACAATCGTGACAAAAAATCTATCACAGCAGTGCATGTAAGTAGGAAGTGGCTGTAGCAGATCAGCCCCACTGAAACAAAATAAAAGATGAATAAAAGGTGAAAACTGTACTTTCATTAAAAATGCCAATTGTTTATATTAAACAAGACTAAGCTTAGCTGAAGTGTGCCATTGAAGTCTGTCATATCATTCACTTCCCAGGCCATGTAAGATCGACCGCTGGAAACCTAGTGCCCCATTCCTGCAAGGCAATATCTGTAGTCACTGTACTATAGTGCCATAGTATTCCGAAAACACAAATTATATGCTGACAACACTAACAATTAGCTTGTATCATAAATTATTTTAAAAAACCTGATATTACACATGTTACAATGCGTTCAGCTCGGTGAATACAGCCTCCATTAGCAGAAGCCATTTTGTGCTAATAGCTTCTTCAGGTTGTCAGCTAATATCACTTTTGTAGCCTCTCTGGAAGTCTCTGGCAGACTAAACTAATTGGACTTTCAAGCACTGACTCCTGTTTAACTCTCCATCCCAAAGGTGTCCTTCTATCTACATCCATCTTTTCTTCATTCTGAGTAGCAACAGTTCCTGCTACTGCCACTTTATCTCCTCAACGGCCGCCTGACAATTTCCTCTCGGCCTGCCAGGAGAGCCAAGGAAAGAAAAGGAAAAAAAATCTGGTTTCCTTATCTCACATTGCAATGCCATTCCCCATCAGGACTGGATCCTGAATATTCTAAAATACAAGAGCTTGTAAATGAATGTTTAAAAAGCCGGCACGGCACAGGGTGTCTCTCTTGCGCCTCTTTTTTCTTAATAGCTTGGCAATTTGCCTACTAGCCAAAAGGCCCTTGGTACTTCACTGAAAAACTGAAATGTGTTCCTAACAATGAATAGGATTAATACCTACATGAAGTTTTACTGCAACTACAGGTGGATACATAGCTTGTTTAGGGGGCTGCTGGAGGCTCCTTACCAGCTAAATTCCTGCTAAATATGCTGGTAAAGTAGGGGAACTGTTCTACTTGCCAAAACATTTTTCATTCTGTTCAATTAGTCCTATGACCCCAAGGAAATTATTCCTGGAACAGTTGCCGAATTAAAGATTTCTTTTTACCTACTGTTCTGATGAGTTCTTACTGTTCCTACTGTTCTGATAGTCTTTTTTTTCTCAAAGAATACTAAATTATTTTCACCCCTCCTTAGTTACCTTTCAAATAAATTCACCCGTTTAAATGTACATAGATCAAATAAACACACACAGGCTTCAGAAAGAGACTGCAAGTGGCTTTTTCCCTCATTGTTTGAAGGCATGGTCCAGTGGTGTCACCATCAGTAAACCCACCATAAAACATGCCATGCAGTCATCACTAAATAGTGAACTAAATTCGTGTAGACAGAATGTGGACACAAGATTTCAGGAGAATGAAAAGGTGAAAACAAGCATCAAGTACAGGTAAAAGTACATCAAGTACATATGATGCTGAGCCATTGTCATTGAAAGAACTGAAAACCATTAAATAAAAGGGGCAAGACAGAGACCCCTTAGAAAGGAAAGGGCTGGATAATGCTGGATGTCCATCAGCCTGGAAAAAAAAAGTTTTGTGACTCAGGTAAGACCCTTCATATGTCTATGACTTGATCGTAGGTGCCTGGCTTGATAATTGTATGAAACAAAGGAAAAGAGAAGGAAAAGACAGGCTTTTGTCGGCACTAAAAATAAAAAAAATTGTAGAAATGTATTAATTAATGGGGACAGGTGGCCTAAACCATTGTTTTTCAACCTTTTTTAAACCATAGCACATTTTTTACATTCGGCACACCACAAATCAAAAATGTTACAAAATGACACTCTGTAGCTAATTCTCTTGTCTCTAAGAATAAACAAGGCAAATAAGCTACCTACTGCCACCCACTGACATGGAAGAGTATTACATTACTCTGCCAGCCACTACACCATAGACCCGACAATGGTAATTGGATAATTTTCAACAACTCCAAAAAACTAAACATATCAGCCTAACAGCTTATATTCCAGACTAACGAACCACCCTGAGAAAACTACCAAAGAAATTCTGAAAAGTTTAACTATACAGCTATCTGGCTGCACCTAGCCTTATCCCTATTTTAACACATGGTCCCTTAAATCATAAATCGGCAGATTAAACATATCGAACTCTCAAATCCCCTGAGGAAGCCCTAAATGGGTGAAACGTGTCGGGACGTGTCGGGACGAGTTCTTTCAACTTTCTTTATTGTAACTGCCTAAGTTTGTACAAAATGACCACAGACTTTATGATTTATTATCTCCAGGGAAACTGTGATAGTTAAAACTTCTAGCACAGTAGAACTTTGTATAGTTTAGACTACCTATCCATATATATATATATATATATATATATATATAAAGATACATAGATATAGAATATAAACAAATACATTTTGATGTATGTTTCATTATGTATGTATCATTATAACTTTAAAGCTAAAAGACCTATTACCGGCCACAATAAAGTTAGGAGGAGAAAGTGTAGACTGACCTTCCAGTCAGCCTAAGGTTAAATAGTAATTTCAGCACATTCTGTATAAAAATCAATGTTTCCATTTTGTTCCAGGGCTATAAAAGTATCTCCAGCCCCCGGCGCCGGGTCTAACGTTCAGGCCAGCAGCTCTTAACCCCTATTTGCAGCAAATGCAGCTGTTAAAGTGAACTGGGTAATAGACTGTTCAGTATGGTGCAAACACAAAACATTGTCAATCACACTTGATGGGCCAAAAAGACTTTCAAAGATGGCCAGCTATGTTACTCACCATACACCAATGACGTCTAGAGTCCCATATGTCCATTTTTGTGCAGTAGAACTTGTGGCTTACTGCAGGATAAACTGAAATCATATTTTTTACCATTACAAGAAATTTCAGTACTTATAGCCCCTTTAAAGAAGAACTAACGTTTCCTTTTAAAAAATTGTGATCAGGCAGGTCTTTATTGCAGAAAGGAACAGGCAATGTTCTTTTGCAAAAAAACATACTAACATGCCTGATCATTGCCTTCTTTTGTCAAAACTGATGAGCTGAGCATGCGCAGCTCAACGTAGGAAGTCGGTGCATCCTGACAGCGGCAGAGGAAGCTGGGATGAACTTGTCTGCGCAAGAAATAAGTCATTCCACCTAATCAACAAGCTCAAGATTGAATCCTGGAAAAGGAGAATAAGGAGAATAGGAAGAGGGTGGCTCCCACAATGTAGGAGCCACAGGTGAGTATAAATCATAAATTGTGATCAGACAGGTATGGTTATTTTTTGCAGAAACATCACTTGTCCTTTCTGAAATAAAGGGTTACTTTTAATAAAGGCTTGAGTACTACTTTATGCTGGATTCACACTGAATATATTGTTACAAACATGTTAGAAGCTCATGAAATAACTGCATTCAAAAAACCACTGGGAAAGAAAAGTGGTCAAAGATATCCATGGAAAATCCATCTCCGTGTCTCTGGCAGCTTTAGGCACAGGCCTACCGGGGCTAATAGTTAATCCAGCCCTGGTGATTCATGTTCTTTAAACAAGCAGAAAATTAAATCTGTGGAATTAGTTCACAGGGAATCAGAGCATTAGAAACAAAGGTTTTGTAAGGGTCGGCAGTCTGGTTTATGTCTTTAGGTGAGATCTATACCATAAGAGACTCCTACATGGTATTATGTATAGAAACACAGCTTGCAGCTCTTCAGGCTTACATTGGCATTCATTGTGACACTTGAGTCTTTAAAAGCCCAGGATGAAGCACACTTAGCTAATTTCTATGAATTTATATAGGTCACCACTGTGTGCGTTTGTCAGTGATTAAATGTGGTGCACTGTACACAAAGAATTAATGAAGGGTATAGTGCGGGGAAGCTTCTATTTAATGCCCAGTAATGGCATAAACACAAATAGGATTTGCTGGTACCCCCATTGTAAATAATAGTATTATTATCTGCATTATGCACAAACACTGCATATTGTGAAAAGAATATATTCTATATCTCTTCATGGTGAGTGGAGTCATACCAGGGTGTGTCTAAGCTGCAAATGACTTTAAATTGGATTATGAGGCTAAATGACCTTCTTTTAAATATTATTATCAATGCTTGTAAATACATAATTAAAAGTTTTGTAACATACATACAAATCCATGAGATGCAGAACAGACAAAGTAAGTGAAGCTAAATAAAGGAACCATTAAACATCTTCCATATTAAGTGTATTAAAGTACAACTATAATTGGACAATAAAAAAAAAGAACGGGAAGGGGAATTTTGTTTTGCAGTGGATGTCCTTTCTGTAATAAAATACACTTACCTGCCTATTCATAATGTTTTTTTTTAAGAACACCAAGGACCAGGTGAAGATGGCACCCATGACAGAGCAGTGACAGTTCAGATCAAAATCACAAAATCAGGCAGGTATGTTTATTTTATCACAGAAGGGACAATACCTGTCCCTTCTACAATATTGTATATGCCTGTTCACAGTTCCATATTTGTATAGTTAAGCTTTACTGTAACAGCTTACAAACTTATTTATCATTAAAAAGGTAAGGTGCTGATCTGAGGTCAACAGGACTTTAAATGGGGGGATGTGAGTGTACAGGGATATAAAGTGGGGTTCTGAATGTTAGTGGGAGACTAATCTGGACTCTAAAAAGGAAAGGGGTAAGGGGTAAACAGATCTAGGATTTGAGTGTAAATGAGGGTATTTGATCTGGGATTTGAGTGTAGAGAGAGATGTCTGATCTAGAGTCTGAATGTAAACTGATGAGGGGTTGGGGGTTCTGAGCATAAAGGGAGCGCTTATTTTGGAATTTAAAAGGGGATCAGAAGTCCAGTTGTTTAGGGTAATGATCTGGGGTCCGAGTGTTAAGGGGTCAGGTCTGGGGTCTCAGAGTTAAGGGGTCTGGTCTGGGGTCTGAATGTGTAGAAGAAATGATCTGAGTTTTGCATTTTAAGGGGGATCTGACCTGGGGTCTGGATGTTAAGGGGGACTGATTTGGCATCTGAAGATGAGTAAAAAGTGGATATTGATCTGGGAGACTGATTGGTTCCTCCCTCTAATTTTAAAAATACAATGAGGGGAGTCCTTCACTCCAGTAATAATATTTTTGCTCTATGCCAAAAATTCTCTGATTTTTTCAAATTTATTCCTCCCGCTAATGTCGGAGCATTTTTGTCTACTACTAACTAACAAAGCTGGGCATTTTCCACTAACTAATAACATCAGTCATTTATACATCACAGATCAGTGAAGGAATTTTGCTCCTACTGACCAGTGACACTTAACCATTTTCCCCCATTGACAGATAACACTCAACTTTTTCTCACCCACTGGCCACCAACAGGGAGTAACTTTTTTTTCCCACTGACCACAATCATTAGATTGTGCTATATGTTACATATCCTCATCTAAGTGTTTCAACAATTGCTGGTTGCTAAGCAGCCTCTACGCATTGGAATTATTTTATTTTACATTCTCAGGTTGATTCAGACATAAAACATATATAACTGAAAGGTTTAACAAATGATATTTTGCCCTGAGGTTTATGTTTGTCTGTAAGAATCTTGCTTGCAGCATAGAAATTACAGAATATTTTTTGGGTACAGGGAATATATGAATAGGAAATTTATATGGTATGTACTGGATAGGTGGATTCTGTACATACATATGGACATGAACCAAATTTCAAGTGCAAGAACATTTAAACTGATCAATGAAAGATACCATATAGAAACCGCTAAGCAATCTAAACTCTAATCTGCTTCCAACTAAACTTTAATCCATTTTAGTAATTGATTGAATTGGCTACAAACTGCCATATGCATGGCCAACATTATAATACAGAGCAATCCCAACCTGCAGAATATTCACTACATCTGAAAGCAATCAGCCGCACAAATCAATCATACAGTACAAGCTATTATTGTTCCTTCAGAATACAATCATTCAAAAATGTTGTATGTTTTTTAACAATTAATTTCAATGTGCTGTCAGCCTGCGGCTGTAAAAATTCAGTATGATCCAATAAACTTCTTGTTGTAAAATTTTGTGGTTTATTCCATCATTGCCTTTGTAATATTTGCCTATTTTCAGTGTGATTGCCTGCACATTCACAGCACATCTACTCAGGCCTGAGCCCTACCCATGGCGTCATTTAACCCACAATAGCCCCATTTTGTCCTCCTCTCTCTATCCATCGTGGCTGCCTGCTTTGTGTATCTGCCAGACAGGGAGTCGCTGGTTTTGGACCAAGGAGAGACGGTGCTTAAAATTCACCCTGACCAGCGCTGACCCCGGGCTCGGGCCTGGCTGTTGCTATGGCAACTAGAAGCCTAGGTATTTATTTATAAATCCACTGCTTCAATGTCTTAAAAGACAAGCTGCCCTGCAAATACAAACAAAAAGAATATTTAGCAAGCGCACAGACTAATACCGTTTCATTATTTTAAATCCTGCAAAGAGAGGATTCGTACTCTCCAACATTAGAAGCAGAAATATACAAGCAGGTTATAGAGATGAGTGCATAGCTGGAAATCCATGTCATGGGCTATTTGCCCAATTCATTCCTGCGATCCGATCCAGCAGGTTCTAATCCGCTGACCTGCCAGTGTTTTTTTTCTATTTCCTCATTTTAACGGCCGCAAAGTTTACACAGCAAACACACAAATCATACAGGGTAAAAACAAACAGTTTTATCAGTAAAATAGATTTGTAATTCTGGCATTTTAGTGAGACATCACAGCCAGTGACCTCACTTTTCTCCACAGCATCAGAGCTTGGTCAGTGGTCTACCCCTGGTTTGGTTGTCGATCTCCCCCTTCTGCAACCTCTAATCTGCTGCAATCCAAATTTTAATCCATTTAGTAATTTATTGTATTGGCTGAAAACTGCCAAACGCATGGCCACCATTATAATATATCTGAAAGCAATCAGCCACACAAATCAATCACACCGTACACGCTATTATTGTTCCTTCAGAATACAACCATTCAAAAATGTTGTATGTTTTTTAAAAAATAATTTCAATGTGGTCTGGTTGTCACTCTGCTCCTTCTGCAACTTCTAGCAGCAATGACTGAAAGAAATATCCAACTCAATCTCTTTCTTCCATTCTCAGTCCTACAGAACAGGTGATCACAGGAAGCTAATATAAATATAAAGTTACATCCACGTATGGGATATTTTTAACATACATATAAGGATTTAAAGGGCAAGTTTACATATTACACATACTACATACAACCAACAAGTGTCCCAATTTGTCCCGGGTTTGCACCAAAATCCCAGCATTCCACAGGTCCAAAACAGGTTCCACCACCAGAAGCCTTTTCTTTTGAAGCCAAACAGCAGATCATTGCCAAAACAAAAATATCTTCTAATAGAAACAGCCAATCATTTACCAGAATGACTTGGGCTTCTGCCCATCAGAGGGCACTGCAAATGCACCCTGTTAGGAAATAGTGCAATGCTCTGCAAGTCTAATAATGGTAGCACTTACCTGGTATTGCATTTTAGGGACAGGAATTTAAGGGAAATATTTATGGGGCAAAAACCTGTCAGGATATTAGCAATTCCTCATTCTATCTAAACTAAATAGTTTAGGCTGGGTATACATTTTAGGAGCAAAGAACTGCGAAAATGGAAAAAAGTGTATAACTAGAAGACTTTATAAACCCTGCAATAATTTAAAAAAGTTGTTAATTTTTTCATTTTATTACAAGAGTTCATTCTTAAAGATACCTCAGCATTTCTTTCACAAAGTCGGGAAGATCCCGATGAGTTGATTTCTCATTGTGCTAAACACAAGGACAGAGGACTGTGTATTCCAGCAAATACTTGTTTATTGCTCTGTAGTGTTCTGGCACTGTTTTAGATCGGAATTTAATTTCCTGCCATCCAGGCTCGGATTGGGGCGAAAAGGGTCATTGCGTGCGCAGGGAAGGTGTTTGGTATTCGGAGCTTGGCTGCGGGGACTGACAGCTGAAAAGATAACTGGGGTTCAACTCTAGAGAGAACGCAGGATAGTCCAGATAACGGTTATTAAATGGCGTTATTACACCTCACAAGAGAGGCTGCGGGCTTGATGTATTGATCTTATCCTTGTTGTTAGGTTTACAAGAATGGGGGTGGGGAGATTATGTGTAATAACTGTGGGAGCAGCAAATGTAGAAAATGCACAAAAGTCCTTATTTAAGGTTTTAGTATAAAAGCTGATGCAATTTTTCACTTGCCTCCAAATTACTGTCTGGTACAAAATTGATCTGAACACATCCCAAAATATGACCTTTCCTTTCAAAGGGCTAACATTACATTGTTATATATACAGTTATAATCAAACAAATAAAGAAAAGACATTCTCCAATTTTTAAAGAAGTTTTATAGAAAAAACATTTTACAAATTAAAGCAAAGTTACCACTGCAAAAGCTAAATGTCCTTTCTATCTAAAGAAACAATAACACCTTACCTTTGCCATTTCATCAAATGCAGGCACCCTGACATCATCATATACAATACATTGGGGTTTATTCAGCTTTTTTTTATTAGTTCTCTACCTGAAGGTACCCACATGTCCCATTCCATCACAGAGGTTTATTACTTTTTTTGGAATAGTGAATGGACCCATACAAATATTTTTTATGTGCCCCAATGGCTAACTGTACATCCAAATTTGCTAGTGTATAGTACAGAAGTGTATGGCCACATACTATAAAGCTGTTTATTCCAAACTGAATGATAGTTAAAGTTTTTTGGTGCCATCAATAAAGCCTCTGGAACCCCTATTTACTATCTATTCATTATTCTATTTCATATTTAATAGAAGTGCTCCTTCTAGTGGTCATCAGTAAATTAGCAAGTGAAATCAGTACTCCAGCCTAAAGTAAATGTAAACCTTTACTGAATAGCCTTTGGTTTGCTAAAACATCATTTGAGACAATTATTACTTTTTTAACATTTTTTATGTTTTTACTTTTATATCATCTTCTGTTGCATGTTGCTTCTACCAACCTCCTTGCAGCCATTTTCCATCTGCAAGTACTTATGTGTACCAAAATCATCCAAAGAGGACCAGGTTACAGCCTAAATAATGTAAAACATGCTTGGAATCGGCAGTGATGAATTTTGGAAAGGCCATTATTGGCCACTTATGCTACAATTTCTTCGCCCAAGATGACCATTTAATCAAATCTATTGTTATCTTGGCAATCCCACAAAGCTTTCTAGAGATCTGAACTGCCAGACTACAGACCACTTACAATCACTGATGTGACTATGGGGAGAATGCAGCCTAGTGCACCCAGCTTGACTTCCGTCTCCATAGGACAGAACAGGTTTGTCTGTACAGAGCTGTTTTTTTCTAAATAATCACTTCAAGCAACAATTACTAAAAGTTTGTATGTAACCTAATGCCCATGACACTCTAGCAACCCTGTTATTGGCTTACATGGTGGAAACAGGTCAGTCACTTTGCACCTACCAAAAATCCTGGTAGTTGCAAAATTCTGCTGGAGACACAATCACTTTTGCATCATCAGCTTAGGAGGTAAGTAAGATTTAACTAAATCCTGGGCCGACAAGATCTGCAGTGTTGCCCTTTCCACTTTTAAACATATGTTAACGATTCTATAGCAGAACACCAATACTGCATCTACTCAAGAGCCCCTGCTACTCATAGACACCACAGGATGCTGGAAGCGTGAACAGATTGTAGCTAGCAGTAATTAATTGAGTTTATTTACCGTGTATTAGCAGTTTACTCACAGCTACTCTGTCTTTGGTTGGGTAAATAAATCAGTATTTTCCAGTAATCATAATGCTAGATTACCCTAAGGCAATGGTAACGGGGATCCGAGGCTCTTCTTTACCAATGTCATATTTGTATGTAATTATTTTATTGAACATACAGCCTCTGTTCCCCGGGGACAAGCAACGTCGGCTCCCCTTTCTCATCTGAGCGTGGTCCTTAGGGCGCCTGTCTGTGCAGATTTGTAAACATACCTTTCCAATTAAAAGCTGCCCGCAGCATGGGCTCTGTTCTTGTGTATAAATACAGCTGTGTTAATGTTTGGGAGTCAAATCTTTAATGATTTGTCTTTTTGTCGACAAAGCCCAGCTTTTGCAGCCCTTAAAATATATTACTTCCTAATATGGTACTACCACATTATTTTCCAAGGTATATTGTCATGACTTATAAAAATCAGGTAATAAGTGCAAGTAATCAGTTCTAGCCAATAAGGGCTCTGGCATTTAACAATCCAATGGAAAAAGTTGTGTTCGAGCCAATAAGGGTTCTGGCATTTACCAATTCAATGGAAAGAGTTGGGTTCAGAGGAACTCTTACCTTGAGACTTGATATAAAATCAAAATGTTCCAGTCTGCTCTGTAAAGGGGGGTAGGAGAATCAGGAAATGTGTAGTCCTGCCTGCGGCAGACTGGTGACCCCATTACTACCTAGACAAAGTCACTTCCCTGCAGCTCAAGGACACTTTTTGTAGGGCCTTTAAATGACTGGATAAAGACTGGCTTTGAGAGCTCTTAGAATAAATAATTCTGTGATATTAATGAGGTTATCATGGGGTGCTCTTTAAACAATGGCCTTTATAGAGTAATATAATTCAATAGAGTGGAGAAACACTATACTAGATATCCTAAACAGTAGGATAACTTGTATGAAGACCACCTAGCCTTCACACCCCCCATGCTACCTATATACACCCTTGTGGTACCTTCTCTTCTGTCTGCCACGCATGGGACCCAACAGAAAACTCTAACGAGACTGCCCATTGTTCTCACACAATTGAATGCCTTCTCTTCTAACTTGTGAAATCAAAAAAATCAAGCAGGTTTTAAGACTTATATGGAATGGGCAGAAAAGCGAGGAGAACAAAGGAACTTTGATTGTTATAGAAAGAATCTCCTTTTTTGTTTCCTTTCCATTTTTCCCTGAAGCTCACATAATTGGATGCAAGCATAGGACCCTCCAGAGCGTAGGTTGGACAGAAAAGTTCTCTTAACTAAGGATGAACTGAATTTTATGTTATGAGTCACTTATATCCTGCATAGGTTTTGTCATTTCTTTTTTCTTATAAAATGCAAATTCCTGTCAACGTGAATGTACACTTATAATGAGAAACAGATCTGTGCATTAACCACCCCTCCCTAGGCACCCCTGGATAACGGATCCTAAAGAAAAGGATCAACTAGATTTACCACCCCCCATGGGCACCTCTGGATTACTGATCTTAAAGAAAAGGATCAACTAAACATATGTAATGACTACTAGGTGAAAGTGTTGGCACAAGTGATGGAATCTGTTCAAAACAAGGTGCTAATCCCTTCAGTATTTTAAACTGAAATTGAGACCAGACTTCATTTAAACATTTTATTGGGTTTTAGAGCAGGAAAGAGTTAAAACATTTGTTTTTGTTTGCCATTTTTGTCCCTTACTGGAGAGATTTCCCCTTGCTTCTTGTCAGAAGAGGAAGTGTAGGGAATTACTCCAACATGGGCATTAAAAACCAATTACACATATTTTGTAAAATGAGACAGAGCTAAAACTTTAGAATACAGCATGTCTTCTTCTCCCAATAACCATGCCACTGTTAATTTTTGTATGTGAGTCATAGGGACAGGAAGTGAAAACAATAAAATAAAAACCTGCTATAAATGTCTAATTACAACCTACTCTAAAAAAAACAAAATGAAAGAAGAAAGCCACAGATGTCCTCCTCTGCCCCCTTTCTTTGTTGGGTTCTAGGGTTAAGCTCTTTGAACTAAAACTCATTTATAAAGGACGTGCTGTATTTAATAAAGCTGATTTTGGGACCATAACTTGTAGTATAGTAGGTTTGTCTTAAAAACGTATATAACATAAACCAAGACTGGGTATTGTATAACTGTCTCCATTAACAATTTAAAATAGCATTAATCACAATCCCTAGATGAACAACTACAGATGTACTAGATTCTTAGCCTCATCTCTATTCCTGTATCTGGTTACATGCTAAAATTAAAGACCCAATTAGCATTAGGTTTAACATACACAAACTGCAGCTTATTAAAAATGAACATCTAATGAACGCTATATTTTACATTTAAACTGCATTTACATATCAAGGGCCATTACAGGGACAGGAAACAAAAATGCGATTTCAATTTATTTGGGAAAGTTCAATTCAATAAGGCACCTTAAAGTAATTATATCAACATTATCTATCCCATGAGGGCTGTTTAATATGAAAGGCTTATTTTTAGCTGTTCCTGTGCCTGTAAATGAGGAGATAGAGAAAACATTTCACATATTATGTAACCTGAAAAGAAAACACATCTTTCTTTTTTAAAGAAGCCCATCAGTCAGGATGATTTATTCAAGCTTTCAGCTGGACAAGGGATGTTAAAGGAAAGATGAAGAGAACTGGTTAATTCAATTCCAGTTCATTTCATGAAAATGTATTCTAGGACAACCCAGACTTTTATCAAACCCTGACTACCTTCATATTATAGTTTTTTTTTTTTCCTTTTAAGTAAAAACAGCTTTATCAGTGATAAACACTATATATTTACGCACAATACACCTCAAATTCTGGATCCCTTGTTTTTATGACAAAAAAGGGTAGTGACATTCTCTCCTAACAAAACACTAAATAAAAGCATGTCCTTGAGTTAAAGAATTCAATATTTATAGATCTTTTTCTGTAAATGTTGCTTCTGGGTGCCATTTTTGGTTAAAACAAAACTTTGAATGAACAGGAATGACAATGTTGTATTCCTGTAATAAGCCTTGCCTTCCCATAACCCTCCAGGAATAGAAATGTTGGCAAGCCAGCTGAAGGTGGACCATGGTGGCTGGCCGATAATCGCTTCGCTCACAGGCACCTCTGCTCAGTCATTAGCAGTGACAGCCAAACACTTGCTTCATTCTGTCTTTGCTAAACCAGTAGCTCTCGGGACGCAGCTCAGTGTGAGAGCCGCAGCTCAGTGTGAGAGCAGCGGGGACAGGAATAGCACACTAAGAGACGCTGCCAGGTCAACACACAACCTTTCTTTTAATTTACATTAGATTAACCATACATGTTTTCTTTGTGGAGTAGATGTCTTAACAGAGGTAACAATGCTACATGTGTTGGAGGTAAATTCATAGAGGTCAGCAGGGTACATAACTCAAGAGCACCTGTCACTTTGTAACAAATATTAATTAATACAGACAAAAGCACATACTTATCCTTGCATCTGGGAATAATGGTTACCTTTCTGATATCCTATTCCTTTGAAACAAATATTGGCAATGCTAGACAGATTTCAGAACTACAATATTTATTACCGTATTTTTCGCCGTATAAGACGCACTTTTTCTTCCCCAAAACTGGGGGGGAAAAGTGGGTGCGTCTTATACGGCGAATACAGTTTTAAAAAATATTTAAAAGAACATACCGGTACTCACCCGATACCGCGATCCAGCGCGCTTCTCTTCTTCTCTCTTCTCCTCCTGGCTGCAGCGCGTGTCTCCTCCTTCCTTCAGAGCCGAGCGAGGAGAAGCCGGCACACGCGCCCCCGCGATCCGGCGCGCTTCTTTTCTT
>NC_092859.1:27861731-27896392 GCF_032062135.1 Pyxicephalus adspersus
TGAATTGGCACAGGGTGATCAGAAGGGGATAAATTGGCACATGAGTGATCAGAAGGGGAATAATCTTTCAGAATCTTTTTTTTTCTAGATTTTCCTCCTTTAAAATTGGCTGCGTCTTATACGCCGAAAAATACGGTAATATTACACAGTATTTCTATAGCGCCATTATATTACGCAGTGCTTTACATAGTCCATAGTCACTAGCAGTCCCTCAAAGGGGCTCACAATCTAATGCCCCAACCATAGTCATATGTCTTTAATACAGTCTAAGGTCAATTTGCGGGGGAAGCCAATTAAACTGCCTGCATTTTTTTGAATATGGGAGGAAACCCACGCAAACATGGGGAGAACCTTCAAACTCCATGCAGATAGTGTCCTGCATGAGATTCAAACCTTGGACCTAGTGCTGCAAAGGCCGGAGTGCTAACCTTTGAGGATTTATTTTGCAGCAAGCCTATATCTGCATATTGGGCCGAATTTATTAAAATTCTGCAAGACTGGAGAAGATAAATTTTCATAGGAGAACCAGGGTGATCCAGTAAATATGGAATGGCTCTGGACTAGGATTAAAAATGATTGCCAACTGATAGTAACTGATTTTTTTTCCTTCTATCTACTAGTTTTGAAGAATAGGGAACTCAATGCCCCAAAAAGCATTGACTGTATCTTTTTTTTATCAATCATCAACAGGATAATCTGGATTTAAAGCAATAACGGGTAGGGATTTTCAACTCTGGGACAATAGGAAAGGTGGAAGCCATAGGAGCTCCGAAAAGCACCAGGGGATTTATAGGGGAGCCTCATTTTTCTATGGTGCGTTTAAAGCAGTTTAAAGCCAATTGTATTTTATTAACCACCCCATTTGGTGATCAGACCAAAAGGAACACTTGGAACTTTTGGGTACCTGGTGTTTGCCCAATACTATCTAAAAAGCTTATAATATTAGGACAACTTGTGCTAAAAAAAAACATTAAACGGTAAAAAAAAAATCTGTTTTTACTCTTTAGCTGTCATTAAAATAATCCCAAAGAAGAGAAGATAAACAGATGGAAGTGAGAATCAGTGGCTAAAGGCGAAACAATCCTTGGAACATGGCAATAGAAAAAAAAATATATTATACATATATAATCATCCAATACATCACATAGATCTGAGCCATCTGCCTGTCAATGATCTACAAATATTGTAGGTGAGGGAAAAAAATAGGTATTATTTCTTGCTGAGTAGAACTTGGTATAAAACCAGTGTCATTTTAGCTACAAGTCACTAGAATACTTATGCCCAGCAAGTTCAAATTACACTACTGAGAAAATAAATACACTTTGTAAGAACACAGAATGTTCTTTTAAAAACCTTCTCCATAAAAAGGACATTAGCCGCTTTGCTTATTGAAAAACAACATGATCATTTGGCATAGTCATAAAAACAAAAAGAAAGAAAGAAAAACACATGGGAGCGTTTTCATAATTCTAAAATGGGAGTTTAATGCCTTTGCTCCATTTTGCACATGTTTGGTGCTGGGGAACTGCAGTGCCATAAATCTGTATAATTTATTGTATAATTGTATTCTATGTGATCCTAAAGGCTATCAGGGGTGACTGTACTGTACTGTTTGGATATATTTCTACCCAGGGTCAACGTAAAAGTGATCACTGTAAATTAATTAAATACTACTACTACTTTTAAACAATATCCTATTTTACCTGCTAGGAAGTCGGGTCTCAATCCACAAATAAAATTCACTAGCTAATAACAGAAAGAAGGAAAAAGGGGAAGCAAAACATAAAAATGCCTACCTAACATCCCAAATTTCGGTGAGATTTGGAGGCATCACTGGGGTTACTCTAGGATCCTAAAGAAATCGACATCTTGCTGAATTCATACATCACACAACTAAAAGGCCTAAAAAGCCACCTAACTTTTTCTTGCAGAAATCCTGGACACTTGTGGAGTATCCTGAATATCAGGTGTTCATGTTACTGCTTGGGAAAGGTAGATATTTCCTTTTGGTTGTCCAGCAATGGGGTCCTCTCAGGCATAAGAAGATTGTATGGCATCATGACAGCTCTAAGAGGGGAGCAGATGGCACCGCCACAAGTGATGAAAGTACCACTAGTCTTCACAAATGGAACAGGTTTTAAGGTGGGACATAGATGGTGGACATAAGTAAGTAGAGCGCAGCTTCCGATGATATTTTCTTTTAAATGTGGTCACTAGGTGGAAGGAATCAGATTCAGATTTTACTTGCAATAAAGCCTCCACATCTGCATTCCGGTGCCAGTCAGTAGAACCCATTACAAAACTGAACAGTTGGCTCAGCTAAACAATGTAGTTTACAAGAGCATCCAAGGATAACCAAGCAGCAACCTGTCCCGCCGTGTCTTCAAAAAGGTAAATAGAATCTTAAATATGAATTCAAGAACCTGATGGAATTTCTGGCCTCTTTAAACACGGCGTGAATTATGGAAAGTTCACCTCAGCAGAGACCAGGCATAGATCGATGCAGCTGCCAACAAAACCACTACTGCAAATCTCTCATTTCTAATTACTAAGCAAGTGGAAAGAGATGCGCCCAGCGTGCCAGCCAGCTGGGAAGTCACGCCAGCCAGGCAAAACCACCCACCATATTCACGCTGTCATCGGAATAAGAAAACTGCAGACAAACCAGCTACTCGAGCCAAGAGCAGGCGTGCTTACTGTAAATCTGTGCTGCTATATGTAAAAGAAAACAAAAAACAAGAATGTACGTTAGGAGTAGCTACAGATACATTTCAGACAGAAATAAATTACAAAAATGAAAATTAGTTATGTTACAAAAAAAAAAATGACTTTTTAGGAATAGTTAATACAAGTACATAAGGGCAGGGTCAGACCTAGTTTGGGATCAAGCGATCCTGCACAGCTCCCTGTGGCACGTTGCAGCTGGCACCCTGCCGGGAACACAATCGCTTATAATATTGGTACCTGAAAAACAGCGTCTGTGCATTTGATAACTGGCAGCAGTGAGTGGTACCGCTAATTGCTGCCCTCACTCATTCTCTATGGAACTGCCACCGGGAGGCGCTACATGTAGAGGCAGCAGTTCACTTAGATGAGGAAGCGGTAAATGCATCACAAACACATGGCCTAAACCCCTTTTTCTATATTTCCCTGCATATCAGGACCGGCAGAAAGAAAGCCTTCAGTCTGACCCAATCAGGCACTACACTACACCGCTTGTCACATGGCAAACACTGTCATATGGCTTTTTATATAGCTGAAGCTACGACGGGTTCAGTTGTTATATAGCACCTGTGTAATGAAATGTGTACACAAACTTGCTTTATTGCCAACTTAACACTATGGGTAAAGATGATGCCCGGTACTTCTTTTTAAAGGCTACATGTGATCCTTCCTACTTCCTATGATACAGCACTAGGTGTCTAAGCAGCCAATAACAGATCCCAATACTGCCACTGTCTATTTCCTAAAGCTTTGTTCTTTTTTTATCATTAAAATATTGTGGTGGTCTTTTCTTGTCTCTTACTCACTTTTGTCTAGATTCACATTTTCCAGCTTCAGCTACACATTATTTCTCTGTATTGGTTTGTGCATGATATATGGTGGCATGGCTGCATGTAGTCTCCACCAGGGGGCGTATGTGATGACATGACAACACAGGAGTACAGTTGGGAGACAGTTGTCACATCATTACTAAAACATCCTAAACATAACCACTTATCACAGGATCACCTGTATCAATTGATTAAAAATTGTCAAACAATAAAACCTGAATGACATTAAAGTGTTATGGTTTTTATGAGATTTCAGTGGTTGTAGAGCTATTTCATGAGAACCTGTTGCTTCTTCCCAATACAAATGTAGCTGGACGGAATGACAAATCTTTTGGCAGGTAAAACATTTTCCATAAATGTTGCTATCTACCTGGAGTTCTGCTTTATAAAAAACAACATGATTCAATTTTATCTGTTCTGCTTTTTTTCATAGTAATCCTCTGGGAGCACATGAAAAATGCAGGACCCTATTCATTTTGTAAGCCAAAGATTTATAAAGCGGTGCATAATTCGACAATACACAGCCGCAGTACATCTTCGTCAACATTCTTCTCTAACTTTTGTGCGGCAGCTCAGCAGTGTGATCAAAGCTCAGCAAAACATTGTGACTTCTGCTGGTATTAAATAATCTATCATTGCACAGGAGAGATGTTTGGCTCGGCTCTGATCTCTTTTCCTCCCTCTAAAAACTTTTTTTCTCTTTTCATTCATGTTCGGCATTTTCTTTTGGTCTCAACTGAATGTCAATTGCTAATTATCCTTTTTTCCTGTTATTTCTTTTAACCTAATTACGATGCTACAATCAGACAAACAGAATCATGCCTGGATGAGCATATCTTCTGGTGTTTGCAAAACAGGTTAAAGCAATTGTACAAATACAAAAATGGATTAAAGTGACTCTAGCATCAGATATGGAGGCTTACTAAGTAACGTGAATGTGTGACACTTTCAGGTATTTATTACTTCTCACAGCACTCCCTCTGATAATACCAGTATCTGCTCCAATGGGGAACAGTACCATCTTTGTTCGGGCATCATCCAGGATCAGCTTCATATTAGTGAGGGACTACTATGCAATTATTTTACCACCAATGTGAACAATATATTTGTATCATTCTGAAAAATGGTGGAGTGCCATACAAGCTAACCATACTGTCTTGGATATATGAAGTCCAAATCTTTTTTCAGAATAGATCAAACATCGGACATATCTTATGAAATAAGAAAGTTGAAGTAAACCCAAAACTAAACCAAAATCAAAATCACACTTACCTTCAATCCCACAGATCAGTCTGTCTGTTGGGTGGTTTCTTCCATCAGGTCCAGAGTCATCCTGGTATCTGTCTTCGGCCCGGTGCAGAGGGAGCGCCGACATCTTCTCCTCTCTTCTTGTTCTTCATTCTACCTCACCTGATCTCGCACTGCACATGTGTGAGATCGAAAAAAAATTCACTATTGATGAAAGGGCTCCTTCTGCCCATGCCCGAGCATCTTGGCTACTGCAGCCAAGGGCGTCCTGGGATGCATGACATAGGTATTCCGGGAGGCTCTGCGCTCCTATTCATTCTCGATCGCCTAGGCTAAATAAAAAGGGTGTTGCACCTAAATAAACACTAACCAACAAAATTTTTACTTTAAACAAAAGGGTTGTCTACCCTTTTATGTAAAGTAAAAATTCAGAGTTTAGGTATGCTTTATGTCTGTGAATGCAAAGTAATGTGTTAGTGTGACACTTCCAGGTATTTATTACCAAACACACGAATCACAGTACTCCCCCTGAAAATGTCAATTGCTGCTTTATTCTCTAGAAGGACATCATCTTTGTTCAGATATCATCCAGGGACAACATTTACTGCATAGAAATGTTGACTCAGGGAGGACACAATCATGTACTGTAAATCGGGGTGCCTGACTAGTTCATGACTGTGTTCACCTAGGTCTGCTGCAGCCTCTCCCCTGGTAACTCAGTCAGTGACTTTGTCTATGCTGAGATTAACTCATTAGTCTGCTCCATGCAGAAGGAAGCATTTCCTCAGTCTCCTCCTCCCCATTGGAAGACTGCAGTTGCTTCTTTTCACAGTCAGAGAACAAAACTAAGAACCATACCGCTCCCGGATTTATATGACTGTGTAATCTCCTGTGTTCTCCCTGATTTAGAGAAAAGATTCAGGTGCTACCAGGGTGTACTCTGTAAAAATTAATAAATATCTGGAAGTGGTACTATTACCTGCATTACTAATATATTTATATATATTTATATATATATGTACCCAAATAGGAAGCAAAGACCACTTAGCAAAAAATGCTGACAGGCAGACTTTTTCCATCATAGAGTTATGTACATGTGCCATTCAGTGTATATTCCAACACAATGCTAAAATAAAGTAGCTCCCTTGTAATCATCCTGACACAGCCAGTAAAGAAGAGCAAACTTTAAACTTGGAAGACTGGTTGAAAATATCAGAGACAAAGAAGGAGCAAAAATGGAGATTGTGCAGATGAAGGGGTGATTTTGGAAATGGTGCAATAATTTACAAATATTCTGTGCACATTGTAGGTAAAACCATTAAGCCAGCTATATACAGGTCTGCTTTAGGGTGAAGTATATTCAACCTAATTCCAAAAATATTTGTCCTGCATATAAACTTGTGTAGCTGGGCCTGTAAAAAAAATCAGAAAATAAAAAGAATCAGAATCCAATTTTGTAAATCCCATGTACCCTGAGCAAAGGTAAATTTTTACAAACCCAGCAAATAAAAATCTGAAAACCGGTCCTACTGCCTGGTTGGAGAGTAGAAAGCAATCAATGCATTGTTTTTATTTGAGCTCCATCATAAAAGCATGCCAAGGTGATGAGGGTCAACTTCTGAAAAGCCTAAGAAGACTGGTGTAGGCAGCAGAGAAAGCACAACAAAGACAGATAAAGTAGACGGGAGAAAAACTGTATCTGCCCCGACATTACATAACAAACGCGGCATGACTGAGAATCTGCTCGCGCCTCATTTACAGCTTTCTGTATAATTGAAGGTGACAGCAGAGGTCAAAGCAAAGCAAACAAGAGGTGATAAAAACCAACCGTATCGCTGCAATGACCGAATGTGGCATTTTATGATCACAGATGATACACAGGAGTACTAAACACTAAATAGGCTATTATAGAAGCTTTCGGCCATAAACCCTCCATGTCAACGGGGACAAATAAAAATGCGAGGGCCAAGTCCAATCCATCTATCAAGTAATTGGATTGGTTTGAAGAGAAAAGTCGCAGTCTCCTGAGATGTTGTTAGAGGAAGGATAGGCATAGCGGCTTTAGACAGGTGAACACTGAAAAAAATCTAGGAGGACATTGACTACAGAAAACCAGAGCTCTGACTGAAGGGATCCACATAATTCTAGGTTTCATATTAAATTCCTTGTCTAGGTTTTTTTTTTTCATATGTTTCCAGTCAAATAAAAAACAGCTCTGGATTCAGTACTAACCTATAATCTAGAGCAGTCCCTGTAATGTTCCTTTTCTGCCACAAGATGTCCTCAACCTCTTAGATTAAAGAAGTAAATTTACTAGAATGACAAGTCATAAGGAGGTAAAGATTGTTGGCAGAAAAGACATAAAAGTTCTCCTTTGCCAAAAAAATTTCCCCCCCACTCCTAATGACTTTTTTCTGTTTGTTTATACTGTACGCAGCATGCTCCATGCAGTGCAGAACCAGCTATATTCTTGGTGCTGAAAAGATCTGGATGCTGGAGATAATGCAACTCCTGAGCAAAGTTACATCATCACTAGCCCCACAATAACCAAGGAGTATCGTGGTGGACTTGTAAGAGATGGCAAATGAGATGGTGGCTTTGGGCAATGAATTGGTGACCGGACACTGGACTTGTAATCGCTGAAGAATGATGAGAGAAGCGAAGAATAGAGAGTATAGGGTAAATGGGTGCAATATTTAGCATTAGGTGGGTACAATAGTATATTTACACAATATGGCAATAGTTGAAAACCTTTAAAATAAAACCTTACCTTTCAACCATATGTTTTAAACATCTATTAAATCTGTAATGTCAAATTAAAGAGACTTTGCAATGAGTAACATTTGATGGATGCCATTACAGACCTCTCATTTGAGAATTCCCTGTTATGAAATGGCTTCCATGCATTTTAAGTCTCTGGGAACAAATAAAGTAACTAAACAATTCTGATACTCTTTTAACATCAATTTACAAAGTTCTTGTTCCACCCCTGTAAAGAAGATGGCCAGGCAACTATTGTTTTGTAAAAGAGGGAACACAGTAGCAGCCCCCATATTCTTTTGGTTTCAATAGGTTTTTATTAAAGTTTTACAGAAGACAAATGTACAATCTAGCATATTAAACAATCATTCTTCAAGGCAGTGAATGAGAAGTATACAAACAGTAAGAAATGGTAATAAACACTTGGCCAAGGTGATCCTAGCCTCCATAGTTTTATTGTGACAGTTCCATTTTAAACCCTACATTTTTGTGCATCTGGTAAAAAAAGAAGGAATTGTTCTGTACGAGAACAGCTCTTTAATGGCCACTTGGTCTGCAGTGATGAGGGGGTCAGAGCATGAAACCAAAGCATGTAGCAGGGGACAAGTGTGACGCTCCTGGGAGCTTTGCATGCTTAGGAGTCTGATGGAGGCTGAAGTAATGGAACAGAGAGAAGATAGGAGGCTCAAGCCACCTGATAGATGTGTATTATAACTCTTTATTTTATATTGATTTTTTTGTTACCTGACAGGGTCGCTTTAACAGTCATACGCCAAGATGTACCAACTGCAGAATACTTGAGCTATAAAGTAATCATCTGCCAGATAAAAGGTCAAACCTTGTTGCAGTGTATCTCAGTGCCAGGCATCTTTTCCCCCATTTTAAAATCTGGACTCTTTCAGGAGAAAATATTCTGCACTGATTGATGTCGCAGCTGACAAGATGATTCATATCTCGGTCTTCAGGCCACTTCTGAAATGTTATTAAGGCATATTGGGCACCACAAATAAGCATGATTTACTAGGCAATCTGACAGAATAATAAGAAATATTTGACTTGAAACTTTTTAAAATTGTATATAGCAAGGAGGAAGAGCTACCTGGAAGAAGAAGCTAGTGGCAGTCCAAAGCTGTTATTTCATGGTATAACAAAATATTGAAATTAAATTACATTTTATATTGAGCCCAGAAAATTTCCATATAAAAAATGCCCGACAGAAAAATAAACTTTGCTGTATCCCTATATTCAATAGCTCAGTACATCTCTACTTTTCAAAATGACATATCAAGATTCTGGACAATTGGTCCTCTCTGTAATATTTATCAGCTACTTTTTGTTACAGTAGAACTGTGGTTAAGTGATGGAAATTAAATAATTACATTATTACATAATTTAAAACAAATCCCTATTAACATTTGCAGCTACAGGTACTGTGGAGTGATTTGTTCTCAAAATCGCTTGTACACACAGAACAGTTGTACAGGAAAGGAGGAGAGAGCAGAGGGACTCCTTTTATTGAGAATTTTGAAGATACATTGCTCCACAATGGCTGTAACTAGAGAGGTCAGTGAGACCATATTGAAATCTTTTGTGCCTCTTCTGCCAGGGTGTAACATTAAAGATTTTTTTCAATTTAGAAAAAAGCAAATTGGAAACAAAACCATAGTCAAACAAGTTAATATTGTATTTCCATTATTAAAGTTGTGATAATTACACAGTTCTGCCTCACAGTACAGCTTTGCCTAGCAGAGGGATCTTTCTCTGCTGCTTCACTTTCTTTTATAAGGCTCCTGTCTACCCTGTGAGTGAACAGTAAAAGAAAAAGCAACAAGCTTCAAAAATTCACATCCACATCTCCACCTGTATTTCAGGCTAAATGTTAAAGTAAAGACCCTTTTCTATTGAAAAAGGTGTTGTCCAATGGTAGAGAAAACATTTTTCACTTAGTGAGTGGTGAAAATATTCTCTAATTCGGCCTAATTCATAGCGTCTGATCTATTAAAGCTCTCCAAGGCTGGAGAGGATACACTTTCATCAGTAAACCTAAGTGATCTAGCAAAAGTGGAATGGTTTCCTTAAAGTCATTTTCTATGTGTTAGCAAATGTTTTCAATCCTGTCCCAGATCCAATTATTTCAGCTTTTTTTGATCACCCAGGTTCACTAATAAAAATGTATCTTCTCCAGCATTGGAAAGCTTTTTAAATCAGGCTCATAGGATCAATGATCTCGAAAACATTTGGGGGAATTCATGGTAAATATCTGGAAAATGCATTGATACATAAACCCATAAATGTCATCTAGTCAGGTCTATTGTGGGACATGAGGTAATACAAATTTGTATCGGTCTGGGGGTTTTTAAGGCATGTATCTTCAAAGAAAAAAGTCAAAAGTAAAAATCCGAAAAATTCACAAAAAAAAGTTTTCGGATTTTATTTTTGATGATGCATCCCTTAAAAATCTCTAAATCGATACAATTTTGTATTTACTCTTGTCTATGGTGAAATGGGATATGGCTACTATATCCTTGGGAAATTATTATTTACAGATACCGCTTTGTGCTTTTAGGTACAATAGCCTGTATTTGAAATATGTCTGAGTTCTATCTTAGTGCCTTAACAGGTGTATCTGACCTGCAGTTGACTTCCTTGTAAGCTGCTCCAGCTGCTTCTGCCAGTGACTGGTAGTGAGACAATAGCTGTTCTAAAGCATAGACAACAACCCATCAGCACAGTTCTTGTTTAGACAGTTTGGCCTTGCACTGCACAGGGCCACACCAATCACACTGCTGCATGGCACAGTGCCAGAAACTACATCTTCTCCAATGGTGCCATCCTCCATGGGCATCTTGAAAGTCCCCAAATGGGAAGAGGATGAAAGATTCTCCCTAAGGCTGGAAGGGAGAAGCAGCTGTTTCTCTGATGTGTATTTTATTCTACAGGGTCCAGGAACTGGAGACATATGCAAAAGTGAAATATGCAAAAGGTAAATTGAAGACTGGAAACAGACAAAAAGCCACAGAGGAGACGGGACCTCACGCTGCCTGCCTCCTGATGACTCAGTCCTTGTCACATTAGATCAATACGCTTGAACGGCTTCGCCTGGCATAGCAGGCACTTGGGACTTGAGGATGCCACGGTGCAGAAGCTTGGCATATCACAGACGACGTGCCGCTCTGTCTAGGATTATATCAAAAGCCCAGGATGGCTCAACAGTAAACAGTGTTTGCATTTCATTGTTGGAAACTGTGGGGGGGCCCTGCGGCTCAGGGACACATCAGTGCTTGCTCCAGGAGCTCCCATTTCCACCTGCTGCTTGACGTGACACTAATCAATAGCAAAATGCAGCTGTAAGTCACAGCGGGAAATTATGGACTGCTACTTAAGATATGCAGCTTACAACGAAATGAGAAAGCACACAACGTTCTTACTTCCTAGGGTGAATAAGCATGACTGTGGCTTTTGGACAGGATGGAGACACTGGTACATGAATGGCTGAATTATACAGGTGGTTGTTAAATAAAATCAGCACCTTGGGGTGTCCACTTGTATTGTCACATTCCCTACAAAGCACCATACCTAGAAGGCTCTATTATATAAACAGCTGGACAAGAGCTTTGGACCAATCCTCCATGTACTAGTGTTTGTTTAGCATAGTCATGGGCAAGCCAGGAAAGAGAGAAGGCAGAGTGTGGGCCATAGATCTCCACCAACATATTGAGTTTACCCATGCATAACCAAATTTTATTATCTTCTATGCTCTAGGCTACAGTGCACCAGAACCCAGATTATGTAAGAATGGATCATTAACATAATGTCTATTGGAACACATTCAACTTTTGTGGGGTTTGTGTTCTCAAAATAGTCTAAGATCATTTAGAATTCACAGCAGGTGGATCTGGTCAGCAGCTGACCTCCATCTAACTTGCATTTGACCTTTTTCAAGTAGGTTTTGAATTCCTATAGTTATAGCCAATTTGAAGCAAATGTCTGTAGATATAGGCCCTAAAGCATTTGTTTTTTAATTGTTCAAGCCTTTATGTAAATGATTTCTCATGCACACTCATTTGGCCAGACAACTCCAGCGTGTCATATTTGAAAAAATTGGTACCAATCTAAAAAAATGTAAAAAGGTTGGGTTATGTTACAAATAATATCTTAAATGTGAGTATTGAAAAAGAGTCTACAGTTTAAAGCTACAATTAGGGCTAAATACATAAAAAGGAGCTGTCCTAACTGTAAATTGTATATTTGTTCAACAGGAAAATCCAGAGATTTACACAGCTATGATCACTGGGGAAGAGGAGACCAAGAAAATGCTTTCACCTGTCTGCAGCAAACTGCTAACATTATATCAGCGAAGGAAATGTCAACGGATCTCAGCATTATAATAAAAAACTGGACGGCCTTTCAGTAGAAAATTTATATTGTTGCTATTTATTTTGACATGCTCGGTATTTGTAAAGCTAGCAGTAGTTAGCTGCATTTAAATTGACTTGTAATGTTGCTGACATTTCTAATGTGTCAGGAAAACACCCCAGCTTTAATATCTGCACAGACAATTCTATCCAATACCCATGGAATATGACAAGGCAGATGGTAAACGTCCAAAAACAGGAAAAGTTGCGAAACCACCCTGTTCTTATTACCTAAACACATAGCTTGGACTCAGGAATTCTGCATAGGTGTTAATATTTTAATTTGTATAGCTGAAGGTGTAAATTGTTGTTAATTACCCGATGTAGAGAAGTAGAACAGGATTATATGTGGATGACTTGGTGTCAAAGGCCCCCACCGCTTTAGGGATGTCTGTTCCTGTTTGCTGTAGATGGTCTCCTCCATGCTTCTTGTGAATTAGTTGTCCTCTCTGTCCAAAATGTGCACCTCACTCTCTGTGAAAGGTGTTGTCCCTTTTGCTTAAGATGTAGAAAACTGCTGTCTGTAGAATCTGACATCCTATGTTGGGCTAATAATTTGCTTTGAGTTGTTTAGGTGTTTGTGTCTCACACTATAGTCCTGCACATACCAAGTTACTTGTGTGGATGTTTGGCTGAATAGCATTCCAGATGTACAAACTCTTGTCTAACATTATTGCTTGGCTTGAATGAAATAGGGATAGAATTTTGTAGGATGTTTTCTGAGTTTTACTGACACTCCAGATACATATTGGATGGCTATGTTACTGTTCATCTGCTTTTCCCTCTATTTGATGGTCCCAGGTTTTGCTTCACCTAGTGGAAATTTTATCTAAAAGCCTGATTTAGATAAAATCTAAAAACCTTTTTGTTGTTATAAGTTGTTATAACTATGTTGCAGAGTTCTAATAACCTCCCAGTCTGTATTTTGAGAGAAGTAAAAAGATGAGTATGTTTCTTAAAAGGTCCTAATGTCCATGTTTAAACACTTTTTGATATGTATGCTGCAGTTCAAAAAAGGGTAATTTCTTCTTTTTTGCCTCTTACTAAAAATTATTTTATGTTGGTTCAGTGAATATATGTGTTACCTAAAGGTTGTGTTTCCAATGTTTTACTTTTGACCCATGTTGACCCATTTGACCTTTAATTATTTCCTTATCAGAGTCAAGGTTTTCCTCTCCTTTTACATGTACAAGTTAGCTACTGTGGAATACTTTGGAATAGTAATGTCTCTCTCTGTAAAAGTTATCCTTGTACTTGAAATAAGCGATATTGAGACAGATGTCCAACAAAGGTCCCCAGGATATAGGAGTGTTTCATGACACTTACTGGAATCAAAGACATGGCCTGGATAAGCTGTGAATGCTTTATTTCCAATAACTACAAGTCTGTCCTGAAAATATTCTATACCTTTCATTGATATAATGCATATAACCATGTGATTCCCCTCTATACAGAGGTTGACAACTCTTTACCAACCCAGCAAATCTTCAGAATTTCACATTTCCCACTTTGGACTTTTGAAGAACATCACCACCATTTGACACTCACCCTTAGCTCCCTCCTTTGTCTTATTAAAAGAGGTAAACAATCCTCATCTTTCGCTTTTCTAAGGCGGTAGGGAGAGTGTCCTCAAACAGCAGCGTCAATCAAAACAAACAAGAATGCAAAATGATGTGGGAATTAATTTACATTTAATTGAAGGCGCTTAATGAACACTGATACAGAAGACATGATCATTTCCCTCAGCTTTGTAGTTAACATTTTCACTTGTCTAGATTAATCAAAACGAAATATAATTCACTTACATGAAGATAATTATTCTGTAAGGCAGATTAGACATGTCTGCCATCTCCCTGCCCACGCAGATGAAAGACTATATTAATGGCAGGCATTAAAAGACACCTTTGCCACCCTTGTGGGTGGGCTTATCAGATCTCCACCTACGAGGTGTATTTATGGGTAAAAGCATTCTCTCTCCCTCAATTCTATTGGAAGTTACCATAATTTCTACTAATTTCAAGGACAAATGTCAACTGTCTTTGTTTTAGATGGGATATCTATGTTGCCTAGATATTTAGCCAGGGACTATTTAATTACTGACTGACTCTGATTTGAAATTTTCTTTAAAAAATGTATGTTTTATATTGTGATTAACCAACTGTCCATCACATTCAGGTAGTAGTGTTTTTGAAGAACTTCAGGACCACAGGTACACACACACCATTTCACCTGAGAATCAAATTCAAGCTCCTGTGCTTTACCTTCAAGTCCCTACACAGTTCTTGTCCCACTTACACTTCTAACCTGGTAAAAAAGTACTCCTCCAGCAGCTCTCTCTGCTCCTTCAATGACCTCCTAATGTCTTCCTCACTCATAACCTCATCACACACACCGATACAAAACTTTTCTAGAGCTGCCCCAACTCTCTGGAATGGTCTTCCTCGTCTCATTCGGCTTGCTCCTACTTTCTGCTCATTTAAAAGAGCACTCAAAACCCATTTTTTCAAACTTGCTTACCCATCTTCTTCTGTCTTTTGAAACCATCACTACTTCTCACCACTACATATCCCCCTTCTATTGTGTGTAAATTCCCCCACCTACTAGATTGTAAGCTCTTCAGGGCAGGGTCCTCTTCTCCTGTATCACTGTCTGTATTAGTCTGTCACTTGCAACCCCTATTTAATGTACAGCACTGAGTATTATGTTGGCGCTATATAAATCCTGTTTATTATTAATAATAATAACACCTGCCAGATACCCGCAGGTAGTATTCTCCCTAAAGAAGAACCAGAGGAACACATACCCACCAACCAGAAAGTCAGAGGTAGCATTGTCTTGGGAGAAGAACCTCAGAACCACAGGTACACAAACCCGCCTGTCAGATACCCACAGATAGTCCTGGCTTATAAGAACCAAAGGAATACATACTCACTTACCAGACACTCAGAGGTAGTACTGTCTTGGGAGAAGAACCTCAGGACTACAGGTACACAAACCCGCCTACCAGATACCCACAGGTAGTACTCTCTTTAAAGAAGAACCACAGGAACACATACCCACCCACCAAATACTCACAGGTAGCACTGTCTTGGGAGAAGAACCTCAGGACCACAGGTACACAAACCCGCCTGCCAGATACCCACAGATAGTCGTGGCTTTAAAGAAGAACCAAAGGAATACATACTCACTTACCAGACACTCAGAGGTAGTACTGTCTTGGGAGAAGAACCTCAGGACTACAGGTACACAAACGCCCCTACAAGATACCCGCAGGTAGTACTCTCTTTAAAGACGAGCCACCGGAAGAGATAAACACCCACCAGATACTCGGAGGTAGGGCTGTCTTTACAGAAGAACCTCAGGACCACAGGAACATATACCCTCCTGACATAAACCAGCAGGTAGTACTGTCTCAGGCCCACAGGAACACATACCCACTAGCCAAACACCCACTGGAAGTACCATCTTTAAAGAGGAACCTCAGGACCACATCTCCCCCCCCCCCAATAAGGTAGTACTGTCCTTAAACAATAACCTCAGGCCCACAGGAACACATACCCGCACACTCTTAGAAATGTATCAAGACCTTTCAATAAATATACATTCATTATAGTAAAAGTCCTTTATTGGAATAAAAATAAATAAATTATCTGTCCCAAGAATTGAAGCCACCTCAATAACGTCATTCGGCAATGTAATCCAGCATCAATCATGAGGAGCAACGACCTGCTGATGTTTACTCATTACAGATCCATCAATTAATGAATTTGATGCAGTTCCACTGGATTGACTGCATGACGAAAATAAACCTTTCTGCAGAAATTCCAAACACTATGGAAATGCATTTTATCCCATGGAATCAACTCTGCAGAAATGTGCTGTTTAACCTATAGTTTTAGTTATTTAGTTTTTTTTTTGTGTGTTTTATCAAAGTATAACTGCTTCAAGTTACAATTTATGTTAACCAAGGTGATAATTTCCTAAAATAATGCATATTCCCTACATAATAACTCAGAAGTTATACAACTGAACATTCACATAAAAAACAATTGTGAAGAGCACTTACAATCATAACAGACCTAGACAATAATTGAGTATTTCGCGGCTGATCTTATTTGACAATGTCAAGGGGGAGACGATCGTCTCTTTCCCTCTGAGCCATTTATAATCACACCATCTCACGCCAAACAAGGGGACAGACAAGAGTCACAGCTGATCAATCTCATCGGCTCATCCTGCCAGACAAGTAATGAACCAGGTCTGGGACACGAGACACTGGGGTGTCAAAACGCACAAATGTGCAGCACTTGATAAGCGAATGACCTGTCCCTCAGGTGGACTGGGAGGATGAGAGCGGTAATGATACAACACAGGGAATATATAGGATGATGCTGGTAGGACTGCTGCTTCATTTATCTGCAAATGCCAGCACACTATGGCTATATAACAGGACGGCCATGACGGAAGCACTGAAACGCTTGTGCTGGGAAAAAGTGACCCATTAACAAAATTGCTTCCATTACCACAAAAGACATGAAGTGAAAAATATCTTTTCTGAGCTTTAAAGGGGAAGAATTAGTATCATTCTCACCTGAAAAATAATACTCTCTCCTGCTTTGCTGACTTTTTTTTTCTCCAAATGTAGAGGACATAAACAGTTGGGAAGGTTATTATGCTTCCCATATTTATGCAACATATTTTGCACAGAATTACTCACAAAATTTCTAGTGATCAAGGGAACTTTGAATAAAATCAGCACCATCATTTCCGACAGGCACCTCTTAAAGAACTAGACATCCTTAAATTGATATTTATTTTTTTTGTAGATACTGGACGGTTTAGGAGACATTGATTACAAAGGTTGAAAGTATAAGTCACCTAAAAACATTTATTGACAGTTTTCTGTAATAGAAGGGGTAATATGCTCACCTCTTTGGTAGCCTTTTGTCTGTGCTGAATGGCAGAGCTGTGTAAGTCTCAGAGCTAGACAATACAAGGATACTTTGGAAAATGATACAGCTCCATTTTATGTATTTCATCTGTGCTTGTAGCTGTTTGCCCGAAGTTAACCTCTTAAGCCGCCATAGTAGGAAACTATAGACCAACAATAGTGATTTTGTCTGTGAGAGATAGGAAAATATGTTCACAACTGGACTCTTTGGGAGTTCAAACTGCCAACCCACCAAAATGCAAGGAAAAAAGCAAAAGGGAAAGGATCTGTTCTTGTAATTACCAGAATGAAAACCTGAATCAAGCAGGACATGGAATTTTATTTATTAGGAAGATAAATAAAAGAATAAACCCATTGACTGGTTCTAGTTATGAAGATGGTACTGTCAGTAAACAAAAATAGTTACCAGTGTGCCAATTTTCTAAATGTCCCTGAAGATACATTCCTATTGTTTCAAATTTCTAAACACCAGCTTTAGTTCCCAATGAAATAGGCTGCATTGAACCATGTGGAGGCTTAGATTTATCCTGAAGCACAACTACAAAATTGCTAAATCATGGAGTGGTGGCACACCATATGGTCATTCTGTAACCATGCACTATTGCCGTTTAGCTCAAATTCCTGTTGCCTACAGGTACCTTGCAGCATTGGATGAGAATACTAATTCTATTACAGCTCTATATATAACCATATGAAAGGTGAGCAGAAGAAAAGATCATTTAGCATTACTATCATTTATAATGTTTCTCTAAGCATTTAATTAGTAATAATGACTATAAAACTTCACAAATAAATACAGTGGGAAGAGTATCTTCTTCCTGGGAACAATATCTTAATTAATGGCCTCATTAATAATTGTTACACCCCATAGTTTCTTCAATGGACAAATTAGTCAGATGATGTCCTGCGTTTGTTGCAAATTACTCATAAAACTGGATCCCACGCTGGTAATAACAGAGAACCTTGAAAATTCTTATAAATGTAATCCATATGCAGAAGATTCAATGTTTAAAAGCTTCAATAAGAAGAAGTTGAGGTCTTGCTGAGCTGGCTCTTTGTTCCTTCCTAGATGTAAAAATAATCCAAACCTGATCACTAAAATCCTATAGGGACTTTGCCATGTCAATTGAATCTGAAAGTAATTTCCAATCTTCAGTCTGCAGCTTTCGTTAAAATAATCTCTGCCGATCCTGCTATGAAGGTTCTTGTTCAGTCACCAAGAGTGCCAATTGGCTACCAATTATCATCTGGCAGGGCTAGGCAAACTCCGACCTTTAGGCCAGATACGGCCTAGCCAGTAGTCTGTTCCGGCCTAACGCTCCCCTGGTCAATACGGCCTAATCCGAGCCGGCGGGGGTCAGCAACCCACGGCTCTTGAGCCCCCTTGTTATGCCTCCCTTACCTATTTACCGCAGCCGGCCTTAACACTTCCGCCGCCGGGGTAAGGGGACACTCTTACAATGCATATGGAGGAGAGGGATTACCCAAATAAACCTAAAACAAACATAGCAGTGTCCCCCCAGCCTTCTTCACCACCCGGCAGAAAAGTGCTGTTTAACCCTAACCACCAACAAACGCACAAGTTCGGTCACAAAACAGGGGCCGCAAACCCACCTACAGCTTCTTCCCACCCAGCTTAAAAAAGTTCTAGGGAAACTACTGCACAGGATTCTGTTTCTTCTATTGCTGGTGGAAAAGAATAGAACCATTAACATATACATCAGAGGCAGAAAGACAGAAACATTTCCTAAAGAATTTACTGTAGATGGCAAAAACACTATTTTTCAGTTATGTTTTGGTATCTACTTCAGTATATTTTACTTTTTGTGAACATTTCCCGCTTGAAAGTATTTTAAACTATTACACTACAATTCTGTCCACATTCCCCTGTGGAGGCTTTGGTATCTAGACTTCATAGTACAATATATATTTGAACAACTGACCATCCCAAAATGGATGGAATGTCCCCTTCTGAAATGCTGTATCATTATATTTACTAGTCTCATTTAGCCTCATCCTGAACAAGTGGTGTTACACCACGAAACGGGTCGATGATACACTGGCACTTCTTGTGAGACTTGCTATAATGTTTCAACTATGTATTTATGTTGATAATTTTATGAAAAAATGGATGTATGTCTGTATATTTTAATATAGGGACACAGTGGTTCCCATTTTGGGACACTGCAAAAATTAATGTCTCCTACTTACATGCTGTTAAAGTCTTGTTTCTTTGCACATATCGATTTGACCTTCTGAAAAGGACAGTGGTGTTTAATGTCAAATGACTAGCACAGGCTGCTACTGCCAAATAACAATGTCAACTGAACAGTTAAGGAAGAACTCTAGATCTATGTGCACAAAGTACAGGAGAAAGACTGCTCAGCACTTTTCAGTAAGGCATGAAGTATGATAACTTCACTAGGGGTGGAAAGGGGTTCAGAGGGTTGTCAAGCAAGCAGATAAAGTTCAGTTGAGCTTTAAAACACTGCTTCTCACACTGCATGCCCAAACAAAAGTCCTTTTGTTTATATTGAAGAAGATTTTAAATCTGAGACCAAAATATAAGGCAAAAAAGAATATGTTCTACTAGCAAAAAATGTGAAGTAATAATAAGTATTCCTTTAACAGTAGAATTTCTAAAAGAAAGAGATGTCTAGTCTCCCCAAGTTCAGTTTTCGTGAGGGCAGTGTATTTTTATATACAAGGGCAAGTCTGCTTGAACAGCAGGGTTGTAGGGATCAAGGGGGTCTTAGATCTTGGAAAACACATACGGCAGATGTAATTACCTTTACAGCAATGTATCACAGAAGGAAGGTGAGCTTCTTTCACACCAGGAATATGATCTACAGCAGTCAGGAATGCTGGCCCCCCCACTGAGGCAGTAACAAAACACAGGTTCACCACCAGGGCTCGGGGAAGACGAGGTAAGAGTGAACGCTATTGTCTTCAATCTTCAGGAGCGCATCCGCCTGGCAAAGTCTCATTACAGGTAGAGAGTGACATTAAACAGCAGGCTTCTCTTGAAAGCAGAAACGTTGCCTCACTTCTGTCTTTCAATTACGGCATTTTAAGTCTTGTAGAATGGCTTTTTCAGCAGGTGACTTTGGTGGAAACCGCCATAAATATGCAGCTCTGGGACTTGGGAGCGTTAATGGCTCCTGAAGTTAACGCAGGGCCCTATGCATCGGTAAAAGGAACCTGCTGAGACTCATATTCCATCTTATGTAGAAACTTAAGATAGAAACATTGAAAAAAAAAAGAATAACTATCAAGGTAAATTATAGGTGATCTCGGTCAATTTTATTTTAGTTTTTTGTTTTTAAAGTATTATCTAAAAGGCCTTTTTAGCTTTAACATAGGGGATAGTTAAAACCTTGTTTGTTTGTTTTTTAATTTGCCAAGTGTAAGGCAAAAATCTCTGTAAAGCAACTGGAAATACCCAGCATTCTTGCTCACCTAACAACTCAAAATAAGACAGTAATTCCCCCCTTTTTTCACACACGGGTACGTATGTGTTACATAGAGCATATTAAAAACTGATCACAGTTGGCACATGCAGAAAGATTTTATTATATAACATTTTCTGGCAGGATTAACAGTTTTTTAGCACTTAAAAAACAGATATAAAAACAATCAGTGCTATGCCTAACAGACCAAAGGTAGTAAATTCACTTTAACAGAAATCATGATTATATTCAATTCTATGGTAAGTTGCTACTCAAATGTAGGGATGAAATGTCTTCACCAATGCTGTAAAAATTGCAGGAGGCATCAGAAAAGGTAGGTAAGCAGGCATCTGGGCAGAGGGATGTTTACATACCATAAGCTAGGGGCTAGTGGGGATTTTCAGGATTTTTATCAATAGATTCTCTGAGAAACAGAATATTCTATCATGTTAGTGGCAGACATGGCCTCTAGATAAGGGTCCTTCCTGGCTTAGGGCCACTTTTTACAAATGTGAGTCAGATATGTGCTAAAACACCTTCCATTGGCATGTAGATGCAAATTATTACATTATACAGTATTTATATAGTGCCGACATATTACGCAGCTCTGTACAAAGGCCATAGTCATGCCACTAGCTGTCCCTCAAAGGGGCTCACAATTTAATCTAACTGCATGTTTTTGGGAGAAAACCAGAGTACCTGGAGGAACCTATGCTAACACAGGGAGAACATGCAAACTCTTTGCAAATAGTGTCCTAGCTGGGATTTGAACCTAGGATCTAGTGCTGCAAAGGCCAGAGGACTTACCTCTGAGCCACCATGCTGATACATAATAAATAAGTGTTTTTACACAGCCAACAGTTGCATAGGAGGTCATAATTATGACCTTGTACCGGGGTGTTTCGGTGACTTTGTGATTGCCACAGGTCTGGTGGTTTAACTCTATGGCACCTTCCAAGAGCAGTGATATCAATATTGGGTGTGCTGATTCCTAATGTAACCTTGCCTTCATGACCAATTCCTGACACATGCCTTGTTCCAGCTGCTGACCACTGCTGTGACAATAGGTAGTTATGCTGAGGCCAGGCTTGGAACCACAGAGGGGCCTAGGCATGGACTATTCCAGAAACTTGAATGTTTAAAAGATTGGAATGAAGGCTGCATCCCTTCATGGAGGGAAGGTAGTTGACATGGGACTTGGGATTATAATAAATTCAATAAATACATCATATTACATTGTTGGGAACCCTCATCTTGATTGTTTGCAGGCAACTGACAGCATTGTTTAACGTAATCATGACCACTCCCCCATCGCAGGCTCAGACCTGCTTGCTAAACATCCTGTGGGGACAGTAGCACAACCTTTGTTGAGTCCACAGTCCCCCCAGGATGTTTAGCAAGCAGGTCTAAACCTGCGATGGGAGAGTGAGCGGGTTCTGGCATCATGACGTCACTCTGAGGGAAGCTGTTTTCCCTTTGAGTGACACCCGGCTCCCCGCCGATGTGTGATCCAGATTCCTTGGATTTAGTGGTCCATGAGGTCAGAAAGGTTGGCGACCACTGCATTAAAATATTTCCATACTCTAAACAAGCAGTAAAAGCAAGATGTTATTCACCGCTGTAGCTATAGGAATGATGGAATACCTAATTTTCAAAGTTCACAGAACAGAGGCACTAAAATCTTGGCTTTTTTCTAGGTAAAACAGAATGATAGCAGCCTGCAACCCTCTACTACAAACACAAAGCTGATGTTTCTAAGTTTTTGAATAATCACTGAAAATTGACATTAGAATCTTTGTTTTTATTAGTGGATTTTTTTAACTATAATTTCCTAGCATTACAAGCAGCTAGAATAGCCAGTCAGGATTTATTTTAAAGCTCCTTTGTTGCCTGATAATAATAATATGTAAATAATTTATCTTTCATAGCTGTCCTGACAAGGATTTAATCATTCATTCGAAATAGTCTGGCTTTAAATGCACAGCAGAGCAAGCATTTAGTCTGAGAAATCAAGGACTCCATATAACAAAGAGCTTCTAAAAGGGACAAGAACAAATTAATATGCAAATCAACCTACCTTTATTATTAAATAAACAAATGAACTGACAGACAACTTCATTAACGAGATGGGATGAAATGTAATTTGCCGCACAAAAGCATTCTGAGTGAGATATACATTATTTTCTAATTGTTCCCTTTGTTACAATGTAACACGTAAGCTAGAACAGCTTATCGGCTTCAGAGACCAATGCCTAATGTCCTGTGAATATATAATGCAATAATTAGCATTACCATAAGGAATTTCATTTGTATTCGATGACCTTTTCACCCTTAATGTTTAGTTTGCACAAGCTCATTATATATGATTTTTTTTTATGTATTATGTGCTGGGGGAACACAGATAGATTCTGCTGCAATGCATCCTTCTCAGTGTTGTGATGGGAATAAGAGCATCTTGTGGAGCAAATAAGTCTTTGCTTGATTTCTGGTCAAGAGTTCACACATTTCTGTGCATTCCTAATAACACATATTGATATAGCGCCGACATATTACACAGCGTTTTACAAAGTTCATGCTAATGTCACTAACTCTCCCTCAAAGGGGCTCACAATCTAAAGTCCCTACCATAGTCATTATTAGGAATTACGGTCAACTTTTGGGGCAAACCAATAAACCTAACTGCATGATTTTAGAATGAGAAAGGAAATCTACAAAAAAACAGGGAAAATATACAAACTCCACTCAGATAGTGCCCCAGCCTACTAGTGCTACAAAGGCCAGAGTCCTAGCCACTGAGCCACTATGCATTCACAAAACCCTGCAATGGTACAAAAAAGAAATTATACAAACGCGCAAATCAATTAGCTAAACCTGCTATACTCCCCTGTGCCTGGAATATCAAAGGGCAACATCATCTTCATCTGCAAACTTCATGCAGATAGTGTCCTGGAACCCCAGAGTGCTAACCTCTGAGCCATCGTGCTGCACAATCTTCAGCCAATATGCATGTTGGCATATTGACTGGCCAGCCCTGGATGAAGTATCTCCCGTACAGGAACACGGTAGATCATCTATTCCTGGCAAGCACGGGGGAAGCTAGGATTGCTGGGAGTTTTGACGGATCGTCCGTTGATCCGTCAGGATGGTCATTCGGACGGTGGATGACAAGTGCTGTACACACACCAGATTCTCGTCCGATATCGGCCCTGAGCCGATGTAACAAAATATCTACATCAAAAAGTTTCCTTTTAGTGTTCAAATCCACCTTCTGCCCAATAAATTACAAAAAGAATTTACAACTTAAAGTAATTAAAGTGACATCACAACAGACCCTAAACTCATTATCCCAAGCCATTATCTTTACATCATGGACAAGTGGATCACATTGGCCCAGTGAGCTGCAGGGGGGCTGCTATTAGATCGTAATGTTCTATGGCATAATAATGCTGTCTAATGATGAGGGACTTGGAAAAAAATAAAACATCAACAATGGGTTTGGAGTCATTTTCAGTGAGTTTATTTTCCAAAATCAGTCCCACCTCAACCCATAAAGGCTACAATAAAGGTACTTTCATGCTGCAGCGCCTTAATGCCAGCAGTTTTAATTTTGTGTCGCAACAGTAAAACAGCTGCATTTGGCAAGTTAATTCGTTGAGTGTGATGGAGAGATTTTTATATTATCTTTCTCTACTCTTTTTTTTATCTCTCTCTATCCTTTTGCAAGGACCTTTTGAGGATTCCATTGCTAACCTACTTTTCAAAATGCTAATTGCTCACCTGTTATTCTACTGCTGGGGGTCTCAATTTGGTTTATGGCCACCGTGTCAGAATAAGAATGCTTTAGGTGGGCTTAAAGAGCCAGGGTAATGTGTTCTTTTGTGTTAATTATTGACATAAGGGCCGATGATTGATGCCATAGCATGCGGCAGGAGGACCTGGTATTTAACACACCTGAAAGTGCATTCGATCTTGAGTAGTTTGCTGAAAGATTTGATCTGCCAATTTAAAGCAGCAGTCTAGGCCCCTGATCCTCCAAAACACATCCCCAACTTTGTTTTTTTTTTTTGTTTCTCTTTCTCTTCAGATTTACTACTGGTGGTTTGTGGTGCTCCATGATGCATCACCACAGCAGTCAGGGACCTGGCCCATGATGACTTCCTCCTACAGAATGTGCTAATCCTGAGCATCATTTAGCAAATTTAGGCACTGCTTGGAATCGCTTTGGTTTTATTTTTTGTGCTATTCGGACCTTTACTTTACATTTACTCTATGTAAAGTAAAAAATTAATACACTTTAAGTCAAAAACTTAGTAGGAAGGAGGGCAAAACTTTATTGTTTACTGTGTTTAAAGCGTATCAATCAAAGCCTCCCGGGATACCTATGTCACACATCCCAGGAGGCTCTGGCCTGAGCATGCCCCAGAACGGGCATTTTCCTCCTAGGAGAAAGAGATGCCCACCTCACACATGTGCAGTGAGATCAGCTCTTTTTTTTCCCCCTTCACAGCGGCTACTTTACCTGATCTCGCACCTGTGCAGTGCAGACAAAGAAAGAAGAAGGTGACCGAAGTGAAGACCAAAGATGGCAGCGCTTCCTCAACGCCTGGACAAAGAGGAATTACCAGGACGATGCGAGACCAGATTGTGGGAAGGACCAGCGCCATTGAGGGATCTGCAGGATTAAAGGAAAGTGTAATTTTTTTGTTTTTAATTTAGTTCCGCTTTAAGTCTATGTCACAGACCTCCTGTACAACCAAGGAAGTGTCTAAGACCTGTTCAGAGACACCACTGCTTCCACACAGAGAGCAAGGGTCCCACTCTGCATCATTCTAACCGGGAACCGGGAACGGCATGTAGCTGTTTTCGAAAGAAAACCAAGATTTGCAGGTCTTCTGTTGTGATCCACATGGAATGTATTGAGGTGAATTAAACCAAAAGTTTGTCTGGGCTTGAAGTTATTTTTTTTTTTTAATGTAACTTTTACTGAGGCTCTTCAGTTAGGATCTAACTTTCAAAACCCATTCCCAGGATGTAAATCACTGAGATTCACAGTTATCAATGTGCTGCCCTATATGATAAGGTATTTGTTACATAACTTTTCACAGCTCTCTTACGGAAGAAGAAAAAAAATCACATTTATTTTTCATCCTTGCACAGAAACATTCTTCATCACAGCCTCTCCAGCAAAACGTTGTTCCCGATTACAAAAAACACATTACACTAACAGGAACACTCTATAAACATATTCATTGATCCGTAAGCCCATTCACCTGCTCCTTGGTGCAGAAAACAGCTCGGAATGTTTTATTTATAAGTAACGTTTTGAAACGCAAATAAATGTTATTATACGACGATTACATCTCCATGCCTATTGTGATAAAAATCAGAACTTGTGTATTCATCATGAGTAAAACTGAACCCTGATAGCTCACCTTGTCTGCTTAGCTCACACATTAGGATTGGTGTAAACCCAATCAATAAAATCTCATATAAGCTTTAACATAACACTGCCATTTCAGAAGTTGTTTTTTATCTTTTCAAACCTGCATTTTTTAAAAATTATTTTTAGTGATCTTGCCAATGTTTTCCTGCATTGTCATCTTATCACATGCACCAACACACTGTGCAGACACGGTGCCCTGTTATCAGAAAACAAGTCTGGGGCAATGACATGCAGCTGATGCTGAAGCGGGTACATGAAGACAGTATATACCCCAAATATCCCAGATTGAGTAGATGTCCCCCGGGTTCACAACACAATTCTGTTGTCCCACAGATCTGGGTTGCTTCCCACAGTGGAGTGGAGAAACACTTGTTTCATTCTTTGGATCTTGTTTTGTGCAGAAACACTAAGTGTACCACCCTTCTAATGGGCACCATTGTTCTCCCACAGATTCCACTGGACATTATTGTTTCCTCCTATTATTCTCCCACTCCTTGCTGGGCACTTTTGTTCTCTTCAATCACCCAATGGGCACCACTGCTTCTTTTTATACCCTTCTGGGAACTACTGTTCCCCTAACCCTCTGATGGGTATTGCTATTTTCTCCAAACCCCTCTCAGCACTACTGTACCTCTAACCAATGGTTGAACTCTTGTGTTCCCCTCATATTTGTCAAGGTATTCTTCTTTTCACAAACAGCAACAAGATTTATTTTCTTCCATTGGACACCGACAATGGGCTTTTTATTGACTACTGACACTACTGACCACTGAAACTGGGTGTTCTTCCTCTAATTACACAGGCTTTCTTTCTTCCTCTGACCTCCTACACTGGTCATATTTCCTCCCGTTGATCCTTGGCAATTTCTTCTTTGCCAGGCCACTGACTTCAGGACATCCATTCCCAAAGATTATAGGCTCCCTTTTCCCTACAACCGACAGTAGGGCATTTTTACCTATGAACAACCAATGTAAGGGGCCCTATATTCATAATACTGCTAAACTCAGTATACTGCACATTGCATTGTCCTGACTGGTATACTCTGCTGTGTAGTATATAACATACTCCTAAACCCTACACTCCATGATTTATTATAGCTCTCCAAGGATAGAGAGGATACACTTTCATCAGTAAATCTGGGTGAACCAGCAAACCTGGAATGGATTTCTTAAAAGTAATGTGCTATTTGTTACAATTATTTCAATCTTCTTCAGCCTTGGAGAGCTTTAATAAATCAGGCCAATTGGGAGAGGTATAACCAAGTGATTGTACGAGAGTGGAAGAGATCAACATTACTAAGAAGTAACAAAAGATGCAAAAAAAATGTAAAATCTATATTTTCATTACAAAAGGAGAGGACTGGTTGGAATATTTTCAAATGGTAGCACAAAAATAATCAAAAACAAATTTTTAGTAGCATGGAGAAGGGTTAGATTATTGGCCAATGTTCATATTGCTGTCTACAACTTTTTCACCCCCCATCTCTTGTACAGGTGCTACAGGAACAGAAAGAAATTGGAAAGCCCTCCCAGTTGGATCACAGCCCAAACTGACTAACGCTTCCCCATTTTATCCGCAACTTAACAAATGTAAACTTATTTAGGCTGTATTTTATTCAAAATATCTTCAAAATATCCCACATATCATTTCCAGTGCCAGAAATGTACTTATTGTTTTTAGTATACCATTTCAGAAAAGTGGGCAGTTCCTTTAGATGTTTCTACAAAAAAAAGTGAAGCAATTCAGTCATTGCCAGCTCACGATAAAAAACCTCTGTGTTGATGGCTTATTTAAATAAATAAATAGGAAATACCGCCAGCCTTGATTCAGCCTGATTATCTTACCAATTTGCAACACATATTTCAACAGGAACAATTTTATCCAACAGCTAATCAATCCCAGCACAAAATGGACTGAAGCTGTGCTCGCGCGGCGGACAATGGCGACAGAAAAGAGACGGTTAGGCCCTAAATGGACGCGGAATGTTAATAAAAGGGTGGAGAGGATGAATGATTGCAGGATGATAAGTGATCATGAGGAATTATTAACACAACAATGCTTGATTGGACGTTAGATGTAGAGGAAAGAAAGACTAACAGGCTAGATGGGAGTGATAATGTGCTGTAAATGACGAAAATTCTAACAAAGAAGAGAGATCAAGCTGACAGATCGCAGAAGTAGAAATTTGCAAGTTAATGCTTCAAGCTTAAACTTTTTTTTTTTTTATTTCTGAAAGGATTAGTCATTTTGAGATTTTAATTGCTATTGAAGATAATCCCTCAGTCTATCCAAGTTCTTCCCCAGTCTATCAGTTCTAATTAAACGTCCACTGTTAATCCCTCCAGTACTGCTATCTTATATCTATGTTAATGTTAGTATTCTATTTTCTCCAGCTCTACAGAATTCGAACTAGCAGGTAGAGTCCTGAAAATGTAAGACAGGGAGGGTCCAATGCACAGCACGGTGCTGTCTTCCTACGGTAATATGTTTTAGACATGTGGAACTGAAGGGTGTTACAAGGGAGCAGGGTACACCTCGGGATTCTGACTGCATATGCTCCAGTGTGTTAGCAGGTAACAGATAAACTACAATGGTGACTAGTGGCATCATAATAATGGTTATGGAATGTATTTACAACAGGGACCCTAGTGGGCCACTGCCCAAGACCTGATGGTCACAGGGAGGTAGCAATTAACTTTCAAATGTGATAAAGCATTTTGTTTCCTTTTCATGTCTGTCCAAATTAAACAAGGAAGTGATGAGATTTACCAGGCACCACGATAAAACTTTGTCATCTCTGCACAGACATTCTTATCTTAGATGATAGCTAGAACAAAGATGGTGGCATCCCCTTGAATTAAAAGGCAAACAAAACATTGTTCCGGGGCATACTGTGATCTCTGAGCGGTAATCAATACCCATAAGTGACAAAATGAACACAAGTATGCACTGAACACGAAAAAATATATCTGATGATAGGTCTATTGTAAGGATAAAAGAGTGATTCTATCAGATTGCTATAAAAAAAACTTCTTTCAAACCATAACATCTGTATGAATATTTTATGATCTCAGGACAAATTCCCCATATGGAAGACATCTACCTGGATTGCTTCTGTTTAGAGAGATGGGAATAGATGGTAAGACATTATAATAATAGGCATTATTAGTGATGTAATACTGAAAATGATTAAAAAAGCAAAAATCTATTGCAATGTGTGGCTATTTATTTACCTAGATTTTACCTTCAGCACCCAAGGTCACTGAAATAAACTACCAGCGTCAGAAAATGCCAGCAAACAAAAAGAGTTCTCACCCTGTAATAGGAAACTGGGGAAGAAGAGGAGAAGCTGGCATGAGTAGAGGTGGAGAGTTTTAGAAGAAGGTGGAGAAAACTGGTGGGTCCCACCATGGAGGAACCAACTTAGCTTGAGGAAATCCCATGAGCTGCCTCATTGGTCTAATGTACTATCAGGATGCTGAATGGAGGTCCTGTGTGTCTTCTTGTAGAAGATGACTGCATAGGAATGAATGAATGTTTATTTATATGACGAGGAGGTGGATTGGGATTACTATATAGAGTCATGTTCAATCTGAACTAATAAAGACTGTTGTGCCTACAGCAAAGAGCTGTACAGCAGTAGCTGCCATGACAAAGACTCTACCTCCATTTTCCATCTTTTATTTAATTCAAAATCATAAAATAATAATCTCTTTTATCTTCTTAATTATTAATTGTACTGCACACACAGAACTAATTTCTGTGTAGATGGATTTGCAAATCAGCATATGGATCTCTTTGACTGAAATGTGAATTGCCCTAACAACTCGTCAGCTTCTGATCTGAAGCTAAAAGCAAAGACTGGTCCTAGTAATTGGCTCTGGAAGATTCACTCGGGTGGTTATACCGACTCGGCTCTTCTTTTGTACTGCTAGGTAAATAAGTGTCTGCTGTAAAAGGAAACTATCGTCTTTTTCATGTTTTTTTTTAGATCTACATACTGTAGGAAGATTATTATGGTAATGTGAATATTCTTATCAATGTGGGGTAATGATGTACATTTTTTAATTTTATCAACCTGAAGACAACCATATTTGCTCAATACATTGGCAGTTTTGTGGCTTTGCCTTTAAGGTAAAGCCAGAACTGTGTGTTTTTGGAAATAAAGTAGGGAATGTGTCTCTTCTATTAGTAGTGCAATATAGAAGCAGAAGATACAAGAAAATGTAATAGCATTTTAAGGAGCATGAATGCTTTCAGGAACATTCTAATGATGGAAATTTAGCATAGGTCACAATAACTTCATTGGCAGACTCTGCCCTAGATACACATAATCTCATTGGAGGCAAATCCAAAATGAAGCCAATGGAAACACTAAGGCAGGCCAGATTGGTCATTGTGAATCTGAAAAGAATACATAAACAGAAGAAAAATAACAAGAAGATCTGGTGGACTTTATGCACTGCTCAAAGCATCAAATATAGATAATCTCTCCAGGAGAAACCCGCTATAGGTAGTCCCAGAGTTACGTACGAGATAGAAACTGTAGGTTTGTTCTTAAGTTGAATTTGTATGTAAGTCGGAACAGGTACATTATTTTAAATCCTCACTGTGAGTTAATCACAAAGAAAACAAAAAAAACTTTATGGAGCCTAGACATTCATTAACTTTAGGAGCAAGCTGTGGAAAAATGAACAACAATAATATGCAAAAATAAACAACTGCAGAGTTTGTTTTGGTCATTAAAGAGTTACAAGAGGCTGCAGAACAGCAAAATACTTCTTCTGCAAGTCATGCAAACTGCCCCTCCCCCCCCATCAAGCCTCTGTCCTGCACACTAGCCGTCCTTATCTAGGAGTCATCTGTATGTCTGATGTCCTTAACTCGGGGACTACCTGTAGTCATATAGAATACAACAATTAACAAACCCCCCCACTGAGTAGCTTAGGGATACACAGTAACAATTTGACACTGTTTGTCTAAAAGCATATATGATTTTAATAATTATCCAAAATATATTTTGTCAATAAAACAGCAAATCAATAGAAAGTAATCAGCACAAGATAAGAATAATTTTGTTTGAAAACCACTTGTCAAAACAATCATTACATCCAGAGGTATGAGCGGGCAAATTTACATTACCATCATAACTGTTCCTAAAAAGGCTGGCTTGGTTCCACCACGTCCATCCTCCTCAGCCTCCCTCTGTTGGTCCTTCAGTGTCAATGGTGGCTTTACTGACCACTAAGGAACATGGGAGGTAAGAGAAGACAAGAACAAGCTCAACCTTCACAGAGAAGGTTGAGATTTGGCTATAACAGCCATAATATTCAGCTAGTAGTCCCCTGAATCTACTAAGCATTTTTAGATATTTAGTTTTTTATTCTTACTTTGCAGTATTTGAAGCATGCCATACTATTAATAAGCAGAGATTTCATTTGAATCTGAAGATCCTTTCTTCCTCCCACTCACAATCAAAACAAGATCATCCTCTCCAGCATTCTGGACAAAACTTTGCCTCTCATACAAATGTACCTCGCATACTTGGGTATGAGTGGGATTGAAAAATATACGGCGGAGTGCAGAGTTCACCAAGTGAGTGAAAATACCAACATTGTATTGTGCTTTTACTCCAGGAACGTTGTCAGGAGCCTGCGTGGGAAGCTTGTTTTGAAGCTTTTTTCAACAGATACATTGTTTGGGTTTAGTCATCTATGTGCACGCATTTACAAATTCATTCCAGTGGTAGGACTTCTAAATGGACAAAGGAGAGGCAATTCCCCCAGCAAGAACACAAAGCCAGTCTCAGGAAAACATTTTGATATCTTCTCTGTGAAGAAGGAGAGGGTTCCAACATGCCATTCCAGCAGACAATTATGGTATTTAAGAAGCACTTTGTAAGTAGCAATTATTCCGCATGTCTCTGTATCATCAACAACGCCCTCCAACATCCAGAAAACCCCTAATCATCCCCTTCACACCTTTGCAATTTCTCAAAAGTCAAATTTGTTTCTACTAAAGCCTGGAAGCCTCTACCAAAACAGTATCTTTAAAACCCCATGTACAGATGATAAAGGCTTTCCCAAAAGACATGCCCCATGTCTTCACAATGCAAAGTGAATTTGTCATCAGATATGTATTTTAATGCTAGGTTTATACCTCCAGGTATATAATACCAATCATAGAGATCGCTGTATTCCCATAGACAATGGGTCTTAATTAATAAAGCTCACCAAGACTGGGGAAGATTTACTATTATGGGAAAATCTGGGTGATCCAGCAAACCTGGGATGATCTGATCCAAAATTGAAAACATTTGCTAACTAACAGTATATGATTTTTAGGAGATCCACTCAAGCCATCCAAAGATTCCAATTCATATGCTGAATCACCCAGGTTCTCCCATAATAGTCTATCTTCTCCAGTCTTGAGAGCTTTAACCTCCTGGGTGGTTCATTTCTGTCTGGACTATGTCTAAAAGCGGTACATTGTCTTTCATGAAAATTTATTTTACAGCATAATATATTCGTATGGTTATAATAAAGTTTGAAACACAAAATCATGTCAAAAAATACATTTAACAAAAATTAATTTAATAGTAAATTTTTACAATAAACTTTGACATGATTTTGTGTTTCAAACTTCATTATACTCATACCATTATATTATACAGTAAAATAAACTTTCATAAAGACAATGTCCTGCTTTTAGACATATAAATCCAGTGTATAGCATTCAATTTAGGCATTTTGTATTGAATGCAATACAAAATAATTTGAAATTCCTGCCGTGCCCCTAGCGATGGCTCTACGCACCAACGTCACCTGGAACTCACGGGAAAAAATCAGTGCGCTCGCTGGGGGACAGTTCGAGGAAGACCAAAGGATGGCACGACACTGGAGGATGACGGGGTATGCTGATGGGACCAGGTATGTGTTTATTTGTTACTTTTTAACTACCCCAATTGTGACCTGGGGTTACCGCTTTCAGTTTTTTTTACCCCGAGTCACACTCAGGCTTACCTCTAGGGAGGTTAATAAAACAGGCCTTGTTTTTTTTCCCTCATCAAGGGCCACCAACTGCCACCAACTTTCCAAAATGCCAGCTCAAACATGACAGAATTATATAAATCCTGGCTCCTATGCAGTTCTTGCAGCAGGGTGCCGCTCCGTCGCTCTCCCCCTCCCCTCTCCATAGAGCAGAATGGTGCTGTATGTACAGCACTCGTTCATGCATCTTGCGGTTCTTATCGTTGGAAAGGATCGTGAAAGATCCTTTCCAACGACAAGAATTGCACGTGTGTATGCAGCTTTAGTCTGATTTAAGAGGAGTAGAGCAGAAAAGATTATAGCAAACCAGAGGCCGGACACTCTAATGTAACAGGACCGGGTATATGCAGTGAACTTTGTAAGTGATTATTTTTTTAAGGGATAGAGGATCGGGACATGTTATAAAAGTACTAACAGATGCCTGGACTTTATACACCAGAGTACCAGAGAAAGAATCACTCAAATTTTGTTTAATTGTCACCACTGGAAGTCGCTTTGTTGCTCCAGAAACTCAACCAAAGAAACAGCTAAACAAAATAATAGTCTGGGGATCTACCCCTGTCTGAGGATTTCAATATTTACATGTGCTTCAACAGAGGCAACAGAAAATCAGATAACACCCCCCCTGAAAAAGTGGGTTTAATCTGCAAAACGCATGGGGTTCAATTCAAATATCTGACTGCTACATCTAATTATTATACTAAAAAGCTGTGTTATACTGTGTTATACTAACATTATGTGTTTGTATTGTTTGTACTTTTTGCAACCTGTTCTAGTTTTGATGTACATTGAAAGAGTAATTTTTTTTATAAACTTTGTATTATTATTTTTATTCAATTTATATTTGAAGTTTGTATGACAATTTTATATTTTATGATCAGTACCTCTGAAACGTTCTGCTTTTTTCAACCCGAAGGTTTGGGTGTTTGAAGGGTTTTGTCTATTTGTTACTTGTGGGAGGTAGTATACCTAACTGGAGTTTTTGTATATGGAGATTTATGTTCATAATATAAGTGATAGTCTTTCTAATAATCACCAATTTACAGCGAAAGAAAGTCAGGGTAAATTCAAAATTTTGAGTTTTCACCAGAACGGGATTATTGGGCAAATTTTTCAATCATTTAAAAAGCTGAAAGGAAGTTCCCCTAATGGGACACATTATAGTGGAATGTCTGACATCTACTATCCAATGCTAGCTGAAATCTCACTAATAATCAAGGCTTTTTGGAACTGCATTAGAACAGAAGGATGGCTGCACCTTGAAGCCATGGAGGTGGTCCATATTGAAAGCAAAACTGTCAGCTCTGTTTTATAGGGGTGGCATCGGGTGGATTTGAAGCTTACAAGGTTCGACGGACACCCTAAAATTAGTAAAATTTTTGGGAAAGCACTTTCAGCGCAAGCCTCAGTGTATATCTAATAAAAAGTAATATTAAAATTTATTACAAAAAAAATCACTTGCCAAGGATTTTTCAATACATTTAGTGTATTTCAGGTCTGCTGAATCCAGAAATGACATCAGTTTAATTGAATTGGCTCTAGTTCTTGTGATACATGAATCGTAATAGACGATTTTACCAACAACAAATGTTAACACAGCATATTATTATCAATATTTTTTACACCAATGTTTTGAATTTTATATATTAAATGTATTATTTTCATGAAACTTTCGTTTGCCTTCTTTTTATTCATACATGTTGAGTTCTTCAAGAAGTTGTTTAAATGAACCTAATGTATTTTGCTACATTTGTTGTGACTATTCCCAGCAAAAACAGAGAATGAAAAAAAA
>NC_092859.1:27897249-27921790 GCF_032062135.1 Pyxicephalus adspersus
TCATGAACACCAATGGTCCATATGTGTTGATTAAATAATGGTGAACTTCCTACTTAGACAGTAAAGTGGATACACAAAGTACCGACGTTTCATCTGCTTGTGGGATATTAGAACAAAGCAGGATGACTGGAAACAAGTGACATGGCCTCCAAGGGAAAACATGAAAAAAGGTGCAGCGAACATCATTAACGAGCCATTGTTTAACAAAGAAAAAATAATTCTCCCTCCACTACACATAAAGTTGGGATTAATGAAGCAATTTGTTAGAGCTCTGAACAAGGACGATGATTGCTTCAAATACATTTGTAGATTCTTCCCTGGATTGAGTACTGAAAACATAAAAGCAGGAATCTTTGATTGACCCCAGATTCGGAAACTGATAAATGATTAAAATTTCACAAGTTACATGACTGATACTGAAGCGTCTGCCTGGCACAGCTATGTCATGGTTGTCACTTCTTGGGTAACCATAAAGCACACAAATATGAAGAACTGGTACAAAACTTGCTCTTAAACCTGAAAAATTTGGGTGCTACTATGAGCATAAAGGTATACTATCTCCATAGCTATTTGCAAAAATTTACAAAAAAGCTTGGCCATTTCAGTGAGGAAGAAGGGGAGAGGTTCCATCAAGATATAAAGGTGATGGAGGAAAGGTATCAGGGCAGATGGGATGGACACATGATGGCAGACTACTGCTGGAGCCTTCAACATGTCAACATATTGTCCTGATCATCAGCATAAAAGGAAATCATACAAACTTTTCAATGTTTTTCAATGACTTCTTTGTGATTAGTTCTGTAAATATACTGAATTTAGAATATGTTGACATTAATTTTAAGACAGTTTAATTTTGCTTAATTTGTTTCATTATTTTTCTATGAGGTTAATAATGAGGTCATTATTTCAAAAACTACAGCTAAATCTAGCAGAACCAATACCGTATTTGGAATCTGTGCATCAAACATAACATAAAATGACTTTAATTTGTTTGGCAGGAAATTGTTTGTTGACCAGTGTTATACATTGAAGATTACAGATTAGCTTTCATTTTTCAGAATAAGTACTTTTTGTGCCAGCATGGATAATACCTATAATTCTTGACAAAAATCTGAAATCTCTAGCAATATTATCAGCTTTCCTATCTATCTTCTGTAAACTATAGAACATCTCCTTTGGTTGGTCAACACTGAAATCCCCTAGACGTGTAGGTGGCCATAATGATAACAGCCCATCCAACTTGGCAGTCATAGAAATCCTTGCCATGTATATAGGTGAATCTGAAGGGATTGCTTTGTTTTTGTTTTTGTCTCAGCAAAGTTAAAGGTTCATTTTTATGATTTCTTCAGTATTGTTCAAGTACAAAACCACTCTCTTTTGAATCATTTAACTGGAGAAAGCAGTAACTGTCCACGTCTATTGGTTTAAGTTCACCCTTTCGATAGCTCCTCTGTCTTGATTTAGGGAAATACTGCTGCTCCAAAGTATGTGGCTAAAGTTTTCCACAAAATAGACTGTGTGCAAAAAGATAAGGAATTCCATCTGCTGTATACAATTTAAGCAAAGCTGTTTTTTAATGCTTGCATTTAATATGCATAATTATAGCTTGCCATGCAAATACCAGCAAAAATAAACATTAAGTCTGACCTTTACTTTGATTTTTAAAAGCATTACTACTGAGCACTGGAAACAGTAGCTTCAAAGAAAAAAAAGGAACTGATAAACCGGTTACATATTTAACTCACAAAAGCCCAGCAGTTCATTGCAGCAATATTTACTATGGCAGTTTTTAGGCAGTGACACATTTTGAGGTTTTTCATGCCAGTATGAAACAGCCTGACGCACTTTGAGTTAATAAATGTAACTATGGAGCTCGGAGAATCTGTAATGACTTTACCCTTACTATACAGCACACTTTAAGGGTATCTTCATTACTGACGTAAATCCATATAAACTGAGAGAAAGTCTATTTCTAGCAAGCGTTCATTGGATGCACATTGTTTTTCTGCAAGAGCTTCTACTGCTTTTTATTTCTTCATTCTTGCTCTTTAGTGAAACCTCTGCAAAATTCTTCTTTGGAGGTAAAATATATTAAAACAAAACACAGGTATTTGTTTCCTATCACTGTGCATGCAGTACCCTACGTTAGGTTGGTTTCACTACCCATTCAAAATAATCCAGCATACGAGTGCAGGTCTGTCTTAGAAAATGAGACTGTATAAAGATAGACTCCAGAAAAACAACTAAATACACAGATAAAGAATTTCTGTATCTATCCAGTTTTAAAATCTACACAGGACGGTCACAGCCTTGTCAACTCAGAGACTTGATTTTTACATTAAACTAACACTTCTTGTCCCTGGGCAGTTAAAGAGGAGAAGCACAATACTGAGATAATTCCTGTTTTTCCCTGATTAGAAGACACCTTGTTAGAATAACTGATTGGCTCCTTGTGCTGCATCTCCTGTCTGAGATCCACTGTACATGTGCTGTAATAGGCTGATACCGAGACTGATTAAGGTCTTTACATTGCATATCTCCCCTCCTATAGATTGTAAGCTCTTCGGGGCAGGGACCTCTCCTCCAGTGTCACTGTCTGTATTAGTCTGTCATTTGCAACCCCTATTTAATATGTTGGGGCTATATAAATCCTGTTAACTAATAACAATAATAATAATTGCATGCATTAAAAAAATGCACACACAAGTTAATGCTGTCCTGTATTCATTAATACGTCAGTACTGATAAATACTAGGCTGCAATAAATGGTGTCTTCTATATGTGTCTGGAGTTTGGCTTCAACAGGCATCGCTATGCCTCTCCCAACTTATACAGACCTAAGAAATAAAAAAGGGGAAGCTTGCTTACAAAACATACAGAGCCAATGAGCCTTTGTATATAGTAAATATTTTTATTTAAACTATACATAGCATATATAAATTACCAAGGAATAAAATAATGTCATCCATTTTTAATACAAACTTGGGGTGAAAATATGAGTATTTCTCTTGCCTTCTTGTTTTTTGCAGTATCCAGATCTGTTGTCCCTATCACTGCAAGACTACCTATTTCATCAATAACCAAAACACAAGCATGCAGCTAGTGAACTGTCAAGACATTTAAAGTGAATACAAGTAGTCCCCGAGTTAAGGACATCCGACATATGAACGCCTCCTAGATACGAATGGGCTTCCCTGCTTGCTTGTGTGCAGGATGGAGGCTTGATGGAGGGAGGGGGCAGTTCGCATGACTTGCAGAAGTCTTTTGGTAAACACAGCTGAGTGACCTTAAGGGCTCAACTGTTCTGCAGTGAGGAATTTATACAGTAACTGACACCACACTGCGCATGCACAGAAGGGTAAAAATAAATAATATGTTAAGACAAACATCTGTCCTAATTGCATTTATCAAAATAATGTACCTGTTCCGACTTACATATAAATTCAACGTAAGAACAAACTTACAGTGCCTATCCCGTATTTAACCCGGGGACTACCTGTATAATTGTTCTGAGACTAAGCCATTGACTCTCGGGAAATAAAAAAATATTCCTGGAACCTGTGTTTTAAAAAATCAGCAATGGAAACTTACATATTTCAATCAGTACAGAAATCTTTTAGGGGGCTAAATATGTTTCCATTGGCACAAAAAATAAAAGGTTTCTATTTTAGGTTCCTTGACCAAATGGCTAATAGATTGGTGAGTTGTAGGGTTGGACAAGTTGTAGGGTGTCCAAAGACTACACACGCACACCCTTATATATGTAAGATCAGCACTGGATGAGTCCAAGGAAGGTAGCCAATGCAACTACATATATACTGGAGCTTTATCATTATTCTGTGGAAACAACTATTTAAAAATTGTAAATTACTTCATGTAAATACAACAAATAATTTATTAATATGTAAAATTCCCCCCATCACCCCCATGCAGAATATATGGTCAGTTTAAATTGAAGCCAACCAAGAAGAAAACCCAAAGAAACATACACAAGAAATGCAGTTGGTGTTCCTGGTGTTGGTCAAATCCAGAACCATAACACTACAAGTTAGAGTTCTAACCCTGCAGCAGATTTGGTCCAGTTGGGGAGCCAATGGGCACTTTTTGAAGCCAAAACACGTTGACTTCCACGGACAGAAACAGGACATGACTTCTGCAATCTAAAACAAGCAGCCTGACTATTAATATCTTGGAGTTATAATTATCATATAATCCAAACTCCAAATGCCTGGAAGACGCCAAGACCTCTGCCGATGTGATAAATCTGACTGTAGCTCAAACTTAGCAACAGCTGCTGAAGTGTTGATACAGAGTCATCATGAGGGGTATTAAATGGACACTATTGCTAATAAACCAAAATTAGATAAATATCTGTACACCTGTGCCCATGCACACTAAAGTGACTGATGCCATCAATATCAAAGCACCTGGGAGTACAATGACCAAACCATATGATACAGCAACAGTCACTCCACAGACCAAATATATCGGATATATTATTGCCTTAGGGAAAGTAATCACATATAAGGCATAATGTTATTACAAAACTGACATTGACCTTCGCTAGCAGATGAACCACAGAAGGAGGGTGCAACCTGCTAAATATAACGCAAAAGCTCTGTAAAGAGGAAGGAATCAGTTTTACATGTTTGAAATCTAAAGTGATGTCAGGTATAATGTAAAACACAATAAATATCTACGTTTCCAAAGTCTAAAGAAAATATAAATAAAATACTGCTCATCCAGTTCATTTAATTCTGAGGGCATGGGATGACCGGACAATGACTTTAAGATACTTGGCATTATGTTTTAAAAGGGATTGCACTTGCCCAAAAAGGCTTCTGCAGGTCAAACTGAAGATACCTACATACAAAACTACGTTTTGGCAATCCATGATCTGGGTAAACACAAAGCAGCCATGCCGATATCTGATCAGCGCATATTCTGCAAAATAGAATGTGCAAATGTTTTACATTCCGGAGACAGATGGCAATGGGGGATATCCAAGTAGCTAATATTCTGAGCCAGACTGAAGCAACCTGTAGTTATTATTAGGAGCCTACATGTTCCAAACTGCTGAAGCTTGTTGTTCTACAAGAGCATTGTTCCCATGCATGCCCCAAGAGAAGGCTTTATCTTACCTTGTTTTATTCTGCTGGGAGAAGATCCTCTTGGTGACTTTATGATGTCCGGGTGCTAGGTGCCTGTATCTACAGCCACGGACATTGCCACGTTGATGGATCTCAAGGGGTTTGGCTAAACGTTGCACTTGTCCTTGGAGAAAGTTCTTTAGGATCCAGATGGGAGATGCAGAAAGAATATCTCTGGTCCTGATGCAAGAGATAGGTAATTGGATGACCACTTTCCAGGATGGAAAATGTCTCTACATGTAAAGAAAAGCTGGATGGGTTAGCGAAATATGAAGCTCATGGGTGCATGCTAAATTATCTTCATACAACAAGAACATATAGAAGTTCTCCTAGATCGTATATGTTTCAAGTTGGATGTACAAGATCTGAGTTACCTGTGCAGCCGGTGGATTTATTTCCCTTCTAGTTGTGGCTTTGAAGGAGCAAAGCCAAAGTCACCAATGGGGCAATTTTTTGGCTTTAAGAAGCAATGTCCTTACATCTCCTGGCATCGGACCAACAGTTCTTTTCCTAAAAGGCAGACATAGAAGAGTCTCTGGCCAGGATGAACCTTCTCCACCAGCATAGAATGATGTGAAAGTATGAGCAGATCTTATATTCTTTTTACCCAGCACTTTCACAAAGACAATGCAATTCTTTGGAGGTCTTTCTCCAGCCAAGGGGGTCACCCGAGTATTCCTAATGGAGGGCTCTGATGGTTTGGACAATACCCAAGTCTTGGCTGTGATGAGAGGAACGCCCCTGCGGCCCTGAGAGTCACAAAGAGAGTTCAGGAGGTAATCAGAGGTTCTCTGGGGGATAGAAGCCTTGTTTTGGGGGGTCTCACCAATGCCATATTTTACTAAAGTTTGAGAGGCTCTGGAAAGTCGGGGTCACACAAATTTGGGCATCTCTCACAAAGCCATAGAGTTATAATCAGATCTGTGTGCTTGTAACAAAGACAGAGTCATCTATGGAGCAGAATCCTCCCTGAGCTCCAGGGGGTGCGGGGTGCTCTCACCAGCCAGGGGGGCTCCAAACTTTCATGAGGTCTCTGAGGAGAAATGGCCCTGGCAGCACTGGTGCCAATCCTGGGGGGTCAGTGTGTCCAGTCAGGGGGTGCAGATGGCTGTGCTGCCTCTGTCAGGTGCTGCCAGGCATGCCAGCTGTGCCAGGGTGAGCAATAATACAGCACCGGGCTCTGCGGTACAGATACCAGGATCTCCGGCTCCTTCACACGGTTACCGAGCAGGCCTGCTCCGCTCACACAGCCTGACACTCACACCCGGCTTGTCACAGGGCCCGCCCGGGGAACGGCCCACAATTCAGCACCACGGAGAGCCGGCGGGAGAAGGGGACAGACGCCGGGCTGAGGGGGGGAGACGTCGGGCTGAGGAGGAGAGAGAGTCCGGGCTGAGGAGAAGAGAGAGTCCGGGCTGAGGGGAGAGAAACGCCGGGCTGAGGAGGAGGCTTCCCCGAGCAGAGCTCACACTGCTCTGCCTGCTTCTCTCACTGCAACCCCCGGACTTCTATCAGCAGCAGCCGCTTCTCCCCCTCCCTGCCCGAACCTTCTCCCTCCCACCGCCGGGACCGCCTCCATCTCCATCCCTCCCTCCATCCTTCCATTCCTCCCTCCATCCTTCCATTCCTGTACACAGCCCCATCCTTCCATCCCTCCCTCCATCTCCATCCTTCCATCCCTCCATCTCCATCCTTCCATCCCTCCCTCCATCCTTCCATTCCTGTACACAGCTCCATCCCTCCCTCCATCTTCATCCTTCCAACCCTCCTTCCATCCTTCCAACTCTCCATCCTTCCATCCCTCCCTTCCATCTCCATCCTTCCATACCTCCCTCCATCCTTCCATTCCTGTACACAGCTCCATCCTTCTATCCCTCCCTCCATCCTTCCATCCCTCCCTCCATCTCCATCCTTCCATCCCTCCATCTCCATCCTTCCATCCCTCCCTCCATCCTTCCATTTCTGTACACAGCTCCATCCTTCCATCTCCACTCCTCCATCCATTCTTCCATCTCCATCCCTCCCTCAATCATCCAATCTCTTTTCCTCCTTCCATCCTTACATTCCTGTCTAGCACTCCATACTTCCATCCCTCCCTCCCTCCATCCTTCCATCCCTCCCTCCCTCCATCCTTCCAACTCTCCCTCCATCTCCATCCTTCCATCCCTCCCTTCCATCTCCATCCTTCCATACCTCCCTCCATCCTTCCATTCCTGTACACAGCTCCATCCTTCTATCCCTCCCTCCATCCTTCCATCCCTCCCTCCATCTCCATCCTTCCATCCCTCCATCTCCATCCTTCCATCCCTCCCTCCATCCTTCCATTCCTGTACACAGCTCCATCCTTCCATCTCCACTCCTCCATCCATCCTTCCATCTCCATCCCTCCCTCAGTCATCCAATCTCTTTTCCTCCTTCCATCCTTCCATTCCTGTCTAGCGCTCCATCCTTCCATGTCCATTCTCCGCTCTACATGGACACATTGCTGTAGAGTTCTATTATTCCATTTTCATCCATCCCTCAATCATCCAATCTCTTTTTCTTCTTCTATCTTTCATTCCTATACAGAGATCCGTCCTTCCATCTCCATCCTTCCGTTCCTTCTTCCATCCTTGGAAGAAGCTCCATCTTTCCATCTCCATCCAACCACCCTCCATGGATGCAGTTCTGTACAGAGCTCCATCCTTCCATCTCCATACATCGCTTCCTTTTATCTATCCTATCTACATCCCTCCTTTCTTCCATCCCCATCCCTCAATCATCCAATTTCTTTTCCTTCCTCCATCCTTCCATTCCTATACAGAGCTCCATACTTCCATCTATTCACCCTCCATGGATTCATCCTTCTACAGAGCTCCATCCTTCCATCTCCATATGACCCTTCCTTCTACATCCATGGAAGGAGCTGCTTCCTTCTATCCCCATAATACTTCCCTCCATGGATCAATTGCTGTATAGAGCACTATGAATTTTATCTGTACAGTGCTCTATTCTTCTTGCTTCATCCTTGGCTCCTTCCATTTCCATCCTTCCTTTCATGGATTCATAGAGCTAGAGTTGACACTATTCCATTTCCATCCATCCCTAATTCTATATTTGTACATAGCGCTATTCTATAGCCATCCCTCCCTCATTCTATCATTCTACAGATCTCCATACTTATTTCTCAGTCCATCCTTCTATTTCTGTACAGTGCTCCATTCTTCTCTCTTCACCCCCCCCCCCCCTTTATAGATATTTCCTTCAGTCTGTTTCCATTTTTCCTTTTTTTCTATCTCCTTCCCTGGATCCAGTAGTGAATAGAGTTTTATCCTTCCATTCCCATCTCCATTCTACTCTCATTCTATACCTACAGAGCATCATTCTTCCATCACCACCCCTTGCTAATTTCATTAGACTTCTGAACTCCATCCTTTCATCTCCATCCCTCCTCCATCTTTGAAAGAAGCTGCATCCCTCCATATCTCCATGGATCCATTGCTGTATAGAGCTCTTTCAACACATTTCCATTTATACCTCCATTTATCATACATTGCTTCATTCTTCTATCTTCATCCCTCCCTCCTTCCTTCATCATTGTACAGAGCTCCATCCTTCTATCTCCATCTCTCCTTTCTTCTATCTCCATCTCTACTTCCATGGATTCATTAGTGCATAGGGACTCTATCCAACCATTTCCATCTCTCCCTCAATTCTTTCATATCTTTCCCTCCCTCTGTCCTTCCTTTCCTGCACAGAAGGCTGTACTTTTATCTCCATTCCTTCCTCGTTCTAAAATTGTACCAAGCTTCATTCTTCCATCTCTATCCTTCCCTCATTCTTTAATTGTACAGAGCTTCTTTCTTTCATCCCCATTCCTCACTCATTCTATTATTCTACAGAACTCCATCCTTACGTCTCCATCCCTCCATTCATTCTTCCATCCCTGTACAGAGCTCCATCATTCAATCTCCATCTCTCTCCAGCCTTCTATAATTCATCCATTTTATCTCTATTGCTCCCTTCTTTCATCTCCACTTCCATCTTTGAGCATAGCTCATTTCTTCCATCTCTATCTTTTTTTATTTCCAGCTTGCTCTCCATTCTTCCATCTCTTTAGTGTATATCATAGTCCCATCTCTAGCCTTCCCTTCCTCTTCCATCTCTATATAGCTCAGTGCTTCAGTCTCCTTTCCCTTTTCCCATCTTTATTTCAGTTCCACCCTCGCATCTTTAGACCTAATTTCTTCTACACCTCCATATAGATTCTTATGTTTTTTCTTTTCTTCTTACAACTCCACTATTCTGCTTCTATTCTTGCATCTACTTCCAATCCTCCATCTACATCTCTTTCTTCTTCATTCTTTTTCTCCACCAATTTGCTTCATTATCCTCATCACCCACTTCCTCATCTCAGTCCATCATTTATTTCTGTATCCCTTCTGTATCCATTGCTTCTTCATCATTCTGTTTCCATCTTCATCTTTTTTCTTCTTTCTTAATTCTATCTCTGTTCCCCATTTATTTATCTTCTTCTTTTTATCTACAAATGTTTCTTCCCTATCCATCAATCGTTATTTCCTAATACTGTATCCTTCTTTCTCGTTTTCTATTTGTGTCTTTCTGTCCCTTTCTAGCTTTATCTTTGTTAGTATGCTGTTCATGCAGTCAGTGGTGCAACAACTTTTCAAATTATATTACACTGTGAGTAGTACTTCTACCTCTGGGTATTTAATGCTTGTATAATGCAGTGTTCTTCCTAGTGGAACTGCATGTAGATGATTTCATTTCCGGTTTTGTATTCCAGTTAAGGCACAACAGTATCTAGAAAAGAAATGGTCAGATAGTCTATATGATTTAATATATTTGTCCAAATGATATATTAGGCCTGGAAGTGTAAAGGTTCATGGAAGTATATATAAGAGGTCAGACCTAACCCACCTACAAATGAGTAGGCCGATGAGGCTTAAGTACTATAATCCTGAACATAGATGATGATTGTGTACAAATAAAAGGGGTGAAATTGCAAAAGAATCCTGGGAGGTGCTCCAGGAAAGTAAATGGGAGAGCAAATCTTAGCAACAAACAGTACTGGAAACATATACCAGAGTAGGGTGATGAAATGCCAACATAATGCTATCCCAGACACCAAAAAGGTACCCATCGTAAATGTACTATGTTATCACATAGGTCACACAGGTTCTATGTTATCCTACAACTCCTATCTGTGAAGAAGGTCACAAAGCAAGGACATGTAGTGACTTTCACAGGTAACAGCTGTGTTATCACCAAAGAAAGCCACATACTAACCAAAGTAGAATCCACATGACCACTATCAGCTGAAGGGCAGTGATCTGGTATAAAATTTTAAGGAGTAAAAATGTTTGAACTGTTTTTACTGCTGGCACTCGGTTGTCTTGTACATAGAACTCCTGAAACTATAAAGGAGCTAGCTAAAGATCAGCATGCAGGCAGTATAAAAATTGATCTATGCATTCAGATAATACCAGTTGCATAAAGGAAAAAATGACCAGGAAACCTTTTCTTAAAAGTAGCAACAGCAGAGCCCGAAAGATTTAATTCACTCAGATCTATGTGGTGCTATAAAAGTTTGGATTCCAGGGAACAAAAGATGTTTTCTGACATTCAATGATGACCGCTCAAGGTATAATCAATATGCTTGCCTATTACACAGCAAAGATGGAGTTCCAGATAAACTTGAACAATGCCTTGCCCAAGTAAATAACACATTTGGCAAAATGCCTTAGAGACTCCACAAAGATAATGACACACAAGTACATAAGCTATTCTAAGGAAGCATGGAATTATGTTCCAAACTACCGTGCTATACAATCCAGAACAAAAATGGTAATGCATAGAGAATGAATGGCACTGTATGAGAGAATGGTAGAAGCATGCTTTTTGAGGCAGATTTGCATTTGACATACTGAGGAGAGGGAATTACTATCAACTTGCAGTTATGACAGTTTCTCTAGAGATTATTACCTAGAAAAAGAAACATAGAAAATATGAGCTATGGCATGGAAGACCTGGAACAAATCTTTGAAAGCAAAGCATACGTACATGTTCCTAAAATAATATGTAGAAGAAACCTTGTGCACAGAAGGAATTTTGTGAGCTACACTGAGTCTGAAAAAAGATACAGAATTCTGCATTTAAGAAAGCATTGCGCAGGAGTTTGGCCTCCTTCCTTCTTTATTCACTACCCCATCCTTCATCTTTCCTTATCATTGCCGCTTTCCCCAGTCTCTATCCACATTCCTGGCTTACTGTCCCAAATATATAGGTACTTCCTTGTCCTTCTCTTTCCATACATTTTGGTTCTCCCCTATGTATACTCCACATTTTTTTTAGGGACAAGTTGGCCACATTTGTAAAATCAATTTTACAGCATTTTTACAAAAGTGAAAAAGATACTTACAAATTTTCATTTGATCTAGCAACATTGTACTTTTTATGACTTTCTGGCTATAGGAGCACCAACCAATCAATATTTAATATGAACAGTTCACATGCATGGTAGGAGCAGACAGTTCCCTGTAGGTCCTGGCAGCTGGCACCTCCTAAAGAACCAGAATTTGCACAATATACAGAAGATGGCAGAAGGCGGTACTGAACTCTCTGAAACCACTAATAATTCTTAATAAAGGCCTTCAATGTAGCATCTCACCTAAGAAAATGGTTCAGGGGTAACTGCACCATAACCTTACTGCCAGTCTGAACATAGTCGTAGACAGGACTGTGTTGTGATTTTGATGGATCTTTTTTCTGCTCTGCTTCTGTATTTAACATGTGTGTAGCCAGGTTTTCCTTTTTTATTTCTCTTAATTATGAGGAAGGTTTTCAGATTTCTACTTTTTCCCCAAATTTTTCTGATTTTTGACAAAAATTGTACACTAAACACTCACATCTCAGCTTTCAATTAAATTGAATGAACTTCACACCTCACACCACCCCTTACTTGGCACTGGCACCCTTTTTGCAGAAGAACGGGTTCAGTACAGTTGTAAGGAATTTCCCTAAATGTTGCCATTCCCTCATGTTGCCATTCCTATTAACCACAACATATTGTACTGTAATTTTGCATTATTTCCTAAAGCTGTTTTGTTTTCGCTAAACCTGTTTTGTTTCTGCAAAATTCAGCAAGGCGAAAAAAATGAATATACGCTCATCTCTAATCTTTAATAACCTTTTTGATGTTCTGTATCATTCTATCTCTTCTTGGTCCATTATCCTTTTGCATATTGCTTCTTTTTTTATTTCCATTATGTGTTTCATTCATTTTCCAGTTCTGCCTGTACCTTATTTCTCCCCCACCCACTCTTTCCTGTCATTGCTATATTGTATTAGAACTTTCCTCTCCTGATTTTCTATATATGTTTATCATTATTCCACTTATTTATTATAATTCCACTTATTTATTATACTTCCATATAGGTATTTTCATTTTTGCTTTTATAACCCTGCATTTATTTACATTTTCATAAGCTTCTTTTACTGCTGGTAGCTGCCATCACCTCTATTTTGTGTCACATTAGTTTTGCTGCCTCCCTAGTCTTTGTATATCATCCTTTCTTTCATATTTCTTATTAGTTTTATTACTTACCACTAGCATCCAACTAGCTTGTAATTCATACACTCTATGGCTTTCCAAATCCCTGCATTGCTTTGTCACACCCTGATTCTGGTTCTATTATTTTATGACACACATGTGTGTATGCAGAGCAAACTAGTGCATGAAAATAAGTGAAAGTGTCATTTTATAAGAAACCATGTCCTTTGGCAACATTCATCTTTCATTAACACCACTATGAGGCAATCTATTACTACCATGGAAGAGAGACCTAGCTGTCTTTACACCCCCAGATCAGAAAGTCTCCCCTATGTGTGTGCATTAGCCAATACTTAGCTTCTAACTGCATTTGAATCAACCTATTCTACACATTTTGCACACGTAGAGCTATTTAACAATAGTTGTAAAATGCCTATTAATATATAGGTTGCTATGGTTCTGTGTCTCAATTGGATTTTTTTTTTCTCACCTACTTTTCTGGTAGGGATGAATCACGACAGAAAGCAAGGTGAAATCTTCTCTACATGCTGTACATATAGACACAGCAAACAATAATGATTAGCAAAATACCATTAGCAAACTTGTGACTAATGTTCAAATTTGTTTCACGAGTGGGGATGGTAAAACTCAGGATTACGCTAAATCTGTGGTGTATATTGGAATAAACAGCGTCAGGATCATGACTGCAGATTCTGTGCTGTAAACCTCTTTATTTCACTAGATTGACAAAGCCCAGCACCAAAAACCTAAAAATTATTACCCCATAATGATGGTTTGCTCAGTGTGAGCAGTGTGCTATGAGACAACAGCAGCAGCACTGAGAAGCTACTAACAGGGATGACAAAAGCAGCCATCACTCACAAGCCTCACATCTCTTTCTTAATACAAAACTGACCCTGCCTCAAGAAGACTGGAATTCTGCTGTAAAATGTTTTCTTTTGATTGTTAAGGTCCTTATACATCTGCAAAGCCCTATCTTTTCTTTTAACACACTCTTCTTCCCAACATTCATCAATAGCAAGAGTCAGAGTAAAAATGAAACTCGCAGTGTATAAGTTTTTCTGTTTCGGGGGAGTAATGATTATTGTCCTTGACGGCGGTAGTACATGCTCAGTATGCTTTGCTGAGACACCTGGTAATGCTCTAATGATTTAAATACACTGGAACACTCAATTGGTCTATGGATGCATTTTGAATAAACTTTTCCAGGCTAAATCATTTTTACAAAATTTCCAAACTCGACCCTAGTAAATAGTTACAGGTTGTAGTCTTTTCCTGTTTTATTCCACCCAACACACACAAAATATATATATCATAATTTCATTGTAATACAGGAAACACCATACATGGCCCTCAGAAATATGTGTTGAGATTGTTTTCCGTGGTGTGCTCCTGGCATACAGTGACACCCATCTAACACTAACCTTTCTTGTAAACATAACGCTTACTGTATCTTCCTTGTAACATTAACATTTAACTTTCCCGGTAACTCCAACATTAAAGCTTCCACTTACCCTAACAATTTTCCTTTCTGTAAACCTAGCACATAGATTTTCATGAAACACCAACAATAAACCTCCTAACATTAACAATATTCCTTTCTGTAGAACTAACTTCTACCCTTCCATGTGACCCCCAACATTAATACCTTCCTCCAACATTAACAATATTCCTTTCTGTAGACCTTACCCTTCCATGTAACCCCAGTGTTGACCCTTCCTCTAACCTTAACATTATACCTGTCTTTAATTATTGCACTTACTTTTCCATGTATCCCCAACATTTAACTTCCCGCCAACACCTCCCCTCATATTATTTCTTCCTGTATACCAAACACCATCTCTTCCAGAAAATCAAATCCTCACACTCCAATTAGTATCCTAATTCTGGCCCTCTCAGTGAACCCTAATACCAACACTGTCTCTGTTATCCTAATAATAACCTTTATTGTGTACATACCTGTAACACTAACCCTCCAGGCAACTTTAACATTAACCTTCCTTGTAATTCAAATCTTAATTCCATGTACCCTTATACTAACTTTCCCTGTACCAAGAATGCTAACCCTCACTCTAGCTATAAGTACTTAGTATAAATATTCCCCCGATGAACCTCCAACTAAATGTCCCAGTAGCCCTCCCAGTAACCTAATACTATCTCTTTAACTTACACTAACTCTCTTTGCAACTTTTACTATTTCCCACCCTTAACACCAACCTTCCTAGTAACCTCAACAATAACCCTAACATTAACATTGCTTAACCTCTAACCCTAACACTAACTCTTCCCGTAACACTAATAATAACCCTATTCTAATATACCTCGGTTTACATACTAACCTCTTCTGAATTTGGGCTGAGAAACAGGCTCTCATATACAAGAGCCTGCTGTTTTGTATAAAATGTATGCTTTATTGGCAGCATTAAAAAAAAAAGCTAACAGGAAATTAGTTTGTCATGCAAGTCACACGACTGTAAAATATACAGTCATGGGTAATTGCATCCACACAACACATTAGTTACATTTTACTCTTATTTTTGGATACATTGCATCCTATCTAAATTACTTTGTGATCATCAACAGATGCAGGTTGACGCCGCATTTTTAGCAACTTTCAGGCACTGACGATCACAATTGACGCCACTGGGGAGAAGGTTCATGAATCCGACCATGGTGAGGCACAACCAATGGAATTATTTTTTCCTGTGTGGCCCAACAATCAACACTTGAGTGGAAATCGTCTCAGTAGCTTATGACTTTGGACCAAGCTGAGTACATTGATTACCTGGCTTCTTGCCTTTGTCAAACCCTTGAAATGTAAGCAGAAAACTGGATTACATACAAAAATAATACAAGTAAATATAATTAAGCTTTACTCCAGTCAAATACCTAAAATACATTTAAATACAAATAAAATATATCTTTTAAATTTTACAGGATTGCACTTTTGTCCATCTAATCCTGAGATTTAAACAGCTCTGCCACAAACATCACTGACTGATTTTGCTTTGATAACAACTGATTCTTCTCTGCTGCAATTTAATAACACATATAGGTCTTGTCCTTCCCCCAACTAGTAACTGGAGATTAAAAGAAGAAGCAGCAAAATGATAAACTGATTTTGTTATTTCTGATGCACAAGGATTACAAGAGGCTGATTCCAAGTCATATTCAGGTACTTGCACTGCTTGCATTAAAACAAAAATACATGTAATGATGCAAATAGACCTGCGTTCATTTGTGTCCTTTATACCTGCCTGTTTTATTGTAAAGAATCTCATAAGTGTATGCAAACGTATAACTAATAGTACCTGAACAGTGACCTTTATTGGGAATCACCAGGGATTATTTTAATGAAAGCTGCAGATAGGAAAATATTAAAAAATACAATGTAAAATGACATTAACAAGTCAATGCTTATATGGGATTTTATTGATGGGGTCTATAAAGAATCTTTATTGAATCTTCCCAAATCACCTCTTCTTAGCTTTAAACAAATTGAACCTATGTCAGCTGTCATTACACAGGGGGTAAAAATTCTAAATTGTGACATACATATTAGACTACTAGAGGAAGGGGAAAATTACAGCTATGAATATAAAAGGGAATAGAAGAATCAATTACAGAGAAGCAAACAATCAGAAAGTGAATCACATAAAAATCCCTAATAATGCTCGCAGAAGGTTAATGACATCATCTTAGCCTAAACAAAAAAATAGGACAGGAGTTTAAAGATGACTTTAAAGTTAAAAAGTTGAGTTTCTGAATATTGATACTGTTGCTACATACTTTGACTTGTCAGGAATTAATTTCTACAGATTTGTAGCTAATGAAAGGTACATTTTTGGATACTGAAATAGGACATCACTGGGCCACTAGCTGTATTTTAGCATGCCACTGTTCACAGTCTGTAGACAGTCATGTTGGGAGTGGACCGGCCATGGCTCATTGCTTCTTCTTTGATGGTGGGTGTGCAGCACACAGTGTGCCTGTCTAATCAGGGTGCTGTCACTCATGGTGCATGTGTATATACAGCTGTCTCTCTGTTTAGGTGCCTGTCAGTGTGGCTGACAGTGTGCCATGAGCCTCCTTTGTTCCCAGACTGTCTCTTTCACTGGTCTCCTTCCTAGTTTATTTCACCCCTATCAGTAGATTTCATTTGCCTTTTGTCTTTGCACATTTTTACATTACCACCTGCAGTGTGGCTGAAATTATGATTTTTATGTCTCTTTCCCCCCTGGTGAGTTCCCTTAGCCCTCGTCCTCCCCCCCAGATCTGTTGCAAGCCAATAAGTTAGCAGTTATGGCTCTTCTGAAAGAACCTGCAGCTACATCCGAAACATGTGCAATTAGAGACCACAGGAGGAATTTAGCGCACTATCTCCCGCTGTCACCTTCCCATCTCACCACCCTCTGCCTGCATCCCCTGCCAATCACTGGCATGCCAGACGGCATGCCACCCCACCGCCTCCATCTCTCAGCACACAGCAGTGTTGTCTGCAGCTGCGGGGGCCTTCTCTCAGTCCTACATTGTCCTTGCAATGTGCCTAACTCTTTCAGGGAAGTGCTACTGGACTGCAGCATCCCACAGACAGAAGTTTAAGGCAGAAAAAATGTAAACCTAGTCATTAAAATCTTATATAAGCTTTAAAGAGACTCTATCACCAACTTAAAAACAGGTAAAAGTGCAAAAAAACATTATAAATGCTTATTTGTTTTTATCCTTTATTGTACTATGACCATTGCCCTCGACCTCCCTATACATCATGGCCTATACAACAGCTTTTCACCCTCAGCTTCCAACGTACATTTTTATGTATTAAACAGGGGTATGACAGCCCTGAAACCACCGACATTATAATATAACTTGTTGTAAATAACAATATTTACCAATATGGCCAATTGGAAACCAACAAATCGCCTATAATCTGCTAATTTTCATTCAGATTCACTTTAGATTTAATCGTTGGCCCTGATTTATTAAAGCTCTCTAAGGCTGGAGAGGATACACTTTCATCAGGGAATCTGGATGATCCAGTAAACCTGGAATGGATCTGGTCCAGAATTAAAAACATTTGCTAACATATAGCCAATGACTTTTAGGAAACCCATTCCAGGTTTGCTGGATCACTCTCACTGATGAAAGTGTATCCTCTCCAGCCTTGGAGAGCTTTAATAAATTAGGCCTATTTTCTTAAGTTGAAATTGGTTTGGAGATGGAAATCACCTTGTGTGTAGTAGGCCTTAAAATTAACTTTTAGGATAAATAGGTTTACAGGATTGGGTGAGTATAACAGTTGGCTTTGCTTGGGTATTGGTTATGGTTTAGGGAACTATCATAGCACTTTGTGAAGGTTTCTAATTAGGTATAGTTTTAGGTTTACAGGTTAGGTTCCAGGCTAAAAAATGTAGCTGTTTGTAACTCCTTGGCATTAGCACAATTTGTTCTGCCTTTCTGTTTTAGGCAGCATGACAGGTATGTCATTTGATGGGTAGCAACCTATTAAATCCAATGTTTGTTGACGCAAACAATTGAAATTCACATATTTTATTGTCCAACTTGAGCAAATGAATATTGGTGTGGATCTGTGTGGACAGACCTATGGAGGCCAAGGTGAGAAAGACTCATTATTATAATTTTTATTATTATTAATAATATTATTAAAAAACAGGATTTATATAGCGCCAACCTATTATGCAGTGCTGTACATTAAATAACTTTTTATTCAATTATTCAAACTTTTTTATGCTGATAGGGGCATGACACTGGGGAGATGTATTACACAACAAGGAGAAGTTGTAAAATTGGGATAAAAAGCAATGTTTGGAAGGAGTAAGGGGACGCAAAAGGAAGAAGACAGGAGAGGTGTAACCCAGGAGATCAGACACACAATGGTTGTGGCAAAAAAGGAAAACTAGTCAAGTCCTGTCCTTTGTAATATTTTTATTATTTGTTATATGTGTTGCATTTGTATTTGTAGTATGCAACTCTTTTCCTGCATATATGATTCTGTGAACAATATAACATTTTCATACATATATTTTGGGTTTTTATCCCTCTGTGTTCCTTCTTTCTCTCTTCTTCATTCTGTATATATGCCCCGTTCTTCTTCCTCTTAAATGTCTGAACCCATCCCTCCACCTTCCTTCCTTTTTCTACTTCTTTCCCCTTCCTCTTAGTCTGTACCCCACCCATTTTTTTCTTCCCCATCCTTGTCTCCTCTTCCCTCCTTATTTTCTACTCCCAATCTCTCTCTTTTTTTCCTTTAGTTCCTTTCTTTCCTCTTCCTCCCTCTTTTCCTCTCTCCTTCCCTGCCTCCCTCCCTCTTTTATCTGCCTCTCTCCTTCTCTATCTCCCCCTAATTTTCCTTAATATGTTCTTGCACACCTTTCACTCTTTCCCTGCTTTCCTCCTTTCGCTCCATCCCTGCAATTCTCTTTTTTTGCAGTCTCTCACAGAAGTCCATGGCCATCTATACCTAGGTAGAATGTAATTATGTGCAGAGACTGGATTTTGGTGCCCATGAATCTTGTCCAGTAGCAGTGGCTGATTGTACTGTAAACCCCAGGAGTGCGCTGGGGAACTGCTGGCTGTGCATGTTCACCTTCTGCTCTGATACACCTTATGGCTCTGTGCACATCCCCTGCATCCTCCGTCACGCCACCTCGCTTACAGGAAAATACCGGAAGGAATCTTAATTCTTCGATTTTCTCTAGTGTCGACTTGAACGTGTTTCACCTCCAGGGACTGAGGGTGACATTCAATGGACTAGAAGGCCGAAGATTTAAACATTTTTCTTCCACATTGTAAAACTGACATACAGGAGTTTCTCTTCAGTCCAAACTAATATAAAATTTTTCTATACTGGGACAACACTGTACCACAGGCTATAGTAAATTTTACTTCCAGACAACTCAGTGAAGCCATATAATACTTCCTGGGAATCCGGAAAGTGAAATCAAATACCACACTCTGATAGGTGTAATATTGGTGGTGATATCATGGGCCACAATGGAGGCCCCTATATAAAGTAAGTTAAATCTTACTGAAGCTCATGGTCATATTCAAGCACATTCTAGTGAGCATCTTCCATACACAAGAGATCTACTTCTTAGATCTGAGCTGTGTTACTTCAGCTTTCCCTGACCCTGTCATTCCAAATCAATCACACTGAAACTCACAGTGTTAAATTAATATGTCAAGCTTGTGGGTGTATTTGGGGAGGTGACTTATTCTTTACATTCAGTAGCATGTAAGGGTTCCCAGGTCAACAAATCAAAAGGTACAAAGTGTTAGTTTTTTTCAATAATCTACAGTAAAATAGTCTGACTTCATGATCCTTTTCTAATTTTTAATTACCCCTATTTACAAAAACAGCATAATATGTACTACATCCCAAAATTCAAATGAACAAAATTTCAACTCCAAGATGGAGTAATGTATAGAGATAGCGGGACTTTTAAGGTACTACTACAAATCACTATAAAGATGATATATATTAAAAATATATTAAAACTAAAAACATCAATACACATGAATCAACATACTATATCAAGTATTTCTACTATCAATGTAAAATTAATGATGGAAATTCTTATGTAAACTCCAAAACCCAAGTTACAAGAATATATCGGGCACTAGGGCCCAAACTCGACGCGTTTCGCAGAACCTGTCTGCTTCATCAGGAGTATTGTAACATGGGGATGTAAAGATACATTTCTAATAGAAATGCAAGCTCATTGAACAATGTATTGGAGGCTCACATTACCCTGGACCAAGACTGGAATTGCCTAGGCCACAGCAGCTTGCTATTTAAGGGTAAAGGATAGGAGTTTCCCCTTTCTCAAAAATTCTCACATCCAAGTACATATCATATAAAGTTTGTATCTATTTTGCTACTTTTAGATGTGCAGTTTGTCTCTCTCAACTTGCCGAGATTGCAAGGAAATCCTCATCTCCACAAAATCAAAAAAGTTTGAAATCCAAATAGAAGGTAAAGTTGAATTGAAGATGCGCTGCATAATGTGGCTATTAAGCAGTTCCTTCAGGTCCAGAGTATAGGGGGACCCGTGACTGACTTCATAAGGACCAAGAGGACCATTGCTCTTGATAGACAATGTGGACAAAGTCTCTGTAGAGGCCTGAAAAGCTGCAACTCACCATTAGCAAGGTGATCCAGCTTTTCTGATTGAAGAACTATGGGTCAGACTAAGAAAAAGGCCATACCTATGCAGAGACACCACTGCTTCCATATACAGAGTGAGTGTTCTTCTCTGCAGCATGCTGCCAGTGAACAGATTTTGCTACAAAGTTCCTATGGTGCAATCTGATCCTGCAGCCTACTTATGCCATTATCTCAGACAATCACCAGAAGCTTTTTTATAATAAAAGGTGGTATCTTTAAAAAGGGATACTGTTGCTGTCTACATTGACAAGTCAGCATTGTATTCCTGCAGACTAAAAGCTCCATTTTAGGCACATTGCTAAATGTTATGATGCATGAATGATTTTTGTTTAACGCAAGAAACGCAAAGACGAACCTTCATTTTAAATGCTTTCAGCAACACAAGCTCCCTTAGGATTATAACTATAGGTTACCGCTGATACATTTCAGTCCATCTTGGCAGATAATACAATTCTGGGCGATTTTAATTAAATAGGGAAATGTAGCAGTCGACTCTCACCTCCTCCGCCAGTGTTCATGTTTCCGTCTCATGTGAGAGAATATAATTTCATGCTATGTTATTTTATAGGCTGCTTTATCAAAGTGTCTGAGAAGTGACTGGCTGATGGATTAACCTCATGGCATGACAGTGTCAAGTGACAATGCCTGGTATGAGTTGAGGAGAGTCTGAGTGATTAATCTGCCTGTATGTTCTGTGGGTTCACTTCCCATAGCAGCACTCTGACAATATTGTGCAGGAAATGAGCTGAAGGCGCTGTGTGGACCCTGTATGAGAGGAGCGCTGGAAGTTGCTGCCGATTCATTTATTACAGGATATGAGTTTCCTGCTCTCACCTATTATATGTTTGTAATAATTGTATGGAAACGCTATGACAAAGTGACTATTGAAAAATCATTAAATATTTGGTGGCTGCAATGGCTGTTGTTCCTTCTAAAAAGTATCTGATTCCTATGCTGATACGGTGGCTATGATGATTTTCAGGAAAGGTATGCACATCATCAGTAAATCCTCAGAAAGCTAGACAACTAGTCTCATAGTGCGTTCAGCAATGACAGCCACTGGACACTGCAAGGAGAAGCAGCGTACCGAGCTCATCTCCCTATCACTCTGTTGTTACTTATTAACATGCCTTTGTTAGCAAATGTGCATTGCACCACAACTGATTAGCTCCTTGTGCTGCTTATCCCTCTTACACTCAAATTCTGCTGTGTTATGACCACAGAAAAGTCTGATATCAGGCCAACTTTATTAAGTTTATACATTTATTGCAGTTAAAAAATAAACTTATCAATATATTGATGACTGCAGTGGTGCATTAATTGTTGTTTGTTTTATTTGGCTGGAATTTAGTTTTAAAGAAACACTGTAAAATCGCCCATGCAGTGTGTTACCAAAAGGCATCCCCCAACCTCATTATACTCATCTTTTCTGTATTCTATGATTATTAATATTATTTTTATTTATAATAATAAACAGGATTCCTCTAGTGCCAACATTTTGTGTGCATTAATTTTGTATATTATGTACATTAAATAAGGGTTGCAGATGACAGACGAATACAGACAGTGACACAGGTGGGGTAAAGGACCCTGCCCAGAAGAGCTTACAATCTAGGCGGTGAGAGGAGTAACACACAATAGGAGGGGATATGGTATGGTGGGAAGTGGTGGTTTCAAAAGACAGAAGAAGATGAGTAGGCAAATTTTAAAAAATTGGTTTTGAGTGCTCTTTTAAACAAGCAGAAATTACGAGCAGACCAATCCAGAGACTTGGGGCAGTTCTAGAAAAGTCTTTGAGTGTGTATAATCCTCAGTAGGAATTAGCCAGAATGCCTCGCACTTTCTTGCGAAAATTTATTTGAACTTCCGATGGGTCTGCAAAATTTTGGTGAACAGATTTGGGGGACCCATGTGAAGATCGAGGAAATCATTACAAGCCCTCATTTAACCTCTAGTGCCGGGGGATTATGCACAGGAGGCTTCCCACAGGAGTCCCGCGGCTGTGCTCATCAATGGATGCAGCCGTGGAAATCATCACAGGAGAATCTCTATCCAAGAACACATGGGCTGCAAGAGCAATCAGGGGAGCGTAGCTGTCAGATCCGCTCCCCTGATTGCTCTTGCAGGTCCCCAAAAATTCGATCTCGATTTGCTGAATTTACACAGGCCGTTCTCACTTACATGTTCGGTAAGCGAGAAAGGCCCGATTCGCCCCGAAATAGCATTTTAAAATTTCTCTTGCTCATCCCTAATCCTCAGCAACTGGTGCAAATACCTCTTGGTTTGAACAAGGATGGGACCTGCTCTGCTGTGGTACCTGATCCTAGCAGTCAATCCTTAAGCTCTCGCACCATCACATCACAATACTTTGCAAGAGGTGTTGGAAGGATCCTGAAATACATAAAGTATCCCCAAGGCCTCCAGATAATTTGGAGAGTTGCATTACTTCCCATTTCTTTATTCACAATTATCCATTCTATGTTCCAAATTTCTTAAGTATTGCAGATCCTTTCCTAGAGATGCAGGCTATATTGCTGCTGCATTATTTCTTGGTGCACAGGAGTCTCATTTGGATACCAAACCTTGCATCCAAACAGATCCTAAATTTTGGAAGGCACACTTCTCATGGCTCCCCAATGTTTATTAGTGCAATCAGATTCCCAATGCATAATTGTATGTAGATGGGGATCAATTCTAGGTTTGCTGGATCACTCAGGTTCTCCTTTTAATGTCTATCTTCTCTTGTCTTAAAGATTGTTAATAAATCGGGCATATTGCCTTGCATTTAAGTACAGCATATGTAATTTTCTACCATGCACACATAAACAAAGCATGTTAGCCTAAGCTGTGCAAACTGTTATTGCACTGGGCCTGCCCAATGTGATTGAGTCTTAAAAATTGGGCAGTGGTTCTCATTCTTTCCCACAATTCAGGAATAAATATTTTGATTCAACCTAGATACTGACAACAAGCATAGCATTGTACATAGTATATCTTTACTGAAACAAAATTTTAGACAATCAAGGATGGCTGAATTAATTTTTAAGTTAAAGTCATTTTAAATAGGGTAATTGGGTTTTCTAAATAATGAGATATGGTGGGAGGTGGGGTATGGAGAATACCTGAATCTACAAATGTGCTCTCATACTGTGCCAACACAAACTGAGCAGGCATGGTCTTCTTTTGTCACCATCAGGAAGCTGTTATTTTATATTACATTTCATAATGAATGAATAGAATCTGATGTTCCTTTGATTTTCTCTCTTCATTGTGTTAGTTCATTATGGGCAGCCAATATCTCCCTCTAGTGGTAGGAAATATCTGCCAATAATGTCAGTAAAAGTTTTTGTATCAGCTAGAAGATATTCTATAAATATGAAGGTCACAGCGATAAATTGTCTTTGTAATCTGACATTGTTTGTTCTGCAATTATATGACTTTTCTAAAGAAAATTATTGGTAAAATTTTTGACAGCTCTCAATATTATTAAGTCATTAAAGTAAACTAGTGTCAAGATTATAAAACATAGTAGGCATGCTTTGTACCAGTAAAAGGGCTTTATGATGTAACTTTTTACTTTTTTCAAATTATGTTATGATAAGTCAATTTATACAGCATGAATCTGCCGATCCC
>NC_092859.1:27922390-27924160 GCF_032062135.1 Pyxicephalus adspersus
ATATATATATATATATATATATATATATATATATATATTTATATTTATATATTTATCTACCTTTATGTAAATACTGTATCTCTTTCCATCTCCTCCTTACTTCTTTTAATCATCCTTTCTTCCTTTGTTTCCATTATTCTGTATCTTTGAAATAAAATATGTATGTGTAGACAAGATAGTGGTTTCTTTCCCTGATAACCCTGATGATAGAACAAGGTCAATAAAACTATTGACTCTACATTCATTTCAGGGAAAATATTGTTTTGTTACAATTGAAAGCTTCCAATGTTAACGATCTAGATGTGAAAAAAAAATGACAGTCTTACAGAAAGACACTTGTGTCCTCCATGCGTAGAACAAATATTTTTTCCTGATAAGAGCTCTACAGGGTACACCAATCTACAAAGCCCCAGAACCACAAGTCCTCACCGCTAATCTAATTGTTGTGCTGCATGAATAGAGGAATAAATTAGCTTGTCCAAGGTCATAGGGATCCCAGAAGGATTTCAGCCCATGTGACATTCCTGAATGGCGGTGGAATTATCTTCAAGTAGTTCTGCTATGTGGAGGCCGTGCATTAGCGACATGCTTCTCCCATCGTCCAAAAAGGCCCGCCAGCGATGAGCGTTTACTGTCCTACTCTCTTGATCTTTTTAATTGCCTTTTTTATTTCTCCAGAGCAGAGTTGCTGCATTTTTACAGCGGGTTTGTGGAAGATTTTTATCATGAATTGTTGGGGTCAATGATGAAAGATGCTTTTGCCTGCCTGTTGTATACTTAAAGCTGAACTAAACCCTATACCTAAAAAATGCAATGAGGCTTTTATTGCAGGAACTATAGATGATGTCTTTTTACAATAAAATACCCTTACCTGTCTGATCGCAACTTTTAAATTACACTCACCTGTCCTTATTCCGTTGTGGGCACTGCCATCTTCAACCAGTCTTTATTATTATTATCCATCATTTATATAGCACTGACATTCTACGCAGTGCATCACAAAGTCCATAGTCATGTCACCAGCTTTCTCTTAAATGGGCCCACAATGCCCCTACCATAGCCATATGTAATAACCACAGTCAATTAAGCTAATTAAGTCAATTAACCTACCTGCATGTTTTTGGAATGTGGGAGGAAACCTGAGTGCTCGGAGGAAACCCATAAAAAACACGGGGCGAACCTGCAAACTCAAGCAGATAGTATTCTGGCACAGATCTGAATCTGGGACATAGCGCTCCAATGGCCCGAGTGCTAACCACTGAGCCACCGTGCCACCCAGTCTTCATCCAGGTTTCTGATCTTTGGCCATCCTGATTGGCCAGGCTGGGATGACATAACTCTCACTTATACATGCGGGAGTTCAATCAGTCATGCTCTGGGGCTGCCGGGATACCTGACATATCCTGGCATCGAATGCTGAACTGGGTATGCTTTCAAAAGCAGAGAAAAATGAAATCAATGTTTCCTGTAATCATGCTTTCTATTTTATGGAGAGGATTTGCCTGATTCTACCCTTTAAAATTCATGATGAACACCATAAAATGGGAGCACTACCCACTGTATACAGGTAGGTCTATACATTTTTGGAAAGAGACTTTTTTCTAATTTTGGTTCTTTACATTACCACAATTAATTTTAAATTAAACAACTCAGATGTAGTTGAACTTCGGACTTTCAGCTTTATTTCAGTGGGTTGAACAAAAAGATTCCATAAAAATGTGAGGAAATAATTGGACAAATTAAAAAGTTGAAATTAAAATGTTCATTTCT
>NC_092859.1:27925184-27965878 GCF_032062135.1 Pyxicephalus adspersus
TGACCGCATGTTGTCTGTTCACAGCAAAATCTTCCACATACAAGCACCCTCCCCCCCCCAATTGATAATGACATAACAAAGGAATTACCCACACCAGCCCATGAAATAGCTTTAGGCTTTAGTTCCTCACATTTTTATGGAATCTTTTTGTGCAACCCACTGAATTAAAGCTGAAAGTCTGCAGTTCAACTGCATCTGAGTTGTTTCACTTACAATTAATTGTGGTAATGTACAGAACCAAAATTAGAAAAAAAGTTGTCTCTGTCTAAATATTTATGTACCTAACTGTAACTTAAACACGGCCAAAGATTATGGCAAAGAACAACTTTGCCTCTTTTTGGTTTACCAACTGTTTACCCAAATTGACCCCAAGGTTCAGGTTAATGTGGAGCTGAATTCATTGAAATCAACAACAGAGCCAAACCTGAACATAGCATAAGGCTGAACATATCTAGTCGTTGAACTATGATAGGGGTCATAGTCTGTTTCATAGCCAGATTCACTGAGCCGTACTTTACCTGTCATTGACACATACAGTGTACAGCCTTGAGCGCCATATGCTATACTTGTCAATGGCAGGGACGGTGTACAGCTTAGTGCTGAATCTGATCAAATATTTGACCAAATAGTCTATATTGGGGTCAGATTTGGCTTACAACATACATACAAAATAAAACACATAAAATACTGCAGACTCCATCTAATATCAGATTTGTATCTCAAGTGCTGCCTGCAACTCACTAGCAGCAGCTGTCTCCAGAAATGAGATGTTAGGGTAAGTTTCCTTATTCTATCCTCTGCCGAGTGCTCCAATAGGGTCTATGCAGTGTAATGGGCCATAGACTATGATAATGGTTAGGATATTAGATTGTGACCTCTTCCAAGGAACCATTAGGAACATGATTCTGTAGAGAAACGCATACTATGTTGATTCTTTATAAATCCATGATACCAATACCTGGCTATGAGTATCATTCAAACTAATTAGGGCTGAATGGGTGAGCTGTGAGTCTATGGGGTCAGCAATGAAGAGGTTTTGTGTACTGTAAAAAGCACAAATTCTGCAGAAGATCTTACTGCTAAAGTACCCCAGAGAGAGAAGGACCCCAGGGATAGAGAGGAACCCCAGTGGGTGTCTCAGCCTACTTGACTCCATTTATAGCTACAACACCTGCTGTAGGTGGGCTGACACTTGAAGTGATTGATCAATGTGGGTATTATTGTAACTCCTCTGTGATTTAGTAATCTTCTCCCCTTCTGGACGGATTTGTTGTTCAAGTTCCTAGAAGCTTCCCACACGCAATCACAGAGTCCTGAGTTCTGGGTACCTCACACCCACATGACAGGAAGAATTGAGGGGGACTGTGATCACCACTCTGAGCCGCAAGTCTCACTAATACACAGCTGTTAAGCTTGTTCCATATGGTCACAAAGAATTCTGACTGCAAAGGAAAAGAAAATTAATATAGCAGAGGAGGGATTAGCTGGCATTCTTAAAGAGATTCTGTCACCAAACTAAAAAAATTGCAGGTAAAATTATAGACAACTCAAGTGTTTGAAATCCTTTTTTATTATTTTTATTTTATCCTTTTTATTATTTGTTTGCCATGTTCATTCACTGTGCCTTTGAACCTATTGGAAAAGTAGACAATCTCTCAGCACAACTCCTCTTTCTCCTTGTATTTAATAGACCTCTCCTCTTCTGAGAATTTGTAATTACTGATTGATGTAGTTACCAAGGGGGGAATTAAGGAAATTTTTAAGGGGAAACTTTCAGGTCTTAGGGAACCCCTGCTATAATTACTAGATCAGCAGATCACAGTACATTAGTGTGGGGGTCAAGGGGATATATGCTGGCCAGTAGGAAGAATGTACCCTTATTCAAATAACCAGAAAGATCAATGGCTAGTTTAAGTTAAAGTGGTTAGTTAAGCTGAGAGGCCAAGGTTACTAATTTGAGAAACACTGCTATAGAGTGTAACTTGAGTGACAACTTCGTGTCTGCTTGTGACTGCTGACATCACATCCAAGACTGCAACACCCAGCAGTAGTCTCAGGGCTTCTGGATTTCTACACAAGGGAGGCTTTTTAGTTTTCTTTTAGTAAATCCTTAAACCGCTGTTAGGTTCATATTGCTTTCTGTGTTTCCACTGGTTAGATGTATCTTCCCCTTTGGCTTGACAACCACTGAGACAGAAAATAATGGGAAATCCAGAATTTTACGAATGCCACTAATACTGGTGGTAAAGAGAAATCTTCCATTGATTTCCTTTTCATTCTACAGCTGTTACCTGTCCCTTCCTGTTATATCTGTGGGACTAGAAATAGTTCAGGAGGATTGGACCAGAAGGATTACCCTTACCTCATCAACACGAATTAGAGAGTTTTGGGTGACCATGACACTTTAACTATTTAACCAGTTGTCCATTCTTCTTTAGTTCTAACCAATGCAAAACCGGAGACACCCCACAAGATATATCATCCAATCATATTGGAGATGTTTTGACTTGGTCAACAAAATAGCCCTTGTTATAGTCACTGAGACGCTTGGCCATTTTTTGGGGGGTTTTCAACATACTAAGTATTGTTTGTTCCCGTGCTGCCCATTCCACCAATTGATAGGTGCATTGTAACCAAATAATCCATGTTGTGTTATGTTCTCTTTTTGGTTTTAATGTATCTGCTGATTGGTCTTAATCTTCTTACCAGTGAAACAGTTAAAAATACAAACTTTGCAGATGTTCTAATCATTGTCTACTCTGCACAAACCCAGTCTTGCTTGTAGATAGGTTTTATTGTGATGAAGAAAGAGCAGCATTGTTTTTCAAAGTGGAGCTGGACACTGAGGTGAACATTATTTTATGTTCTAGCTAAGGGTCACAAGGGGTTATTGAACATAGTCCCCAGTCAAAGTGTATTTTTTGGTCTTTGGTTAGAGTAGGGAAGGCTTATGATTGGAGTTGTATATTAAGCTAAGACTCCAAATTCATACACTTTATGAATAAATTTGTGGCTTTCATTGAGAGTTAATAATGTGAGGTTTTCTTTTCAAATGCACGTTTGCTTATATATAAGTTCTAGCCAATGTGTTTTTTTTAGTTTAGTAAAGAGAATAGAAAAGAAAGAACAATAAACCACAAAAAAACACCTCCACTCAGTTTTAATTTCTCTGCTGTTTAAACAAGAAGTGTGGATTATTCAAAGTGTAAAATAGGTCATTGTCGGCTGACACTTTTTATCCTTTATAAAGTTCAATGACCTTCTGGAGGTGACATTCAGCATTGTTACAATGAATGCCACTTACTATTACAGCCATCCAGGTATCAAAAGAGATGGCCGAAAGGAAGGAACACCAAATGTCAGCAGAAGGACGTGAACAATTTTTTCCTGAAGGAAGATTTGCCAGTTTTGTCGGTAACTCATAACTTGGGAAACAATGAGGCTTGGTTCACCAGCAAATCCATACAAAAATAAACGAACTGCAAATTCCACTGTAAGGTTATTGAAGTTGATAGAAGGTGAATTTTATTAGCATTTGTGGCCCTGTGCTGCTGCTGAGCAAGCTTTTGCCAAACAAATAGCATGAGGAATTTGGCACTGTTGTGGGGGATCTGTACCAATGGAAACCAGAATACAGCACAGGAAGGGTTTTAGACTATAACCTAAGCTGTATATAGTGTGACTTTTCTTTTCATTGGGAGTGCCACACTTGCTGTTACTGATGAGCAAAACTGATTATTTTAAAAAGTTTTCAATATAAATTTTGGCAAAATGCATACGAATGAGAAGGCAAATTTTATACTATATTTGAGGGTAACAGTTATGATTTGAATTATAAGGGACTGTTTAAGAAGATTGGTTCATCAGTTGTTCATATGTGAAATCATTAAGAATGTAGGGATAACATTACCATGGTCAGTTTTTCAGGGAAGTGAAAGCTTTGAACAGTAGGGAACCTGTCATTTTAATGTTAAAAAAGTATTTATATTGTATTCAGAACTTACACCCCAAACCCAAATTTTATTCCTCAATTCATTTTGAAATGGGCTAGAAATTTGCATGTGAAATTTCCTTTGGATGAAATGTCAGATTTTTTTCCAGCCCCATTATTAGTACTACATATCAGGAGACTGGACATAAGTTGCTCTCTTGGTGGTACAGAGTGATTGCAGTGCTTCACCCCTTTGGGCAACCATCTCACACCGTTGTTGGTATGGTCACTCGTGGTGCACATGGTATGCTTTTGAATATTTTCTGGGAGTGCCCAAGAGTCCGTTCTTTCTGGGAGAGAGTTCATTGAATCCGCAAACATTTTATGGATTTTCCAGTTCCTTTTGAGCCTCTGTTCTGTCTTCTGCAACACAACTAATTCAGCTGTAAAATGTATCATAAAACACTTCTTGTTTGTTGTGGCACAGGCATGCATCCCTGTGATGTGGCATCAATTGTGGACTACTTTAGTGGCCCAAAGTAGGATTATTGAGCTTTATCAGATGGAGACCCTCGCCTCTACCCTAAGTTGCATAGAGGAAGCCAGTCAAATTTATTGGTTGCACTGGATAATATCTTTTACTCTACACAGTACTTGGAAATATTGAATTTTGACTGCAGGTAGTTTGGCCCCCTATAAGCTCCACCTTTTGATGTCATAAACAACTTGCACCCCGTCTTTTTCCCTTCTCAACACAGAAGGTACCAGAAGCTTCACTATGATTGCCAAAAATGACCAAACAATCTCAGGATCACAAAATTTAAGATGTATAATGTATAGATGTAAACTTTGAAAAATACAGGGTAATCCCAGGACTACAACTAATAAATATGTGCTGTAGATTAGTAAGGACTGAACCTGTAAAAAATACAAATCTCACAATAAAAACTGCTGAATCTATACTGTACATTGGTATAAATCATTCACTATTTGCTGTAACAAAATAAAAAAAATTAGAAATCTGTTGTGATAATGATGGTTTCTGCCTCGCTGTGCTATAAGAAAACAAGAACAGCAGCAGCACTGAGAAGCAACTAACAGGGATGACAAAAACAGCAATTACAATCATCAGGTAAGCAGTCTCAAGTCTCTCCCTCAATACAAAACTGACCCTGACCCAAAGATATTGTAATAGTTCTGTGAAATGTTTAGTTCTTGTTATAAAGCTTCAAGTATACCTGCACAGCTCTGCCTTCATCTCTAACACAATCTTCCTCCCAACCCTCATCAAGATCAAGAATCAGAATGGGACAGAAACTCCAAGTCTGTGGCTTTTATAGAGTTGAGAACTGAATTAATTTTTGTAAAATCAGTGGTGTCAGCCTTGCCCATTTGTCTTTTGATAAACTACTTAACTTTACTCTGCACAATAAAAACACTAATTACTCTTTAGTCAATAATAAGAACTAGGAGAGCTAATGAAACTTCTTAAGAAATTACAATACAGATGCAGGATAAAGGACAGCTCCGAAGTTTTGGCAAGATCAACAGGTATGTTTTGCAAAAAATGAAAAAAATAAATGGTTCAATATTAGGATACTGCATTCTAGCTGTCGTGTTTACTAAAATTTTTATAATAATATTTACATGTCACAAAGAGTTCATCAAATACAAAAGTGTGCGCTTTCAGCCAATCAGATTTGTCTATTAACAAGTAAAATTGTCTCAAAATTCCCAGTGTTTGCTGTCAAGTTATAAATGCAATTGTTGTAAACTTAATGAGGACTTCATACCTTCATGAACAGTTTATATTACTGCAAACTCTGGAATCTGTGCCTGTGGTAAAAATAAAACTACCTATATTAAGCCTCACCTCTCAAGCAATTTCAGAATTAGACATTGGATATAAAGTATGATAGACTTATTGAACTTTCAGTTTTAACTAGCTACATTCATACAAACACAACGTCTGCAAAGTTTTAGTTTTTTTGTTTTTATTGTAAAGAAGCCACTGACTGAATGCAAAAGTGTGTTGCTTTGTTAATTATGGGGAAGCAGTGGCCTTCCCGTAGAGGTCTAACACACCCCTTCTCAAAGTCAAAGCTAGACCTCTTTAATCAGAAGGCACTATGAGCTTTGAATTGCAAGGTTACATGTTTTACTCAGCACACATTTGTTTTTATCCACCTGTAATGTATTTATATAATCCATATGGGTTAAAAAAGACTTTTTAAAGTATTGTTTAAAAAAACATAATTAAGGATCACTTGGGAGTGGTGTTTTTGGTGCTTTTTTGGCTTGGGTGAAAGGATAATGTTTTACTTGAAGCCATTCCTCTCCAAGGGCATCGCCTATCAGATACGGGAAAACCGCTGAACTTTTTCTTCTTGCCTTTTGAATTTCCTGGCAGAAACCTAGAGGTAAATTAGATCTGATGTTTAATCTTTAAAATCGGGAAACAAATAAATAAATAAAAGCCAAACAAACTCAAACACCTCCCAAGTGAATCTGAAACTGCAGCGCATGTATTAAATCAATGTGTTATACCATGCCTACTACGTATCGACCAAGCATAGCTGATTATTTAAAAGCAGCTGATATTTTCAAGAAATCGTATGGCTTGATTTAATACAGTTTATTTTTTTTCATTTGATCTGGATGGGGCCTGTTTTTTGTTTGCTTGTAGGTGATTTAGTTATTTTTCCATTCATTAGGCTAAAGAGCTGGAAGAAATGATATTATTAAGATTCCTCAATCAACTTTATTTTTTTCAATATTGTAATGAGGCAAAGGAAACCTGTAGACAATGAAAGGATCTATCATAGTGTCCCAGCAATAACTTCATCTGGTTTTCTGTGTTTGGGTCATGTTCACTGGCCTGGGTGAGAATGGCCATTCTAATGCATTCTAAGAACGTACATTGTGCTGTGAACTGCATGCTAAAGAAGATTGGGAATAGGCAGGTAAGGTTGTTTTATTGCAGAAGAGAATCTGCCCAAGAGAGCTACCTGCTTGCAATTGTAACATTTTTTTTGGTTACATTCCAACTTAAAGGGCTCTATTTATAAAACAAGGTATAACACATTTTCTTCAACCAGGGATGTCCAAATTTTTGGCATAGAGGGCCAGATTTGGTGAGGTGAAAATGTGTGGGGGCTGACCATGCAGCATGTACTTAGGTTAGTGTGGGTGTGGTCTGTGTGGGTCCTGCACAGCACACTCCCACCAGGGTAACGTGAGGGATTTCCTGTGCAGTCCAGTGTCAGTGCGGGCTCCGAGCAGAGCACGTTCTTCAGAATGGGCGTGATCCGTGCAGGTCCCACCCAGCACACTCCTACTATAATGACGCAGGGGGTGCCATGTACACACATGGGGACTCCCGGCCTGCCAAGTAGTAGGCTGATAATTGCAAGGAGGTTGATCAACTCTAATGAAATATAAAATACCTTTTTTGTACCCGTGTATTTTATACTGTGGTCAACAGTTTTGTTGGGCTGCATATTATTGATTTTATGACAGAGGCTGTCGGCCGGGGGAAATCTGAACACCGTCCGCAATTGGCCTCCGGGCCAGACTTTGGACATGCCTGCCTTAAACATTTCCCTCATAGGAATCAATTACTGCCATTGAAACACATGAACCTGGAAGATTCTGCGTTTGTGCACGCTGGGTAATTCACATACTAGAGGTTGGAGTCAGAGAATTACCTACCAGTAAACTACAAATGTAGTTATTAAGCCTAACTGTAACAAAATGTTAGTGAAACTAAACCCCTAAAAAACAACAAGTCACCAGGAAGCAGGACTTTAGGCCTCCTACTTGGCTTCCAGTGGCTGTTTATTCTTTTTTTTCGTACACCATATAGCGCATACAGCGTGCAGTATAGGAACTAAATCTATACACAGCTCCGCCATGAATAGCCCTCAACGCCAGGAGCAGTGTAACTCCCGTGCATGTGCAGGAGAAATGTCATTTGTGCCTGTCCAATGTTACACTCCAGCCTGATTGGGTAAATGGTGTTAATGGGGGTCTATTTAATGCAGGCTGTGGTACTAGCACTGACTTTTAATATTCCACCTGTTTGACAAGTTCTACTGCTTTCTGCCTTCAATTTCTGTTTATTAACAGTTTGTAAGTTGCCACCATTTATATGTTTTTATAGTTTATCCTATAATGCCCAACTCCAGGTCTGGAACACTGTTACTTTGCTCTGCGTGGGTAGGGTCCCATTAAAACATATGCTTCTTAGCAATCATAACAAGGTTTAATTTAATGTATACAAATACAAACCTCTCCTTACACTAACCACATATGATTTTTTTTGTACAGTTCAGTTCTACATTTCCTCATAGTTTTCAATGGTCGGATGTGGTTTGATGTGAAGGTGCAATACACAGTTCAGTCAAAGCCTATTTGTATGCACCTCTTACCTCTCTCTGTTGGGTCTGAGTACGGCAGAAGTAAAAGTATGCCATATAAACATATCTGCAGACAAAGGTGACCTGGTTTAGTGTTTTTCTATTGCAAACAATGCAGCTCTTATACATAAATCTGCTTTGTTCCTCAGGGAAGTGTTTAGTCGGGGCCATATGGGAAGAATTGATTGACTGAAGATCTTCTTTGTGTAAGCACAGTAGGAATTCTTTTGAACATAAAAGCTTCTTTTATATCAAACAATTGGTATTCTAAGAAGCTGAGACAACCTCCTCCTCACACCTCCAAAAGGGCAGGTTTATCGGATCAAACATAAGACAGATGAGAAATTATGAAAGGACAGTTTAACTTTCATAAAGGTAAGATACCGTGTTGGCTGTTTTTTATGAGATAGGAAAAACTTTGTTCCAAAGTGTAAAGAGTGGCAGAATGGCAAATGTTGATGCCCAGACAGCTTTTGCTGCGCCCAAGGTTAAAAAAAAGGCTTATTGGGAGTCAAAGTTCCTCCTACAAAGAGCCTCCTTGGCCACCCACAACTGCTGCAGTGTTGGATTCAGTTCAGTTGAATTTGTGACATGAAAAGAGCTAATGGTAGGTCCAACCCAAACTTATGTTTGGGTAGAGTAACATAAAGGTTACAACTTCTGCTTGGTCTTTACTGCATCCTTACAGAGAAGAGGGAAATCTGAAACAGGAATAGACAAACCATAAACAGTCCCTATAGCATATATATATATATAAAATGATATATATGCCAGAGCACAATATATTGACGTTAATTAGATGTTTTAATCTTTGCAATTAATTTGCGTAATCTTACAGAATAAAAAGCTTTTTGATTAACATTTAAATTCTATTTATTTTTGATCTTATAACTCGATTTTTACAGTTTGGGTTATTAATATTTTTTCTTTTGTTCTCATTGTAGTCTTGATGAAGGAGGTGTTTGTGCCCCTGATATGCGTAGGTTGTTCTTCATTCTTTTGATCTGAGCTATTGAATCTCTAACATTTGGGGACTCTTTGAAATCTGGTTTGGCTCTCTCTTTGTGACTCTTTGTGTGAAATGAGAAATAAAAGTCTGGCAGAGGTTTTAGCCTTAACCGTATATGATAAAAAAAGAATTATAATTCTGTTTGATCCACTAAATTTTTCCTCTCTCTTCCTTTTACCCAGAAAGGTAATGAAGAGAAATATCTAGAAATATCTCCAATGGACCAGAGATAATAAAAACCCCACAAAAGTTCTTATACTTTCACACCCTATCCTAAACAAAGAAAAAAAGTTTTGGCTGGAAAATACACTTTAACAAATGACATTCTGATATTGTGACTGAAACAAAGGGCTCATGAATGACTTCAAGAGTTAAAGTAGTAGTAGTAAAGTAGTAAAGTAGTAGTTCAAAATAGTTGCACACCGCTAACTCTGGATTCTGGACTATTTAGATTGTAAGCTCTTCGGGGCAGGGTCCTCTCCTCCTGTGTCTCTGTCTGTATCTGACTGTCATTTGCAACCCCTATGTATTGTACAGCGCTGCGTAATATGTTGGCGCTATATAAATCCTGTTTATTAATATTAATAATTTTACTATTTATGTGCTGACTTTCTGGATCAAGTGCTGGAGAATGTGTTATTGTGCAACGTACCACCCTTTACTTGTTTATTTTCTGTCCTAGTTATTTTCATTTTCAGCTCCACATATCTGCTTTAAAGCAAATTATTCTGCTGACTCCTCTTTGTTTAAATGCTAGCTGGTTGTCATGCTGGCCTTTTGCCTTGAGCACTTTGAGTCATTGTAATGATCCATCCATGCCAGCATATTGTTCACAGATCATGGACAGCTTGTTCCCTTACCTAAATTAAATTGAGGTCAGAATCATGCAGTTAGTACCAGATAAAAGGTGTGTATCACTAACCATCTGGTTGTATCTAAATCTATTAATGGCCATAACTTTAGCTTACTTCAAATTTTCTCTACTGCCTATCCTAACCTTCTGCTTGATGCTTAATGTTATCTGTCACCAATCTTATCATCAATTAATTCTAGGACCGCATAGCCCTAGCCACAACACCCCTCTTGTTTTCTTTTCCCAACCTAGGAAGATAAAAAAATAATTTTTACATTTGATTGTTACGCTGCTGATGATATCAATAAAATACCATCCTAACATATTATGCCCAGCACTCGTGGAAGTGAAACCTCCAAATAGGTTACTCATTGTTCCTAGACGAACCCTAGTTATGCCCACCCATGATACTAGCATGAGTTCTTTTTCATTCCCAAACAGGACAATACAGATCAGGGGCACAGAGCCTGGTGCATATTATCAACACAAGTCAGAAGGTTTGGTCTAGCTTCTAAAATAAGTGTGCAGGAAGGGAAGACTTTATGATTTCAGCAAAGTTAAGCTCGAGTCCAGCCTTAACCTCCAGCCTGTCTTGATTTTGTTCTATCACTGTGATGTACCAAGTACCAGGTTTTAGTTCTTTTTACTCTGGTTGTCACCTTTTGAGCAATTTGTAGTCTCTGATTGTTTAGCAGCTTTTGGGTCTGATGAGACCAATGTAACAAAGACAATAGTTGGGGATAAAATTTTCTAACTGAGCATCAGATAGCAGTAAAATCCCAACAGGGTTGTAACCCTGACTCATTCACTTACAATATGTCAGTGAAACATGACCCATAATCCGTACATCTCTGCCACTCAATAAAAGAAGACTTATCCTGGTCTCATTACCCTCTGCTTGAGTGGGGTGAATGCTTCACCAGTGCACCAATAAATAATCCAAAAGACCCTTTGACAGCTCAATAAAGCGCAATTCAAGCTAAATCCTGGTTTGACCGAATCACTTGGCTCATTATGAGAAATATTCTATGAATACAAAGCTTGTCTGCTTACTAGTTTCTATCAAAGTTGTGATGTGGAGTGTCTGGGGTAAAAAATTTGAAGAAGGATGCTCCAGTAATACAAAAATGACCTAATTACTGGCAATTTGGTCCAGCAGGAGAAAAGATGCACAATGCAACTACTTGACAGATTAATGGACCTAAAATACATGTGTTCCATGTGCTGCTTTAACAAGCCATCGAAAAATGATTCAGACCTTGGAAAAATAGCACATCAGTGGGCCACTTCCCTGTGTCGCTAGCAGTCAGATATGCAATTTTCATTCCGTCATAAATTGGGAATTAGCACATCTTCCTCTGGCATCACACGGCTGGATATCCATTTGAATAATTAAGAATGTCCGCTGAACAAAAGTTCCTATTTTCTATATGAAATCCACCTACAGAGAAAACAGAGAGAGAGCGGAGAGGGGTTTGGTGGCTCCAGCCTTTCAGATGGCTGAGATGATATTTGTCAAAATGATCCTGTATTATTTCAGAAATGAAAAGCAAAAATATTCATATTAAAATGGGCAGCTTTTCAAATGACTTTTAAATAATGCTGTGGGCATTATGCAGCCCACGAGAATGAGGACATCCTAGGAGTGCAGGGTATCATTCACACTCCTATAATGATACATACCATGAATGCTTGTGGACCACCCAGAAGATCCAAAATGGAAAAAGACCCAGATTTTCATGGTATTGGCCTGATACCCTGATTGTCTTTGGATACCCTGATGTACTGAGTATATTTCTTTACTCCTAGTAGCCAAATAGACTGAAGGAAGTTAAGGACAGGTGGGTATGTGTTGCTTGTTAGATCATTAAAGTCCATTATCACTGCATACCTGTAGAAATTTATCTTGCAGTACCCCAAGAGTGGAAAGGGTTAATTAGTGGTTTGGGGTGGGGTCAGAATAAGCAAAAATACATACATTATTTCAGGTTCCGGCACAATTCTTTCCTAATATATGAAAAGTCCACATATTTTTTTCAGATATAAGAAGAGAGCAGAGGGGTGATCTTATTAGTTTTCTTCTGCTTTTTCATTGCCCGGTTATCAAGATGAGGGTTTTGCTCTTGATGAAGCTGTTCTGCTGCTGAACTGAAGATCTAGGATTCAAATGTGTTAGAATAACAAAATCTGCTGCACAAAATGATTATTCTTATGGCAAGTATGGGAGTAATCATTTATGTATTGTCTGGAGTTCAGCTTTAGGCTTAAATAGCTGTAAAACCTAATTGACTTACATTTAGGTTCTGATTTATTAATGCTCTCCAGGACTAAAGAAGATAGACTATCATGGGAGAATCTGGGTGATTCAACAAATCCTGAATGGAACTGGCTTAAGATTGAAAACATTTGCTAACTAATAGCAAACTTTGAGCAAACCCAGGTTCTTCCATTATTGGCCCTGATTTATTACAACTCTCCAAGACTGGAGAAGATAGAGACGATAGGACTGATTTATTAAAGCTCTCTAAGGCTGAAGAGGATATACTATCAGTGAAGCTGGGTGATCCAGCAAAACTGGAATGGATTTCTTAAATGTCTTTTGCTATTTGTTAGCAATTGTTTTCAGCCCTGGACCAGATCCATTCCAGGTTTGCTGGATCACCCAGCTTCAGTGATAAAAGTGTATTGTCACCATTGGAGAGCTTCATTAAATCAGGCCTATCGTCTCCATCTTCTCCAGTCTTGGAGAGTTTTAATAAATCAGACCCTTAGTGTTCACTGTGCAATAGGTGATTGTTGCTTTTTAAAATAAAATACTTGTAACCTCACATGACCACGAATAAGCACAACTAGAGGCAGGAACAGAGCGTTGCCAACCTATAACAGAAAATGTTATATTGTAAGTGGCAGGATCAGGAGATCACATTTTAATAAAAGCTGCAGATTTAAAAATAATTACATTTACATTTCAACTGTCATTTACTTGTCAAAACGTAAATGAAATTTTGTGAATTGTAGTTAGAAAAAATTCATATCTTTGAGCTGGAAATAATGACAAAATAGCCAATATCCCAGGAACAGGAAATGAGAATGTGTCTAGATAAAGACACAAAGCTGGAAATCTCTGATTGATAACAGTAACTCAGACTCTTCTTCTGATCTCCCTCGCTGCAGTGCGTTCACATCTGTGCCGATTAAAACATTGGCAGCAATCTCCCCACTAAATAAGCGGCATCCCGGGCTCTTTCCACTCAACCGGTGCCAACATGAGAGAGTGCCGGGACCTGGTTCATCCATCTGTACTGTGCCTACTTCCCAAGCAATGTTTTTCCCTTCTGCATGTAATATCACAAACCGTCTTTCTGCAAGGTTGTTTATGTACCTTTTTCCCCAAAGCAAAAATGTGCCGCTGTCTGTTAGATAAAAAGTCCCATCCAGAAGGAAAAACTTTTTACAGGCAGTTGTAACAGCCATTATGAACCTATACATTATTTTTTGTCCTTCATTGCGTCAGTGTCCTCATGCTATATTGCTAACTTTCCCTGGAGATTGTGACTCAATAAAACTGCATTAATTTATGGGTAGTTTAAACTTTGCCTCCTGATGCATATCTGAAATCTGTCTCCTGTAATGCTGTTTAACTAATTCCTGTCTGCATTCTGTACATTAGAGTTTCTCCACAAATGTAGCAGAATGTTAAAGGATCACTATTCTAAAAAAAATATATTGTATTCTGGTACGTATTCAGAACATAGATGACTTTTTCTATTTCACTTTTTTCTTTTCACCTTTACATAAGACGGCTAAGCTGTGCATCCATACTGAAGGTTACAGGGACTGGGAAAACCATATGACACTGCCAATGGGGTTTACAATTGTCAAGAATATCCTATCTACAGGGTGACAACACTAGGATGATTTTACTGCAGACGCAATATCATTGTAACCTGGTTAAAGGAAAAAACAACAGATCTCCAGGCTGGGGTGGTAAAACCAAAGGGGAATGTTGTGTTAATGCTAGTGATAGGCTGCAAAATATATACCGTTTATTATTTTGCACACATTTCCACTTTAATTTGTATTGCCTTTCACAGCAGCAGTTGAGCCCACGTTGTCACCGATAGCTCATGGCCTGAACTACGATTCTTTAGCCAACAAACCTTGCAGGCTGCATCTGTCAGTGTATTTCTTTCTCTGTGTACTCACTGAGCAGAGTGAACAAAATTCATTTTAAAGAAGGCAGTACAGTGTTTAAAATGATGAAACTATGAAATTAGAAAAATTAACAAAAAAGTTCATATTTTTTTTATTTGTCCTCCTGTAATAAAAACCCAGAATGGTGTAATAATTAAAACATTATAGTAAATACACACCTTTCATGCTCTTAAAAAGTAAACATTTTTGTAGGTTTCTATTTGGAAAGCAGTGAATCTAAAACTCAGCACACATTCACTGGTGGACAATCTTCTAGGTCCATGTGTTTTCAATGGCGCTGATTAATTCTCCATCTGCTTAATGTCACATTCACTGCTTCATAAATAGACCCCATAGAGATATTGTCAAGTCAACTGACACATACTGATGATGTTAAATTTGATCTGGGCATCAACATATCAATATCTCTTGTCATGAATGAATTAAACATCTGCCCCAGTTATCCCCGTGTGTGTAATATAGCACTATCAAGGTCACATGCAGTGAAGTACCTACAAAGATCTGAGCACCAGGACAAAATCTTAAAGGGTCACTCCACCAAAAAGTTATTTAAAGGTAGTCAGAGCCTGGTTTTGTATAAGTCCTGATACTCCAGCAGACAGATCTGCTTTTCATATAGTACATAGAAGTGTGGGTTTTTTTCAGCAGTGTCTAAACTAAACCTTCCCAGGTTGCGTCGCTCACATGATTATTGGTTGCCAAATAAAGTGTACGTTACAAGTCAGCATGAATACATTTCAAACTTTTACAATATATATAAACTACCAGTTTTTCAAATCTGTCTATCTTTTAATAATGAAAAAACATCTATGTGACTTTGCCTAAGTTGAGAAAGTGCCATTAGTCTGCTGCAGACAGGAGGAACCATTTTCTCAGTCGTCACTGATCACACTGCATCCTTGTAACTTTGCACCAGGTCTCATGGTTTAAGATTGCAATATTTGCTAATCGATGCTACGTGCCAAGAAGTAAGCATGACCCCAGATTTATTGGATGGTGACATCTCAGCCCACGTCACATTCCAGGTATTAGATGATGTCAATGGAAAATACCAGAAAAAAAGATGATACTGTCATTCTTGAAAGAAAAGCAGATTAAGAAATTGTTGGTGGAAGCCCTCTAATCTCTAAGCATAAAAAATACAAGTGCTATAGTTACTTGAAAAAAATGTACACTTTATCAGTCACGAGTAAAATATATAAAAACGTTTAAGTGTGTATTTGTCCCAAGAATTTTCTCCTCCTTCCTGCTATCATAGATAGAGACAGGAAATCCACCAAACAATCATGCTGTAGACAAAATATAATCCTGATAGAAGTTATAACACTTTTTTCAGTCTTTTAAAAAGGTTGCCTATGATGTCCTGGTCCCCTCCTCCCGTCATTCTAAATATATTGGGGGTCCAAAATGTTTCCGTCAAAAAAAAAAAAAAAAATAGATTTTTGCTTACCTTACCTATGTCTTCCACTCGTGGTGCCTTTGAATGAGATCTTGGGGAATAGAGAAGTGGTGATAAATACTAGAAAGTGTTATCATAGAACATGCTGCACTTGACTTAAAAATAGCACTATTGTGCACTACTCAAAAATGTCTGTTTTAGGAGAAACATGAAAAAGAGGGACACAATTCAATGTATGACCCTATCACTGAATAATAAATAAAATGTCCAGTGCATGAGTTGCGTGTACATTTCAATGGAAGCTCAGGGGAGGAAGAGGGAGGGGCTGGAGCTCAAAGCTTACACTGATTGGTGAAAAACCTAACCAATAGCATGTGTGGAGTAGGTCAATCACATATTATACTATACTATATGCTACACAGTTAAATATGACCACTGTAATTAAATACATACATATTTTAATGTTATAATAATATATTATTTTTGTAATGGACTTACCTGCCTCAAACAACAATCCAAAGTAGCATTAAAATGTATATAAAATGTGATAAAAGATGATGCTCCCTCTGCCAAACTAATAATAATTAGTGGACATATAAAAAATCCTAGCGTATATCTATAAAATCGATTGAAATGAATTTCTGCCTGGTATATGGGCATTAGAAGCACTATGGTATAATAATGATGCTTTGTAAAACATCCATAATATTTCTTATGCATGAAATCATTTTTTACACATCAGAAGATTTTGTTCCCATAGGTGTTTGGCTGCCAAAAACAAACCCGGATGAGGCAATTTTCTCGTTCTTGCAACTCTTTTGATAAGTCGTAATCATACCTTTTCCCCAGCACTTAGCTCTTCCATAAACATCACTAAAAGGAGAGCATATATTGAATCATTGGCGCAGGAATGACAGACAAGAACCCTTTGTCGCTGCTGCGCCTCATCTTCCTACGCCCATAATTGTATCTGACGTTACATTAGGCCGTCTAGAGTGCATTAACAAGAACTCTATTCGGATTGCAGAACTGGTCACGAAAATCCAAGACGTGCTGGGCTTCTCCGCAGTGACAATGCCCTCTAGAAAATCCCCTCTGCCACCCTTATCGCATCTGGAAGATTATTTCCATTTAACTTCAGCTATCAGGGACCGGGATCTGACAATCTCTAAAGGCTCATAAGTCACAGTGATGATTCCATATACATCCATTCATATACTGTAATTTGCATCAAATATAGTAGAACATTGCTATCGGCAAGATAGATGAGAGAGGAGGCTAAGCTGAAATGAGAAAAATAGCTGTGATTTACAGATATAGTTCAGTTAAAGTTGAAAACTACGTGTTGAAATGTATACAGGGCAAGCAGACTGGTTTCTTTAGTAGAGATATCGATTTTACCTACAAGTGACGCACCAGGCCACTAGTGATCCTTGCCGCTAGAGATCCACTGTTCTGGGAACACCAGTTTTAGAGGAATGTAAATTAGCAAGCCGGGTGTTCTCAAATCCAGCCATTGGAGGTCCTGTGTGATATGTCCTTAACTTGATATAACAGTCTTGATTGAATCTCCAACACTGGTCATCCTTTGAGAAAGGTACGGAATGGTATCAGAATTTGTTGTCTGTGTTCAACTTGTGGAGGTTTCCTACATCATCCCTCCATGGTGACACCATTAAAAGTAATTAGAGAATTGGGGATCAACAGTAATATAAATAAAAACTAAACAATTTGTCTCTGTCCTGAGAGCTTTTTCTTCCTTTGTGGTGTCACAAGGAGCGGTAGTGACACTAAATCCACCCAACAATCACAAAACACACAGAAATAAAATCCTGATAGATGTCTTTTCCACAATCTGTCCGCACCAGTAGACTAAGTACTAAAATAAAAATTCTGTATATATTTTACGCCCCCTTTGAAATGGAATGTCCAAAATCTGACCTGCTTCTCATTCCCCTGGAATCTTCACTGATAAACAGGGACATCACAGGTGCAAAATGTAAAGTATAATTCTATTTATTTTCTTTACAGGTATATTTGCACCTACTAACATCTATTTTCCAGGGGAAATGATCTGGCAAGCATATGTGAACCTTTCACTGCACATTATTAGACTTCAGTTTAATAGAAGCTTCAGCTGCAGTGATGCAAGGAGTCCAAAGAAATCAAAGAAAAAATGAGTACAGTATATGGTGATTATGGGATGCTCTTTCAAGAAACCCTCTCACACAAGGCTGGAGAGGATACACGTTTATCAGTGAAGCTGGGTGATCCAGCAAACCTGGAATGGTTCTGGTCCAAAATGGACAACATTTGCTAACAAATAGCTAATCCATGGAAATCCATTCCAAGTTTGCTAGATCAACCAGCTTCACTGATAAAAGTGTTTCTTTTCCAGCCATGGAGAACTTTATTAAATCAGGGCCATTGTGTAACATGGGCTAGGTGATAGGGTCTCTTTAAATGTAGAATAATATTGAAGATACGTGTTCTCTCCAAAGAGGTAGAATATGTCCTATTCTTAAGAGGGAGGAGGGATTTCTTCTGTGGCACTAAAAAATTTTCCTATTACCATTAAATTTAAACCTTTTTTATCTATTAGTTCTTAGTCCTGGAAATAAATGAAAAAACGTTTATTGACTTTAATTCCAAATCAGTGGTGACAAGGGCTTGGCAACTCAGTAGTAAGGACTCAGGGCTATGGGAAGTGTTGGCAATATTCATATAGGAGGAAAACTGGTTTGTTTGCGGTAAGCTAAATAACTCTTACCATTCTCCTTACAATCTTTTATAAACTGCAAATACAAAAGGACATTACCATCCATCCTCACAGAAAAATAAGAAAAATAAATCAATGCAAAGCAGAATTGGATTTCTGTCAGTCGGCATTTGTCATCCCTTTTCATCTAATTTTATGTGAAAAGTCACTTCCCAAATCATAAATGTTAAAGTATACTTCTTTCACAGCTGTCTTGAACAAACCCATCTTAAAGCTGGACTCCAGGCATCAGATACAAGAGGGGACAATTATTGCAACTTTGTATTTATGCATATAATAATAAATGTTTTTAGTTTGAATATGACTTCAGTATTCAGTTGTATACTTATATCTTACTTTGTATCAGCGTCTTGCAATCCCATATGGGCCAAATCAGACTAGAAGAAAGGAAAGTAGCACAAGGAACCCATCAGTTGTGTTGTAATACAATGCTGCTCACTAAGATGGGGCTTCCGTTCTATACTTTGGCCAGTGTACCAGGAGAAGATGGAAGATACACGGCAGCACGGTACAATGAGCTCTACAAGAGGAACAGAGTTTGGAATTATGGCTAATTTGGTACTCATTAGGTACAACACTTGACCAGCGGCCACCAGAGGTTCTACCTTGTAGGTGATGGCTCTAAGGGATCACCCCCACATTCCCCTCTGTCAATTGCTGCCCAACTATTATTATTAATAATAACGTGTTTTTATATACAGTATCACAGACATATTACGCTGTGATTTACAAGTCCTATCATATCACTACCATGGAGTTAGGTGACTATTCCTCTGAATTAGATGCCCCTACAGAAAACAAGCATTATATACTGCATATGTGCATAGGGTTGGCTGGTTTGGGAGACTAACCTCATTTTTTTGGGCTAGCCAGGAATTGGTCATCAACTTTTTCTACCTAATGGTGACGATCAGTCCAGTTTTGGGTACTTTAGGACACTGCAAAAATCCCTGATTTAAAAAAAAAAAAAAAGTACCCATGAAACGGCACATATCATTTAAAATAAATTCCTACAGCTACAAAATGATTCCTAGCAGCCCTGTCTCTAAGTATCTGGGATGAAAGAAATGAATAGTTCATCGGCTGAGACATACAATAAGGAATTGATGTTTCAAAGGAAATGAAATTGGATTGTCCTGCATCAAGTCTGCGTCTACATAAAGTTTTCTTCCTTCGTCAAAATGGCACCCCTTAGATATGGCAGGATCTCCGTGTCAAGGCTCATTCATCAGAACAGTGACAGCAATGGGAATTCTATTATTGAAAGCAAGGCCTGTATGTATTAAATTGATCGCGTAGCTCCGGCTATCTAACGCACCCTCTGCGAAATGATGTCTGACAAGGAGCTTTGTAATAAAATACCCAGAACTAGAAATTCACTGGAACTGCAGACTGATGAGGAGGGAATTTTTTTTTCTTGTGTGTAACTCACTTTAATCAATTATTGTTTCAATTTACTTGATGTCACAATGTCAGATCCACAGCATTATTTTTCTGCTCCGACTTGGCTGGGGTGAACATTATACAATGAATATAAAAAATGAGAACAGTGGTGGAAATCTTAAGAAGCATTGGCGTGTTTGTGAATTCGACTCAAGTGGAAAAAGCACACGCTGGAAGAATGAACTTTGATTGAAAGAAAACCATGTGAAAAAAAAGAAAACACCCTTAGTTGTCCCTTCGAAAGTATTACTTCCTTTACTAATGTATTAATTTCCTGTTGGTGTAAAAAAAATGGGGTTGGCACATTATTATTATTAATATTAATAATAATAATAATAATAATAATAATAATATTAACTAGTATTTATATAGCACCAACATATTACGCAGTGCTTTGCAAAGTCCTTAGTATTGTCATTAGCTGTCCCTCCATAGTCATATGTCATTACCAGAGTCTAGGTCATATGCCAGGTGAAAGAAGGAATCAGGCCGTTGGGAGACCGTTTCTGTAGATTGACAGGCAGAAGGATTGTTGCTTTGTCACCTCATGTGTTGTAAGGAGTTGGTAATGCTGGACACTTTTCCAAATAGTTTTTGATGTCTGTGTCCCTGTATATGTGCCATTCAATGATAGATAATAAGCCAAAATACCAAATTTTAGACAGCAAAAGAAGAAATCTTCTAAAGGAGGCAAATGTTCCGTTGACAATGGTCTAAATGGGGATTCCCCTTACTTTAGGGAGTTTTCCCCTAACTTCCTGTTGAGTCTGTGAGATAGGAAACAAACAAATCTCCCCAGCGTAATAAAACACCCAATAGGTTTTAACTCTTCCCTACTCTAATAAAAATGGCTACACAATTACTTTAAAAAAAGCGGTATAAAGAAAGCTTTGGAAGAACATCACTTTTTTTAAATTTGAGGACCTCCATTTGGATTTTATTGTTGTCCTGAGAGATTCATTCCTCTTTTTGTCTTGGCAACTATTTTCACCGTGAAAGAAAGTGATGACAAATCCTACTTTTACAGCTCCCACCTGTACAGGAGATTAGGAAAATGTCCTGTACTGGAAAAGATTAGTCTTGGGAAAGAAGTGATTTCCCACAGGAAGTAAAGACAAATATCCCCAACAGGACTCACAGATTAATAAGATATTGAATGAGGTCTACTCGATGTAACAATATAACATCCACCTGTAGCTATATTATGAAACCAGACATGAGAGAAGTATTAAGGCTGAATACCTCTTCTGCAAAGGCCAGCAGACTGGCGGTCATAATGATCCAATGGTTTCCATTGTTCATGAGTAACTGAACCAAACATGCAGATCAAGAGTTTTGGCCTTCCCAGATCAGCATTCTCATTTCAGGACAGTAACTTGAAGTAGAGACAGCCAGGGAACTGGCATTTTCAGTAGAAGGTCAACAAAAGTAGCCTCGCAACAATATACCACATTGACAATGGTCTTGTTAAATGTAATCTACAGCAATACTGTTCATGCACTCTGTCATATAGCATTAGCAGTTAGAGAAATATTAGAATCCTGCCAATAAAGTACTTATTACCCCTCTTATTAAAATTTTTCCCGGTAGAAACACCTTACAGTAAAAATAAATTAGCTGGAGGTAAATTGCAACAAGGAGAGCTTGTTATTGAATTACTTAGCAGAATATCAAGGTATGTACTCCAGAGCAGGGTCATCGCTCTCCACTGGGAAAGTCATCCAAGAGTTCAAGGAGAGTCAATCTCATATAGGATTGGGGTTCCCACTCAGAAACCAGCATGAAGCCTAATTTAATTTGCATGCTAGCTGGGACTTTCCAGTCCTCTTTCCAAGCAGATCATTCCACTTGTCCTCATGCATTTGAAAATGTTTAACAATGAACTTTAATCCAGGAAACCCAAAGACACTAATCCAATGGCACCCAATTTTGGGATCATATCCTGCAAGAAGGATATTTATGGCTCCTTTAAGCTAATCATTGTGAAAATTTCTCCATCACTTCAGAAATGTTCTAAGTCCTTGTTTTCTGGCTCTAGAGAAACGCATAAGGATTTGAATAATTTGATTTATCCTAGCACATGTTTCAGTCAGTGTCTGCGGTAGGATGATGGGGAATGTAAATGGTCTCATTAAGGGTATTTACTCCGCCTGTGGCAACTGCAGACTCTGTATTTAGTAATTGCAGAGCCATTTTATTGGCTGTTTTTAGCTGGGGGAACAGATGGAGCAACAGCTATCCCAAATTGGTGTCTTAGGCTGTGCCGGACTGAAATCTCCGTTGACTGTTTATGTACCAGCATGCAACAGAGGAAATTTATATTATGTTGAAAGGTAATATGTACCGACAGACGGCTGCCATTACTCTGGTCTTCTGAAAATCCCAATTACCTGGCTGATGTACTGATTTATTGACTTCTGCGCATATGCATTCTCTGAGTTGCTAAGTGCTTCTTTTAGGTCAATCCTGGTGGGAGGCAGTCAACTGGAATTTTCAAGGATATTATTATTATTATTATTATTATTATTATTATTAATAAACAGGATTTATATAGCGCCAACATGTTACGCAGCGCTGTACATTAAATAGGGGGACAGCAATGGGCGATTCCATGGATCTACAATGAAAGACTGAATGCACTCTGATTATCTGAGCATTCCGTACAACTTTAACATTCTAGAGATGTGCACATCAAAGCCATCTGGGGCCTCCCCTGTCTGATTATTTTTCCTCTTTATTTGTAGTGAAGAGGTAAGGCAGGAGAGGAGGATTATTTGGACAAAAACATTATTACTGTGTGACAAGTTTTAGGTGACCTACACAATAAATATTATAACCTTTATAAAGTGCCAACACATTATGCGGGGCTGTACAATAAAAAGGAGTTGTAGATGACAACTTGACAAGAACAAACAATGACACAGAAGAAGACCCTGCCTAGCTCCAACATTATGTACATGATAGGCTACTCACTGTATGTAGTGGAGATTCTGTAAGGTTTCCACGCTGGAAATAGTTTTTTTGTTCGTTTTCTGTGGCATTAGGGCTAGATTTGGGAGTGTGACTATCAATGGGATAGAAAGGAATTAACAGCAATAAGATCATTGTGAGACATTGTCAACCACTTCCACTCTATTTTTTTTTCATAAAAGTTTTATTGGCTTTGGAGAGATTTCCTATTACTTCTGATTCTGATAAAAGATAAACTGTTGCTTGGACTTCCAAGGAAGTAAAAGTTTAGGTATCCCCCATAATACCCTTTTGCTGTAGTAAGCATTCTATTTTTGCTAAGATTCTCACAATGAAGCTTCATGCATTGAGGAATGCTGAGGTCGGGAGTTCCATGTTGCTTAAGGACCCTGGGCTTCTTCATGCAATTGTAGAATGCAAGCGATTTTAGAAGGCAGAACCTCCCATGTAATAGTCCTGTACAGGCAGCATTGACTATGGGAACACCACTGCTGCTTCTGGTAGTGATAGATGTAGAAACCTTCATAGGGCTGAGTAGACCAACATAGCTATTTACACTATCCATTGACTTTTAGTATTTAGTATTAAAAATGTTCTATATACACTGCCTGTCTGAAAGAAAATGTCACACGCTCTAATATTTTATTGAACGGTATTTAGTTCTGATTACAGGATGCATTCACCGTGCTATCATTTCAATAACCTTATGCAATGTCACAACTTTTACTACCATCCGCAGTTGCAATATTTTGTGTTTAGATGTATTGATGAAAGGAGAGTCAGACTGCTGTGCAATGTCTTCTCCAGCACAGCCCAAAGATTACACTGCATCACAAAAAAAAAATATTGTCTGCTACTTCTAATCCATGTGTCCTATACTAAATCAAGTGTGCTGAATCCGAATCTGGAATCTGATTCTGCCTAGGATGTCAGGATCTTAAGTTAATTACGCGTATGGATGCGATTAGCTACATTCTCTTGTTCCGCAGATCCTATGTAATCTCTATACATAACTAACTTTTGCCTCATAGTTCCATGACATTACAAAAACTTGTTTTATGTTTGAACAACATATACAGATACACATAATTCAAAATAATTTAAAGTCCTTGTTCAACACACATGTACACTTCGGAAGTGTTTCAGGCACTTGCTTTTGCGTTTGTGACTCTCCGTTGTCTCCCGTGGCAGAATCCAGCAGTAGTCGCCCATCATGTTGGGGTTGCACCGGCCTTGATATCTTGTTTCCATATCTGAAATGTCCTGGTGGAACCTCTCCCCTTGTTCATCACTCACATCACCCAAATTTTGTGGGAAGAATTCCAGATGGGGATGTAAGAAATTAGTTTTAAGTGACATTCGGCAGCCAAGTTAATGGTATGCTGTTAGCATGTTGTTCACGAGTTCAGCATGGTTTTCACCTCGCTGGTTTCCCAGAAAGTTTTGTGCAACTAGCACAAAGCAATACCAACCAGCAAGTTGAAGTGGGTTGAGTTTGACTCTGAATGTGGCATCATGCATCAATTTGCGCATCTGGGGACCAACAAAAATGCCTGCTTTCAGTTTAGCATCTGTTATACCTTTTCCAAACTTGTCCTTCAGATACTGAAAACCATACCATCACAATCCATTGCAGGGACCAAGTTTTCATTAATCCAAGTTTAATATGAAGTTGCAAAAGGTACATTTTTTGTGGATCAATGTGTGATTTATGCTTCACGTTGTACTGGCTAGGGATGAGCGAGAATGCCTCTGGTATTCTCATGAAAATTTATTCGAACGTCTGATGGTTCCGCTAAATTTTCGTGAACCAATTTCGCGAAACCATCAGAAGATCAATGAAATTAAACCAGGAGTATTCACAAGGGATTCACAGGTTTCCCTGGGAATCATCCTGTTTGTGATCCTCGGGGCATTAATGGTTAATTATCCTCTAGTGCCGGTTATCGCACACTGTTCTCATTCATTGAGAAGATCTCCGGGCACTAGAGGTTAATTAACCTTTAGTGCCCAGATGTTGCATTGAAACTGCAGAAGGAATTCCATTGAGAGTTCTTCTGCAGTTCCACTGTGATCCCCGGGCACTAGAGGTTAATTAACCTCTAGTACATGGGGATCGCAGTGGATTCTCAAAACTGCAATCTTGATCAATGAATGCAGCTGGCGCATTTTTTTTTTTAATTCAAGCTCACTCGGCTTATAATTTCGGTAACCGAGAACTGCCGAATTCACTGCGAGATTGAGTTTTAAAAACTCACTCATCCCTAGTGCTAGCCAACAGTGTGTTCAGGTCTGGGTGGCCATTCTTCCACTTTATAACGGTTGCTGTCATCATGACTGTTCCACAGGCACAGAAAGCACATATATATTTTGTTTATCCCAATTGCAGGCAAAGAAGAAGTGACACCACCTTCCGGTCACCACAAATTTTCTGCTTGTGTTCTGAATAGTTAATCAATTTCAAAATGACCTCCACAGATTTGTATGTCTCTTTCATTCCCTCGACATGAGCAAGAGGAACAGAAGGTTTTCGTTACCCTTATGCAGCAATATAGCTTTCAAACTTGCTTTGCTCTAGTTATTGAACAATCTCCATTGCTCTGGTATGTATTCGCAATCTAACTCCATCATGAGACCACTCACGCCGGTACAGAAGCAAATGTCGTTTTCTAGATAATAATATTTTTCTAGCTAATTCTAGCTAATAGTAATAACCTGCAAACTTTGTGTGACGATCACGAAAGTGTGAAGTCGTCATTTTGTAGCAAATTTCACTCCTTTAATCTGAAGGCTAACAGTTCAGACTTTTGACAAAGACAGGTCCCTTACTAGATCATCTAAATCTGATTATAAAATGTGTCTTACCCTCTTTAAATTGGGGTTCATAACATTCATTAACATCAACATCATCCTCCTGTTGGTCATCAGACATGTCACTGTCAGTAACAACAGATATAGCAGGGACTGGCACTGGATTCTCTGCATCATGTGGCACTGGCTTCAGAGCAGATTCACAATCCGGATGATGATTTTTGACTTACTCTTCTTTGAAAACCCAGCAATTTTACTTATACAGAATTAGCAGTCTGAGTGATGGTCTTTTGGCTCATGCCAAACCATAGGCACAGCAAAAGGCATTTTATTTCTTATCCCATTTAACCATTGTGTTAGGCCAAATTAACACACCTGACAACAGATATGAGGTGCCCAGCTTTTATCCTGATCTCCAATATCTCCAATTTCACATCCAAAGTAATACTTGTAAGCAAATCTCACCCTTTTTGGTTAAGTTCTTGCATTGATCACACGGGGTATATTTGCCAAATGTAGCAAAAGTGGTCCGGTTTATTAACACAGCTACCGTATGCCTACTCACCTTTAGCTCAAAACAGACTCACTATGGCCTAGCTGTACTATACAATAAGACGGTTTCGCACTGGAGACAAGCCCTTGGTCCATCTCGCCTTATATACCTATTTCTGACGTCAGCTCACTGACTTGCCCAGACGTGCCCAGCCACTCCTGAAACATGCATGCCACCAGGGGGCGTGATTCAGCTGAGGCGGCAGCAGGCATAATGGTAGCTGCAACTGTTATAATGATCCCATGTAAAAATACATTACCCAATTACCGACCAATTGAACAGGTATAGCACGCCTATAACCTACAAGTGTTATTCCCAGTAGCAAAATCCTTGTTGTGCAGTGTTATTAATGGGTTAAGATCTGGTCTCTTGTCTGATGTTTTATGCTCCCTGAACCATTCTTTCTTTCTGATCCATTCTTTCTTTCCCAATGAATCCTAGCATTATCATCCTGGAATATGGCCGTGCCATCGGAGAATTAAAATTCCATGATGAAAAAACCTGGTCATTAGATAAATTTAGGTAACTAGCTGACCTCAACCTGACTAACTGAAGCAATTCCAGAAAATAACATTGCCTTACAGGATGGGGGACTTTTTTGCCCAGGCAGTGTATATTTAAGTAATTCAGTTACTACAAGATCACTTATAATATGGTCACACCAAGTAAAAGAAGGGAAATATACTTGCCTTTCTAGTGGCCCATATCAAACTCCAATGTTTCGCTGCCATCTTGCACTGCTGGCATTCCATTTATGTGTATGAATACCTGCTCCTTTTGTAGCATTTTGTATTTCCTAATGTCTGCTCATCCTTCATTACAGGACTAGTATTACTAATAGCCAGAGCTCTTTTGATTTGCTCAGTGTACTCCATCAGTAAACTAAACAAACTTATGGGAGTAAAAAGCAAAATGTTTGCTGGTGATCAATGCCTATTGCCTAACCTTAGCAGAGGAAAGTGAGGTCTGCTGCCTGCCAGGGTCACTTGGATTATCAGTCTGCCTAAACAGTTTACATATGTATATTCTATATTTTCAGTTTTGTGCCCAGAGTTCAGCTTTAACTTTGTAAAGAACAGACCATACACATGCTCACACAAAGGTAATCACAATTATGACATTGTGCTAATTTGCCTAAGTACCTATAATTCCCCCTGAGCTGTGAGCAATCTTTGAAGTTGCTTGCCAAGCTCACGAAAGCTGTGTTTTTTTCTGCGTTCTCATCGCTGCTGCACTGACACTTACATCTGGGTAGTTGTGAATGTTTGGGAACTTTTGTACCAGACGCACCGCTGATCACAGATGACCGTAACTGAATCTGACAGTCCCTTATTGCTCAGGGCCTTCTAAGCAAACTTTAAAAGAAAGAAGAAATGCCTGTTGTTCCAGGGAAGAATGTTGGAGCCCTGTGTTCAGATGTCTCAATTTAGTAGAGACAAAGGAGGGGAAATATTGCAGATTTATTATATTGCTTAGCTGGTTGAGCTTAAGGGAGGGAAATAAATCTTCGAGCAGCTGAGACCAGGAATCAGCGACCCTCACCAATATGTGGTATAGATGGGGTATGGGCTTTCTTACAGCTGGGCTCCAAGACTGTCAGTTACAGTAGTAGTTGCCATTTAATATTGACGGACACCACAAAGTTTGGTGCAGGGCCGATGGACAAAATGCTTAAGGCCTCAGAATTTAGTACGGCCTTTCTTATACATGAAAATAGACAGCAGAAAAAGTTACCCCCTTTGTATGCAGAGCAAAAAAAAAAATACTTTGCCCTTTTGCATGCGCAGGGAGCTGAGTGTCACTCGAATGGGAAGAAACTACCCCCATAGTGACGTCATGATGCCAGAACCCATCCACTCCAGAGACACAATCTGCCTACTTCCCTGAGCCTACGATCTGTACGGAGGACATGGTCTGTGGTGCACCGGCCAGACCCTTGAACCATCAAAATTTCTTGCGGACCACCAGTGGCGACCGGTTGGTGACTGCTGATATAGACCAGTGTTTCTCAACCAAAGTTCTGGGGCAGGGCAGGGCTATGACTACAGAATTTAACTCTGGATGAACAGGTACTTTGCACTAATCAGATAAAAAAGCAAATTCAGTTTAGTACATTTAACAGAGCATGGGGGACCAAATAAGAAAAACTTAAAATACTAAAAATGTAAATATAGCCAAACTGCCCAGCTGCAATTAGACTCATTCTCGGGGACAGCAGTTCCGGAATAGCCATAGGAGATTCTTGGATCAATACTTTAAACCACCAGGAAACCAGCCAACACCAGTTCCAAAACATAAGACAATACACAATCTAAGACAAATCTCTTCTGAAACGTAAGAAATATTCTGCCTTTGTCAGCAGAAATGGAAATTGGAGAATTTACACAGCAAAGTCATTTCCCCGACACATGCAAGGGCAAAGGAGTCATCTATGTCAGAACTGCACATAAATATCATAATTCATTAGTATGGAGAGGTTGGACCCAGATAAAAGTCTATTCCCACAGCTGTTCTGGTTTCAGCAGTGACACTGAGATATGGCCTGACCTCACTTTCTTCTTATACCGGTACTGAGCAGATGGTATTTATTGGATAAAATTTAGAAGGCTTAAAAACTTTTTTTTGTGGACAGGTCGTTTATTAGAATGACCCCATTACTAAAATTCACACAGTATATAAATCAATCGAGCTTTTATCAACCTTTTCAATTTATATTTTTACTTTACTAAAAAATGCCAGTTTCTTGGAATGAATAAAGCTCTCAATGTGATGTTTCACATGACCTGTGACTACCATTTTGTAAAGACTATACTGTTATCAAAGAATGACATAATTGTGGAGAACTTCTAAGCAGTAAATGCAAACACCTAAAATAAATATTAAAGTGTACCTAAACTCAGAAATTTCACTTTACATAAAAGGGTAGACATCCCTTTTATGTAAGGTAAAAATTCTGTTTTTTTGCAACACCTTAAAAAAAAAAAAAAAAAAAAGGTGCAGCACCTCCACCTTAATTCTCGACCGCCTTGGTGAATGGCTGTGCATTCCCGGGATACCTACGTCACGGATCCTGAAAGGCTCTTGGGTGTCAAAAGGGAAAGGAAAAGCTAAACTCACGCATGCGCAGTGAGATCGGTAAGTTTTTTTCCCAAACTTCGTCACCCGATCTTGCGCCTATGTCAGGTGATGTAGGAAGAAGAACCCAGAAGAGAAGATGGTGGCGCCAGCCCGGAGACAGATACCAGGGGACAACGTGGGACCAGATGGAAGAAACCTCCAGACCAATCGACTGCTCTGCGGGATTGAAGGTATGTGTTTTTTTTTTGTTTGGGCACTTTTAAGTTTACTTCCGCTTTAACTAAAAAATAAAAATATAATAAATTGCTGCTTTACAGACCTTATGTGATGTTTGCATTAGTTTTCAATTTCCAGTCCTAGGATGACAGCTTGCAAAATCTGTTTGGTATCAGAATGAAATGAAAAAAGGTAGTAGAGTAAATATACTTCCTGCACACTTTTAAGACTAAATGAGAGTGCTATGAACTTAGGACAGGAGTGTGTATTGCACAGGGGGTAAAGTAGGGGTTTCTGGGGGTTCGTGTACAGGTCAGCAGGTTCACACACACGCACAGGGCAGGGCTCAGTAGTATGTTACATAAAAACTTACACACTTAGCGGTATATACCAAAAAAGTATTTTACCAAAACAGTACAGTGGTCAGACGTGCTTAAAACAAAGGGAAAAGTGTCAAGAGTATGTTACATATAGAATGCATAGGTACGTAACACACAGAATGTCTGATTTATTAAGCTCTCCATGTCTGGGAACATAGACTATCACAGGAGATGCTTGATGATCCAGCCAACATGGATTGTACGTGGTCTGGAATTAAAAACATTTCCTAAATAAGATCCCATGATTTTTAGGAAATTTGTAGGTTTGCTGGATCATCCGCCTTCTCCCATGATAGTCTATCTTCTCCAGTTTTGTAGGGTAGGGGTCAGGACTATAGATTGCTGTAATAAAAAGCTGGATGCTTTTCTTGAAGCACAGAACATAACTGGGTATTAAAGTTTTAAAGTAAAGACTACAGAGACTGTTAAACCAGGGAACATCAGATTGCCTCACGGGATCAGGAATTCATTTTTTTTTTACCCTGTTGGAGCAAATTGAACCAAGCTTTATAAGATTGTTTTGACTTCCTCTGGATCAACTAAGTCTGTAGTGTTTTATCTGGGATATGTTTATTTCCCTAGTGGATGAACTTGATGGACTAACTATGTAACTTTGTAATTAAATAACACACAATGTTACGCCTTCTTTATTATACAGCAGGCTAAACACCAATACAGACTAGTTAATTATTTTATACCAATATAAAGGAGAAATCATGTAAGAGATCAGTGTAGAATTCTACACACAGGATGTTGAATGGACATTTAGAATTTGTGAAATTCTGAGTGTTGTATTTATAGTGGGTGCACAATTCTTCCCAGAACCATATTTTACATTCTTGGAGTCCAAAAAATTACTAAATGTTTTGTACCAATTTTATTAAAATTTAATTTAATTTAAATGCATTTTTTATATTTTATAGCCAAGCACATTGCATATAGGTTTTGGCTTTGTGCATACATGTCAGCCCTCCATGCTGTTCCATGTGTCTGGCTACAAAATTATAATGTCTGAGTAATCACTAGGTCCCCTCCCCCATACCTGCAGTAGGCCATCTTTACCTAGGCATTTTTCAAATTTACCTCTTCCTAGCTAAAGCGCAGGCATCTCTCTCCTGTGCATGCGGGCAGTTCTGACTCTTGGCATGCCTCTGGTCCCAAGCTTTATCAGTTTCGCACAATCTGCCAGCCAATCAGGAAATAGCCTCTTAATCATCCTTGGCTATTTAGCTAGCTTAGACACAGCACTCAGCATTCGTGCAACGTGTCACCACCAATGCCGAGCCCCTAGCTTGCTGAGCTAGTTCCTGTACACCTGTTGCTTGATTCAGTGTTTCCTCTGTCAAGCTCTTGTGGTAATCCCTTGTAGCCCAGTCAGTTGTTTACAGCCTATTCCCATGTGCTGTTCCTGAGAGTCTGCAGTGGCCCCTGTGTAACTGGCATTTATTTCCTGGATCCTGTATTTGACCCCTGGCTTGTAAACTGACCTGAAAGATCACTTTTTAGTACAGACTTTTAGAAATATTAGAAATATTACACAGTTGCTGTGCATTGTGACACATCATAAATGTAATTGTATAATTATGTTTAGTGTAAATGGTGTGATTTAAGACCACGTGTATTCATATTTTCAGGAGCCCCTTTTTGTTCAAAGCGTGCCTATGATGTTCTATGCACGTGCACACTTCCTAGTGGTTCAGCAAATATAGAATAGAAGAGTATTTTGCAGATTTTGTGTGGTTATGATTAACTTTGCCCATACCAATTTAACACCTGGGTGATGATCAGCCAGTTTTTGAATTCTCCTGGAGCTTCTAAAGATCATTACCAGTCACTCACTGAGTCTTTCTATCTTCACTGTCACTGTGGAAATTAAACAGTCAACAGTCAAAGTCACAGGTGAAAGTGTAAAAAAGGGTAATTGACATTGTCAGTCTTTGGGCATTTCTGCTTTCATAACCAAACAACCATACATCTAACACAACATCAGGGGGTGATGTTGGTGTCTGATTAGATTTCTGTATTAAAGTACAACAGGGTGACCACAAAACCCAAATCTTTCCCAACTCTATCATTGGGAATTGTGATCTCTTTTATTATCATGTTTTACTTCTTACAACTCACATACAAACCCAGGGAAGCCTTATTCCTGCTGCATGACTGGTCTCCTAAGATCCCAACTGCCCAGCGCTATGACTCACTGATACCTAATCCTCTATAATATTGACTGCGGAAAAGCTCCTGCTCAGTTCATTTTCACTAAGTCCAGACATTTTTCAGAGGATTGGATACCAATTTCCTTGTTGAATCTTTGGCCCTACAATGTTTTGTTGCTAAAAAATGTCAGGTTTGTAGTGGTTACTTTGGTTTTCCTAACATAGCTTTATAAGGTTTATTTTTTGTTCCAAATATTAAATCAATCTTTAAATCTATCCACATTCATGTTTTACAGGCATGGGAAATTTAAGTAGACTTTATGGAAATTGTTCATTATTCCTAAACAAAGTACACATAACTTTGACATGGTGTATACAAATTCCTAATGTAAATACACAATAAATGCAGATGTATCAGTTAGTACTCCAACATTTACTACTACCTAAAATAAATACATTTAAATACAAGGACAAAAACCTTACTAGAGAGTATGAATGTATTTAAACCTCAATTACCTAGCTCATATCAACCTTTTTAACATGGGGGAATTTCAAAGACGACTATGTTGACCAGAACTGGCCAGCACTGAAAAATGATTCCACAAGCTGCTAATGGAAGTCTCAAAGAACCCTCCAAATCTTTGCAAATGATATGCAGAAAATCCTGTGTGAGTGTATGAAAATGATATTGAATGTATACCTGCATACGAGCCTTTGATCAGCAAAACAACATTGGAGAAGGACTAAAATTTGTAAAGCAAGTTAGCGGAAATTTTATAATTTGGTGCTACTTCAGGGTCTGAACAGGTCATAGTCAGTGTGCCTGATTTATAAAAGTTTTCCAAGACTGGAGAAGAGACACTTTCATCAATGAACCTAGGTAATCCAGCAAACCTGGAATAGATTCTAATTCCAGGTTTGTCGGATCACCCAGCTTCACTGATAAAAGTATAATCCTCTCCAGACTTGAAGAGGTTTAAAAAATCAGGCCCATTAAGTAAAGTAAGAATTGTACATCATATCAAAGTGTTCTTGAGAATGTGAGGTCATCTGTTTTCAGTTATACTAAACCTCACGTTTTTAACTATTTACCCAAAGAGCACTAACAAATCTACCAAATAATGGGTTAAAAAACGATAATCAAGGGTTATGCACTGGGCTACTCAAAACTTTGAATTAAACCATGTTGAAATGTTTTGGGAATTTCAAATGGACAGATTGTGTAAGGAAACTTAAGCTACGTACACACGGCAGATTTTTATCGCCCGATAATTGGCATCGGCCAAATATCGGGCGAAAATCTGCCGTGTGTACAGTCGGTGTCGTCCATCGTCCGAACGACCGACCTTCCTGCCTACCTATTATTATTTTTTAACAGTTTCAAACATTATGTCCAATATTCATTTATAGTTCCGCTTCAGCCACATCTTGTTCTGTGACCCAATTTGGGATAATTTTACCCATTTTCCTTTTCCTTTGACACTTGTGCAAGAAATGAGGCATATGAAAAAAAACACTGTTAGCAGTCACATCTCTTTTTCGTTTTACAAATAATTCTCCATTATAGAGATTTCACACCACTTTCTGCCCTTTACTTATTATGTCCTAGATCAATATAACATTTGGAAAGGACTAATGACAAAGGTGGTGTTTACTGTAGATGTTTTCCTCTGTACATCCCAATCCCCTCTGTCTTGCTGGAAGTGATCCTGAGGCTAATTTACTCCTTCTAACACCTAAGGCGTGAGATGCTATACCATTATTTCTTAGCATTCATGTATCCAAGGTCTGTTCCAGCACTTCATTGCCCCATGCTAGGTACAAAAATGGAAATTTAATTAAAATGAATAATTAAAGACACAGTGTAATTGCTGTCCCGGTGTAAGAGATGGTCCCAGCTCATTGCCTTGCTAATATAAATGCCGATAATTTTTGTCAGTTGCAATTTTCTTTCTCTACCTTGCTGAGTATTGGCCCCTTGCAACATTCCTGCTTACCCACACGACCACTGATGTTTTTCTTCTCTGTAAACTTGCTCTCTCTAATCTATTTTACAGTCTTTTGAACAATTAATAATTTGTTTTGGATGCATTTTCCTCTTTAAAAGATTGTTAGTTTTAAGAACAAGAACCATCACATTGAAATACATAAAATTTAGCATTTTAGTGAGTTTACAACATTTGTACATAACTATGTGTATTATGTGACCAAACCATGCAGTTATTATAATGTATTTATAAAGCACCAAAGTAATACATAGTGCTTAACAGATTCCATATCATTATGGGCAGGCTCAGACCCGCGACAGGAACAAGCGTTTCAATGCAGCTCCCAGAGGCTGGGCCCCTTGATGGCTGCTCGGCTTGGTAACTTTCCAGTTTGGCTGCCCACACTGCAGCTCTGGATTTTAAAGAACTAGCATTTGCTAATTTGTCAATGGGCCCCCATTCATTCTCCATTGGACTGCCACAGGTGTACACTACACGTCTCCCACTTTGCAGCAGTTCAGTGGCATAAGGATGCAGTAACTACACGGCAATCTCATTGTCAGTCTGAACATTTTATGTTAATAGACCTACTAATAACTGTTTGTGAAATGGGTGGAATTCCTCAAAGTCACAGGGAGAGCATACAAAGTTCATGCAGGTAAGAGTACTAGCCATTGAGCTACCATGTCTCCTATGTTATCAAGATCTTCCTTATGTAGAGGGTAGTGCCATGTACATATGTGTCATGGCTGGCTCTGTTCTTGTATGGCCCATTTGATGCATTTTGCAAAAGGTACTGTGATGAGTTGCCGATCATTGTTTTCTTTTACACATAAGGGAAAAGTAAGGTACAGATCAAAAGTTTTGGGTAGAATGGAAAAAGGTAAGATAGAAGAAAATAAAAAGAGGAAAAAAGAAAAAAACATTTTATAGGGCAATCAAAAGAAGGACATATTGGTTTGCAAACTGAGGGCAAGTTTTAACCCTTCCTTACTCTACTAGAAAGCTTCAAGAGTTTTAACTGTGATGGTTTTAAAGTGCTTGGTTTTGTTTTTTTAACTACTTGTAGGATAATTAAATTTGTTAAGAATATATATTACACTTTTTACTATAGAGCCTATGGTATTAAGGGCAGAACAACACTTTGGGCCTGATTTATTAAAGCTCTCCAGGGCTGGAGAGGATACACTTTTATCAGCTGTGTGATCCAGCAAACCTGGAATAGATTTCATAAAACTAATTTGTTAGCAAATGTTTTCAATACTGGACCAGATCCATTTCACGTTTGCTGAATCATCCAGCTTCACTGGTGAAAGTGTATCCTCTCCAGCCTTGGAGAGCTTTAATAAATCTAGGGTGGGCACGTTGTGCACTTCATTTTGTTTGTACAGACAAGGGAAGGACAAGGGAACAGTGATTTAGGAAACTGATGATTCTCTATGCACACTGCTATATACACTTACACATTTTATCTTAGCCGTGCATAAAACCACATATTCTTTGTTTGTGTTGCAACATATGTGCAAGCTTACCAAATGCATCAAAGTGATTCCTTTCTGGCCATTCTAATATGTCTAATATGACAGAGTTGGAGGCAAGCTACAGAATTGGGTCTGGTCATTGGGTCACTGAGCTAAAATTGCCTGTGTTTAGCAAAGTGTTACATCACAGAGAAACAACTTGAATATTAATGCATATTGTTCAAAAATACCACATAAAACACCACTGCAGATGAAAAAAATAAATTCATATTCCTTTTTTCAGTTCCTTACCAATAACACATCGCTACATGCAGTTTGAGATTTTGTTCCCCATTGTCTGGTAGGAAACAAATTGTACCAACAGTCTTTTCTTTTTTGAAATGTAAAACAATATTAAACAATGATATTGAAGGTCCTTTGTGAGTTGAGAAACTGCACACTTCCTCAAAAACTCTGCATATCGAAAAGCAAAAAACTTAGAAAATCACTTGAGTTTTGTTTTCATTCTACATGTTAAGTACATAAAAATGTTTGAAATGCTATTCCTTACCCTGGTGAATAAAAATGAAAAATCCACAACAGCTATAGTGGACCTGAATTTAAAAAAGTGAAGATTAAGTAAGTTATGGGGAACATAAAATATTGTACTGTAAGCAGCAACTTGAAAAATGTGAGATTTGGAGAAGTTTCATTGTTTTCCCTGCTGAAGGGAATAATATGAGAAAGCAAAGTCCTTTCCCTACCAAGATGGCAACACCAAGAAAAAGGCAGGTTAATTTACTAACCGGGAAGAGATCAGCTATAGCAAACTTTCTCAACCTTTTTAAAAATGGGGAACCCTTAAAATAACTTTAATGTCTCCAGGGAACCCCTACTATAAATGCTATATCTACATCTCACTCTGCTGGTCATTGGAAAGAATTCCTTATACATTGCTGTGGAACGAATGCTACTGTTGGAGATAGCCAAAAAACATAATTGGTGTCACTGATCTCAGAGGCCCACATTTCTCATTGCTAATGCACCTCTACCAAACTCTGGAGGAAACCTAGGGTTCCCAGAAATCTGGTTGAGAAACAGTGAGGTAAAGAAAGACCACAGACAATACTTGTTGACAATACAAATGACTAGTCCTGTATCCTGTACAAGCCTTTTACTGGGTGTAGCTACTATATATTTAGAAAATCTGACGAATAAAGCAAAAAAAAAAAAAAAAAGATTAATGCAGTTTCAAAATTTTTTAGCATTATACTTATTATCTTCCTGCATGAAAGCACTTTAAAAAAAAAAAAGTAAAAAAAAAGTTGAAAAAAGGTTTAGCAAAATATGGTGAAAATAAATATGGTAAGCATATAGCTAAAAAATGTCATCAATGATTTGACAATGAAACGCTAAAGTGTTTAAAGTGCCAAAATGTGTCAATTTTCAAATTAACTTTAAATGAAGCATTTTAGCAATAAAAGTAAGCGCACTTGTTTAGCTTGACTAAAATATTGTTCTAATGTATGAGCTTTTCTTTAGGGAAAACTAGTATTATGCTAAAGTCACCAACACAACTTTAGCCTCCTATAGGAGAGCAGGTAATAGAAAAATATTGCTCTGAAGTTCTTGCATTGATTTTCAAAAACAACACTTCTTAAACAACCTGAACACATCTTCTCAACTTTCCAAATTCATCTATTATGTATACTAAGCATTTGGAGTTTTGACTTGCTTGAAAACTTTTCCCTCTTTTAGTTAAACTGCTTTTTTTTCAAACTCTAACTGATATTCCTTTAAGCGGTCCCTGGTGGGAATCAAATACTGCTATTGAAACACATGATACTGGTAGATTCCCAAGGAATGTTTGGGTGAATGTCAGATTCCCTTTTTTATAAATAGAGACTCTGTAAAGCCTTCAGCTCTTCAGTTGTAGGCCAGGAATCAGGCTTTCCATGGCTTTTATACCTTGCTCCGCCAACCCTGGACATCACATTCACTATTCTTGTTTTATACAAGAGATGCACAGATCGACATTGTGCCGGGATCTGGCTTACATACCCCCATGTGCATTAGTTTAAATATAAATATTTACTTGATTTAGCTAGTTTAGGAAACACTATAGAACATCTTTTTCTCTGAACTTTACAAACCTCTCAGATTATAGAGTTTCTTACTGTACATCCTTGCCAGATTTAGAAAGATTTATTGGGATGCATTCATCAACAAATTCAATTTTGTGCTTTTAAGAAAGACTGGGGGGACTCCAAAACAAGCCTGCTCTCAATTTATTCATAGCTACATATGTTCCAGGTTTGGCACTATATGGTTGATGACCACACTTTGCAGAGGTATCTTGACATAGCAGCGTGGTTTCATTTTTATATGCAAATTTATGCAACAAAAATGCCTGTTTTTCATAAGTAAATGTTGGAAACAGTTTAATTGGTTATTTTCCGCTAACTAGCTGCATCGAGCACTGGGGATTTTTTGTATTATTCTGATTGATCAGTCTCCAGGCTGATAGCTTCTTTTGCAATCTTCAATCTTCTCAACAATCCTTTCCTTTAGTAACTTTACATTTTCATGAGTGATTATATCATATTTCACTCTAATGGCTATGGCATGACATACAATACTGCCACTGTATCTTTCAAATCTTCTAACTTTCGTACTCACTGTTTATCTGTATCATTCAAGCTCAAATGCAACTAGAATAAATACCTAAATATGACTTGGTGTCAGCTTATTGTAAGTGTCTCTACAGTAGCACTTACCGAAAACAGCAGTAATGGGGCAATCAGATGTCCTGTATACACATGTGGTGATGAAGAATATTCTGACACCATGTAAGAGTAGAGAGATGATCTCATCAGCCTGTTGCTTCTTCTTAATTGTTCATTTACAGGCTGAAGACTTGGTGATAAAGGTTTGCTAAAGTCAGATTGATGATTTGGATTGTGTAAATACTAGGACCAGAAACACGAAACACAAATCCTTTTGCAGATACAACAACTCACATATATTTTATTTTGGGACAAATCTTCTTCTCCTAATGCAATAGCCAAAAAATACCTAATATGCTATCAAGGTTTGTTTGCTTATTGCATATAACTTACAAGTTCATCAGCAGTTTCAATCCTTGCAATTTTCTTACTAATGCATCCATAATACCCTGAAGTAATCTGCATTTGTATGCAAAACATCCTAGTTATTTTGATTATTTTTTTTTGCCTTATCTAAATCTCTTTTTCTTGGTTTGCCAAATATGGTAAAATATTATCTTATTGGTATTCCAGATGGGAAAAATGTACCCATACACAAAGATTTAATGTATTAGAATATGAAAAGAAATAAATATATATATATCTATATTTATAATATAAATATAACTTTTTACAAATTATTACATTCAAAAATGGCAAAAGGAGCCCCATTAGACAGGTTTACTGGATCACCCAGCTTCACTGATGAAAGTGTATCCTCTTCAGTCTTAGAGAGCTTTAATAAATCAGGCTCAATGTGTTCATCATTTCTTCTAGCAGTGAGGAGAGCTGGATAAGAAGAAACAAATCTACTCTTGAGAATTGATTTTTAGTAAAAAGCATACCGTCAAAGGGCTAGCATGGTATGCATGTGTATATATAACAGATCTGCATATGTTTGAATTTAGCACCAATAGGGGTCAGTTTTTGTTAGCAAGTTCTGGCAATAGTAACCCCCTTAGTGGTATTCCTGAGTGTGATTTGGGGTGGATTTTACTTGCAAAAAGCGGTAATCCCGAGTCACACTCGGGGTCGATAAGAAAAAACCAAAAAAAAACCCACTTACCTTGTTTCTTTGGCGTTCCCTGCCATCCCTTTTTGTCAATCTAGGTCCTAGGCACACGTCCTCCTTCTTCGATCTTCTTCTGGCGTGTGCAGAAACGATCTCCGGAGTTTCCCGGTGACGTTGGTGCATACGTCAGTTTGTGCGGAAGGCACGGCAGGATTCAATACAAAATAACTGTATTAAGTCCAATACAAAGAAATCTTTATATTGTATAAATATAAATATATACATATATATATATATATTTTTTATATATATATATATAAATATATATGCTACTGTACAGTTAAATTACAAGTTTCACTATTTTTTTTTGTTTTTTTTTTTATTTAAAGTTTATTAATAAATTAAATATTGGACATATTATACCTAAGAATTATTAGCCTACAATGTAAAATAAATTTCTATGAAAAAAAATGTAGCGCTTTTTGCATTGAAATACGGACAGATGTAGAACGCTAGGGGGGCTAAGGAAAAAAAAGCTATTGTAGACCTGAACCTGATCCATGTATACTTATTGAAACACCTTAAATCATACCGATCAAATTTAAATTTTCTTTATATCTTTCAATAAAATTATAGGGTATCTCATTGAACTGTCAGCCACATTAGAAAACAGATGTACACATGATCAGTATTACATTTCTTTGTTCATGCAACTTTCTTTCCCTGCAATGGATTATTTACTGCCCTTCTTCCTTTCTCCTTCTCTGTAGCAGCTAACATTCTCTCTGAACAATCATGGAGTCTAACTGACAGCGGGATGCTGATTACAGACAGTTCAAGGCTTGTGATTTTATTGCTTTCCTCAGCTTAGAGCAACAGAGAAATTTCCGGATGGTCCAGGGCTCGTCAGCTGTCCTTGGGCAAAAAGTAGGACACCGGTTGTTTTCGTATTCTTAGGTGTGCTGTTTATCTAAATCTTTTTGCTTCACATAATATATGTAGCACAGTCCTCATCACACACATGCATTTAGGAGCCATGTCACTCCAGAAACCTAGCATTTGTTTATTACTGACCGATTCACTAATGTCGGTGACCAAAAGCGAATAGTAGGTAGAACATTAATTGCTAGAATCACTGGCTATTATTAAACTTAAACTAAAAGAACAAGGAGAGCTGGAGTTTTATGTGGCAATGATCAAAATATATTTGTACCCTATTGATAATAAACAATGAATCATATTATAAAAATCATCATAC